>NC_058147.1:684998-1027497 GCF_011075055.1 Mangifera indica | reverse complement strand
TTCAGAGAAATTGCAGAAGCTGGGATGGAAGTACCGGCCACTAGAAGAAATCCTTAGGGACGCCGTCTTGAATTATGAAGAAAAGGGCATCCTCTGTAAAGCTTAGAATATGGTTTTTGCTGGCTGATAAACCATCTTCATGACTTTCATGGTTCAAAGCTGCTGTCTTCTGTCATCATAATAAGGACAGCTCGAAATAAATTTCAACCTACACCATCATTTGTCAAGAAAATAAAATACAAACTATATATGCTTTCGTTGATAAAAAGATAATCTAAGTCTTGCTAAATATAGTAATTGTTAAACAACTTTAAAACTGGTATAATTCTAGTCAAAATTAGAAGTGAATTTGAACTGAATCAAATTTGAACAAAGATAGTTTGATCTCAACTTAAATCTAAAATGAGTAGTTACAATTATGCCTATGAAGAAGAATATTTAGAGGATAAGAATAGGAATTGTCGAAGAAGAAAAAGCATTTGAATTTAAATCTAATGAATTGAGTTTAAGTCCAAACGAGTTAAATTTGAGTTGATTCGAATATTCGATTTTAAGTCAATTAGGATTAAATCCATATTCATTGTTTACAAGTCAAGTTCAAATTTTAATTTGTCGATTTTAAGTTAGTTTCAAACTTACTTTTGAAAAGATCTCGATTTGGACTATTTTCGGGTTTGACCTAAATCAAATCCAGCCTTATGCAAAACTAATGATGAATTTGAACCAAATTAGTTCAATTTGCATTGATTTTCAATTAGATTTAAACCGAATTTAAGTTGAAGCTTTGATTCAATAGTTCAATTAAAATTCTCTTTCGATAATACTATTTATTCTGTTAGTAACATAACTTATCTCATTTTATAATATTATTTATCTAATCGATGACCTCCTAATAACAGCTTTGACCAGTTTGAATTCAAATAATTTATAATAAATTCAAATTGAACTCAAACCAACCTATATTTAAACCCAATTCAATTTGACTCTCACAGCCACTAGGAATCACCTTATGCTACAAGGCAGAGAAATGGTCCCTTAAGAACCAAGATAACTATGCAATTGAAGCCCAAAACAGATGCTTTGGACCCCATCAAAACCAAACCCTAGCCTATAGTTAAATGATCTATAAAATGTTTTGGAGATCTAATTAAAGAAGACCAATATTATCTACACTTATTTTTAAATATTTAAATAATATATTACCATATTATTAATATTAATTTATCTTTATTTTAAATTTCTATAATCACATTATACTAAATTAGGTAATCAAAGATGAAAGTAATCAGAATCTGATTAGTGATGCGTTTGACTTTGCAAATTTTGGCCACACGATATTTGGTAATGCTGAAGCTTATCATGAGGGAGCACTTGTGGGATAAATTCTCTGAAAATAATGATGCATTGTCACAGCCATCAATGGCATCATCCATTATCCCGGTCCTTTTCTTGACTTTCAGATACGTGGACACCTCCATCATCCAATTACTTGTCTCTCTTCTCACCTCTTAATAAAATTAATTTATTTAAAAATATTAATTTATTTTTAATTCATAATTATTCCACTAAATTACTTCAATACGCAATTAAATTTCCTAATTTGTTGTGTATAATTATAGTGTTAACATTTTGTCAAGCCACCGTAAAGAAAGGGCGAGAAAAATAAGGCTGCTGGTTTTTGGCTCTACAAAAATAAATGACAATGAAGTGACAAGAAAGAAATTATGACCAACTGGAATCTCGAGATAGAGACTATCCTGGGAAGCTTTGCAGCGTTACGTGCGAAATTGGAAATAAAAAATTGTTAATTAAATATTATTTAAATTTTATAATGACTAAATAAATTAAATTAATTTAAATATTATTTTTAATAATTATTTAAAAAATAACTTCATCCAACTATCAAATCTAGTTTAATTGCAGAGTGACCTGAATCGAGCAAGATAAATAGTTTGGCTCCGTTGAATCCTATACAAGTTTTAAAATATTTTTAACAAAAATATTATTTATATTCATTATATATATATACATGTAATAACAAATATAAACATATATATTTTTTATATTATATATTAAATATCATATTATATC
This sequence comes from Mangifera indica, assembly GCF_011075055.1. NCBI lineage: Eukaryota > Viridiplantae > Streptophyta > Magnoliopsida > Sapindales > Anacardiaceae > Mangifera > Mangifera indica. The sequence continues at coordinate 1,025,406 of NC_058147.1, read as the reverse complement.
GTATAATATAATTTTTAAAAAATAAAATAATAAAACATAAACATATTATTATTTTTAAAAATATCATAAATATTTATATAAATTTAAAATTTTTTTATATATTATTATTTTTTATAAAAAATATATTAATTTATACCATTAATATATATTTAATTGTATTAATTATAATATATCTTATAAAATATATTATTTTTTATTTATATAATATTATATTATAAATTATATATAATATATTATAGATAAACTTTTGAAATTAAATGATTTAACCCATATTTTCGTATACGCAAAATCCCTGCGAAGTCTCTTCCGTTACTCTAAAGCTAGTATTAAAACATTGATTCCGAATAGTGTTAAAAGCACAGTGGATAAATGAGAAAGGGTCCCACGTCCACACCAAACTAGGTTGTCCTTGCTTTGCTGAGAACTGTGGAAGACAAAAGACTGCTGTTTTTTTTTTCCTCTTTCTCTTTCTCTTCTGTTCAAATCATGACTCTACTTCTTCTTCGTCTTCGGCTTCGTATCTTTTTTTTGCTCATAATTATCATCATACACATCCGCAACATCCATGAAAAAGATTAAAAAGAAAACGATTTTCCCCTTGTTAGATAGTTTTATCTCTGCTGTATAAAAGTAATTATAGGTCACTGTTGTTAGTATCAAACTCAATTCTGGTTTTTCTAAGATTCTTTCTACAACTTCTCTATGGCCAACTTTTCCCATACAAACGAAGCCCACCTCCAACTCTAATTGGCCCATGTAAATTCTTTTATTATTATGATTCTTAGGTAATATTAGCTAACCTTGTCCGTTCTTTGATTCCCCTTCCAATACTAAGGATTCTCAGTATATTTCTTCTTCCATTTCTGAGGCTTATCTGGGCTATTTCTTTTAAGATGTGGGTTTTTTTTTTAATTGGGTCTACTTTGTTATCTGTTAATTATCTGCAATTTCATTGATCATCATCCCTTCTTCTAGAAGATTCTTCGATCCTCTCTTATTAGTTAGAATTAGTATATAATTTTATTTTTCTATTCTTAATGGCTTATCAGTCGATTCCGGGTCCTAGCTCGGGATCGAGTTCCAGTTCTGGGTTTCAATACATGAATTCTCCTTTTGGAGATACCACATACACCAAGGTCTTTGTCGGGGGACTTGCTTGGGAGACTCAAAGTGAGACCATGCGTCGCTATTTTGAGCAATTCGGGGAGATTCTTGAAGCTGTCGTCATCACTGATAAGAATACTGGGCGATCCAAGGGCTATGGTTTTGTGAGTATTAATTGTTTTTCACTTTTCGCTTTCATTTAAAACACCGTCGATCACCATTGTATCATGTGTAATTTGTGTACTATATTTGGATTTTTGAATTATTTTTTTTGTAATATGTTTGATTATGATTCCGGTTCGTAAAACATTGGTTATTTGCTTATGCTGTTCGTGAAATGGGGTTGATTGGTATTAGTGCAAATTCATTGCTGTTCTCATGGACACACTTGCCAGTTATTGGGGTGATCATTGTGGTTGTTCAATGACTTGGTTTTCTGTTTGTATTTGTATGGAGGGTGTAGGTGACTTTTCGGGAACCGGAGGCTGCGAAGAAAGCCTGTGCTGATCCAACTCCAATAATTGATGGTAGGCGAGCAAATTGTAATTTGGCTTCACTTGGGCGACCTCGACCTCCAATATTCTACGGTATCTTATCTAATGTGTATGGTTGGTCTAAATGCACAGCATATGTCCCACTTTGCAGTTCAATCATCTATACCATGCTTTTGTGGTGATATCTTTAAAGCTTGAGCATAGATATTGATATGGGATCTTAAAATCTATTTACAATGTTTCTCTAGGATAATTTTATTGAGCATTTTATCTGGTGTGCCGACAACATTTTGCTAGCCGTTCTTTTATTTTGTCAAGGTTGATCTTCATCTTTCTTCCCTTTTGCCCAATGAAAGAGTTGATGGTCTGAGCAGTTTTTATTTCTTTTAAAGCATGTTTGTTGTGCTTTAAAGTATATGCTGCATCTTTTGAAATTCCTTATCCTTTTTGTTATTAGGCTTGGTAAGAAGTTAAAAATTCCATGTTTTACTTGCACACTTTGCTTCAATTAGCTGTTTGTTGGCTCATAGATTCAGCTCTTGCTTTGATTTGTTTCATTTTTAATTTTTTTTAAAGCTAATGTGCTAATGCTGTTATGCTTTGAGTTTTGAAGAAAATTAACTATCTTCATCACCGGTTTCTCCAGTTTCATGTTTAAATATTCTTAATCATTCAGATTTTATCTATTCTATATGCTAACTGTTTCTGATACTCAGGTCGTCCAAGGCCAACAACCCTACATAGTGGGACCTTGCAAGCCACCCGGGGCCCTTATTTTGGAAGTTTTGGCTACCAGCAACCACTTTCAATAAGCTACCAACAAGGATTGGTGTATCCACCTTATGGGTGAGTTCTGCATTCTGAAAGACATGATTTAAAGTTTAGCTGGTTTGGCTCTAGAAAATAGAGTTAATGATATTATTTACGAGGAAAATGTTGTTCTCTCTGTCCTCCTTCACTTTCCCTCTCTTTTGTATGTCTTTTATGGGCTGACAGATTATAAAATTGAAGCTTCTTGCATTGCATGTAGCTGATTTGGTGACCTCTTCAGTAGTGGATCATTGGCCATAAGCTGTATGTAGATGAGCTAATACATGGTTTATCTTTAGATTCTGTGTTCTGTCATTTTGATGATAAGTTATAGTCCTAGAGAAAATTTTAACTACTAGCTCTCTGCGCTTCACTTAAGCTCTTGTTCTGTATTGAACTAACCATGGCAAGCTTGGTTATAGCTCCATTGAATTGGGTACATCTCCTTTGCTACTAGTTTTTCTTGTTCTTCATTCCTCTGTTTCCTAGAATTGTAGTTTGTGCATTTACCAATCACCGATATTGAACATGTGCTTAGGAGCTTTTAGTTGCTCTAGGATTAATTAGTTTTTTTCCCTAGATTTCAAGGTTGAAAGTTACATAGTACAGTGATGTGACATGGTGTGATTGGTAATTGCAGGAATGAAAATTGAAGATCATGTGTGCCCAAGTTCAATGTTTATAATACAGGCAAGAATCATGTTCTTGGTTTGATAAAGACCACAAAAGACCTGAAAATCTTGGTTTGAGTTTTTAGGATTATCTTTTATTGTTACCTTGGGCATACAACAGTTGGCTTACTGATGGAGTGGTATTACGTTAGCCTGTAATTACTTGGAAAACCGGGTTTCCTTAGAATAGAAAGTAGTGTCTGTGTCATTCATCATTTTTCTCCATGCAGTATCAAGTTTCAAGCTTCCATTCTCAATTTACACCCAAAAGTTTGTTCTGATGTTGATCTTGGGTGCCATCAATGGTTGTCTAAACATGCAGGTATTCAACATATGGCCCTGAATATGTCTACCCACAGGTAAATAGGCTCAGTAGCAGCAATTAAATTTACATCTTTCAAGGGTTTACAAATTTTCTGATACTCATCATTCCCACCTTTTGCATTGGGTCATTCTACTGCAGGGTGTTTACAACCCATACATGGTTCAGCAGTACCTTCAGATGTATGGAGTGCCTGGGATGGTCAACACCGCTATATATCCTTATGGACAATTGGGTCAAACCATTCCTGGAGGTCATGGTTATACTCCATTGCAGGGATTTGCAGTGCCTGGTCATCAGATTGTGCAGTTCAGTGGGCCAAGTGTAAATGCAGTAACAACTTCACCAATGCCCACAGTTCAGGCACCATATCCTGCTGGTAAATTATTCTGTCATAGAGCTGTTTATTAGATATTTCAATTTTTTCTTTTTTAACGTTGTTTGTCAAACACTTGCATGGTTTCATGATGTCTATCTGTGCTTACCACATAATTTCATATATCATGTGATTAAAGGTGTAACTTTTGATTTATGATGTTAGAATTTTCCAAGCTTTATGGTTCTGATATTTTTGTGAATTTCATTTGATCAAAGGATATTGATTTCTCTAGTGAACCTGCACTAGCCAAGTGGGTAGCAACAGCATAAATATTAAGAATTGAGTTGGTTCATTCCCATCAAATTTATGTGAAATCATTAAGTTTGCTTGGAAACCTTTCAACTTGAAATCCTACCATCTATTGTGATTTAGCAATGTTTCACTTTAAATGAAAATGTTAAATAGAATATATTTCAGTATACTAAAAATTCTTATGTGAATGGTTTGTCAAAAAGAGTCTCTCATAAGTATATAGATCTGATCAACAAAGTCCATTGGCTTTTTCAGGTATTGCTGCCCCTGTTCCACCACAACCTCAATTTATAGTCCCTGCTCCTTCTCAGATTGTGCAAGGTAGCAGTTCTGACCAAACAACTGGGTGAGGGGTTGATCAAGGTGAGTGGCATTTTCTCATTTGGTGTACAGTAGTGCATGTCATCTTTTCCTTCTTGCTGCCAGTGCTATATTGGTTTGAGATTGTTGTTAATTTGCAGGTATCCTTAGATTGCAGCAGGACTAAGAACAGCAGAACTGCTAATTGAGCAGTGGGCTTCAGATCTAGCCTTGCAAATTAAATTTCTTGCATTCTAGAGGTATGTTTTATCAATTTCTTAAAGTTCCCTGACGTCAAGAAAGGTTATAAAAAGGAAATAAAAAGATTCCCATTTTCTCTAGGATAGTAAGATTGGCACTTTGTTTTTCAATGATTTTTTAATGTTTTCAAATTCCAAAATTTATATTTATATGTTCTTACTAATGAGATCTTTTGATTTGGGAAGGAGAAAATTGAAAAAAGAAAATTAAGACTCAAGCCAAAACAATTGATCAAAGAAAAAGATGCTCAACTTTAAATTTTGAATTAGAAAACTTTTGGGCTGGTTTTCTTTATGATTTTCGTTCTCTTGCTAGTAGTTTTATAATCGTTTATTTGTTTCTTGGACCTCTGTGTATTTACGTGTACTTTTGTGAATTAGTATTTATGCCACACTTAAATCTCACTGTTTTTCTGTTGTGCAGGTCATACATGGTTCATGCTCACCAGAGAAATATGTTGTCTGTGTCGCATTGTCGTGTGGTGAAGGGTAATGGAAGATGCGGGCTGCACTTCCTTTGCCCTATTGTATCTATAACCTTCATGTGCATGCCTGCTGGTGCTCAGGGAGAGCTGCGAGCAGTCATAGATTGATGGATATGCTGGAATGGGATTTCGGCAACCATGAAGGAAAGAATAGGACAATTTTTATCTTTAATGTTTAAAAGAGAATGTCAGCATGCATAGAATCAAGATACGATTCTTATAGTCTAGTTTAGTCCAGTTCAGTCCCAGCATTTGGGTATTTAGATGGTCTCTGGTACTAGTAGTAGTGGTGTCTACTGGTGCCTTTGCATTGTATTGACATTAAAAAGTCAGTTCAACTTTTGTGCATATTAGTTCTAGTGGCTTTCTTCTACACTTTATCTTCTGTAATTTTCATGATCTGACAGCCCGACCTCAGAGCATGGGGAAAGCTTCGGTCATATTTAATTTTAAAGAAAGGGAAAAATCTGTGTGTACTGGCTCCCCTCACAGTGTCATTAATTTGTCTCGAAGGCTTGGCGCCCTGGCCTCACAGCTTGCAAGCCCACCAAAACCTGAGGCTAGAGATGGCAATTGTCCCTTGTCCCCTGGAATCCGGGTTGTGAGGGCGGGGATAATCCCTTGAAGTGAGGATGGGGATAATTATCTCCCAGTCTCGTATCCGTTCCGGTCCGAATAATTATAAGAAATTCATCCATGTATAAAACCCAACTCTAATTCATTTTTTGTCTTTAGCTCTAATTGTCTCATTCTCTTCTCGTTTGTTGGCTTGTCTTGTTGCCTTCCTCTGCAAATCTCTTGCTGGTATGGAGGGTTGTGATTGTGGGTGTAGGCGGGAAAGTAGCAATGTATGTTATTCAGCATGAAGGTAAATTAGTTAATGAGAATGAGGAAGAGAATGAGGAAGAGAATGGTGGGCACAGTGATTCTTTGTCATCTTTGTAATTGAGAGATTGTTGGGGGAGAATGTTTTTATTTAGGGGGGTGGGGATGGGAATGGAAAATGAGAAATTCCATCTTGCGTCCCACCCTGATGCCATCTCTACCTCAGAACCTACTTGTGAAAGCAATTTTTATGGGATATTAATTAAAATAGCCAGTCGTTTTCTCGCTTAAACCGTTTTCGGTAGCAATTCATACGTTTTACCTTTTTAAGCAAATTAAATTTTTTATTCCAAAAATACCCTTGTTTAATTTTTCAACGTTTACCGTAGCATTTTAACGATTAATTACTTATGTTTAACTATACGCATTAAAATTATTTTATCTGTAATGAATAAAATTTATACGCATTAAGATTAATTTATCTGTAATGAATAAAATCTATAGATTGAAAAACAGATATACTACAGATTGAAAATGTAAATCTATGAATAAAATTGAAAAACATATTGAAAATCTATTGATTGAATAAAATTTATGAATAAAATCTATAAATTTTATAAAATTTATTTGATAAAATCTATAAATTTATAAAATAATTAAATTTATAATTGATTGATATATATGAAAAATAATGGATATTTTCTCAAAACGGTGCGTTTTCTCAAAAGGGGTGCAGGAAGGGAATGAGTGCGGGAATTCTGAAAGGGGTGTAGGAATTTGGAAACGAGTGCTGGAATTCTGAAAGGGGTGTAGAAATCTGGAAACAGGTGCGGGAAAGGGCGCGGGTGCTAGAATGGGTGCGGGAATCTGGATGAGTAATACACCCTCGTGTGTGATGTATACACATCCATGTACTTTAGGAAAAATTTGGAAATAAAGACATGTGAAATATATAAAGAGTATATGAAGTTCCGATGTAAATATATAGGTTTGGAAAATGGCTAATTTACCCCTATAAGAGATAAATGAGAGGAAAATATAGATTAAGGCGTAACGAAGGCAATATGAGGTTAATGTTGGATAAACATGTCAGACTATGTAGAATATGGCATGAAAGAAATTTGGGTGTGTTCGACTATGTGGACAATAGCACGAACCTCAATTAGAATGATTTCAAGTAAAAAATTGGTAACGCTTTACTAATTACACATTCACGCACAAGAAGTAAATAATCGTAGTTTTATTAGTATTGCAGTAAATACTTTTATCTACTGCAAATCTACCATATTTAAATATTAACGGAGAATTGAATTCTCTTCTTATTAAAATTAATTATTAAATATTTTTACATTTTTTAATAAAGGGGCTTTCATCACAGATGATAAGTTGTGCATGCATGCACACGTCCACACATTAGGGTTTTCACGCACCCGCACCCGCACCCGTTTTTAAATTCGCGCACACGTGCGCTGTAGTGAGTTGTCGCACCCTTTCAGAAATTGTCACACCCTTTCACGCACCTGCAATGCTTGTTGTACCCTTCCACGCACCCTTTCAGAAATGGTCGCACCTGCAATACTTTGTCGTGTCCTTTCACGCACCCGCACCCCTATTTGAAATCCCGCACCCGCACCCGCACCGCTTTCCAAATTCTCGCACCCCTTTCAGAATTCCTACACCCATTCCAACACCCGCACTCGTTTCCAGATTCTCGCACCCCTTTCAAAATTCTCCCACCGGTTTCCAGATTCCTGCACCCCTTTCAGAATTTTCGCACCCATTCCTTTCCCGCACTTGTTTCCAGATTCCTGCACCCATTAACACTTTCCCACACCCCTTTTGAGAAAACGCACCGTTTTGAGAAAATATCCATTATTTTATATATATATCAATCAATTATAAATTTAATTATTTTATAAATTTATAGATTTTATAAAATAAATTTTATTCAATCAATAGATTTTCAATCTGTTTTTCAATTTTATTTATAGATTTACATTTTTAATATGTAGATTTTATTCAATCTGTAGTATATCTGTTTTTCAATCTATAAATTTTATTCATTACAGATAAATTAATCTTAATGCGTATAGATTTTATTCATTACAAATAAAATAATTTTAATACATATAGTTAAACGTAAGTAATTAATCGTCGAAATACTACGGTAAACGTTGAAAAATTAAACAAAAGTATATTTGGAATGAAAATTTTAATTTATTTAAAAAGGTAAAATGTATGAATTACTACTGAAAAAAGTTTAAATGGAAAAACGGCTGTGTATTTTAATTAATATCCCCAATTTTTATAGATGGCTGATAGTTTAATACCAAATATTAACTTTTAAAGATGAGGAAATCTTCGTCAAAAGACTAAAGACCGAAACGAACTTTCCATGCACACAACCCAGTGTGATCCTATAGCCAATAGAAACAATGAAGTTACTATTCAATGCTAGTTCTTAGCGTTCCGAATGCCTGCCGGGGTACTTGAATATTTCATTTGAAACAGGGATAATAACAATAAACTTATATCTTGTATTTTCACTATTAAAGTCTTAAATTTTTGATTTGAATATAAGATAATTGATTATTATATAAGTTAATGTATTTAATCTAATTTTTCAAAATGAATTTAAGTTAATTATCCTTATCTCAAGCTCGTAAAGTAAATGAATTGAGTTTGTGCCTAATAGTACTCAGCTCCCTTGATTGCAGTTGGTCAAAGTTAATCTTAGGATCCCTTGGTAATCCCACCGGGGAGAAACTGGAACAAGAAAAAATATGGCGAATTGGTGAGTGTATACATTCAGGGGGCGTTTGGTTTAAGTTATTGGAGATTACCTTGGTAATTTATCTTTTATTCCCTTATTTAGTTTGTTAATAATAAAATATTACAGTAATCTTCTATTACTAATGCTGACGTGGTAAGTAATATAGAGGGTAATCTGATTACCATCTTCACCTTAGGTATTTAAAGATTATCAAAATAATCTTGATTTTATTATAATTATATTATTATTTATTAATTTTTTGAGATAAAAATAAATTTATTTTTAATTAATATGACAAATAATATAAAAAATATTTAAAAATAATTATATTCAAGAGCATTTAAGTAAAATAATTTACTGGTAATCTTTTATTACCTTTAACCAAACACAATAATTATTTATATTTATCAAATTTTATCAAACATAGTAATTATTTATACCTAGTAATCTTCTAAGTAATCTATCTTCAAGGTAATCTTTCTATTTTGGTAATAGAACATTACCCAAACCAAACACCCCCTCAGAGTATATTGCAAATAAGACGAGGATGGGGTCTGAAGTATTGTTTGACGGTATGATTATAGGGAAAAAGATTATTTCTCATTCAAATTTTAATCTACTCTCAAAATCATATTTATGATAGATGAAAAACCTAAACATTCATCCATAGATTAATTGTTATTCAAATCTTCAGTTAAAGAAGTAAAATCGTCATTTTATTTACAACTTATAAAACTTTGAAATTTATATCATTCTCCTTTTAGATTTTAAAAACTAACATTTTAATCTATTTTCAAAGTTTAAAAAGTTTATATTTTATTCTTAGAGTTTGTTTTCTTCTTCGGTCACCATTATTCCTATCAACGACCTACGCTTTCTACCCATCTTACAGATCTGATGAAAAAGGATAATCCTTCATTGTCTAAATGTGAAAGACAAAACATCATTTAGATTGGCAAAAAGAGATGAATTGTCGTGTCGTCCAGATGCAACGATAAAGGACGACAAAGCATTATCCTTGGTCTTTGTTTTCAATTTGGATTACGAAGGGTCGTCCTTCAATGTCCTTGACCTTTGCTTCTTCCCTATTGTTGATTGGTTCTTTAAGCCACCAGAGACAAAACCTAAAAAATGGGGAAAACGAATTTTTCAAAGTTTAATCATAGGAGTAAATATTAGTTTTCTAAACTAGAGGAAAAATAGTATAATTTTTTTTAGGTTTTAGAGTTTATAGGTAAAATGATGATTTTATTCTTGTCTCTAACTGAAAATTTAGATGACAATTAACTTACGGGTGAATATTTAAGTTTTTCATTTGTCATGAGTGTAATTTTAAATTTCAACTAAAATTTGGGTGAAAAATTGTCCTTTTCCCTATGATTATAAGTACGAGTAAATTTGAATAAAATCGAGTTTGAAGAATGATCAATTTAAATTTTAGTTTGAGTTTGAGCTCAAATTGTAACTAGTAACGACAGAAAGACAAAAAAAGTTGTCAAAGAAGAAAAGCTTTGATACAGAGACGCCAATAACTATCAAACTTAAATCGAATTACTAAGTTGAAGTTTTAATTCAAATTTAATTCATTTATACTGAATATGGATTCAAGCTCAAGCAAGCTGCTCTTGAATTCATCCCTAATAATATTAGTTGGTTTTTTGGTTCCCAAGCTTTGGGGTGAACATTTTTTCAGTCCAAACCTTTCATCAAATTGATGTTAGTCCAGCCATTACCATATATTGCAGCAGGGGGTGGTCAAATCTCAAATAAACTCGAAAAGTCCTCTGGCTTAAATTTTTTGTTTGTGATTTTCCCTCTCCCAGTTGGGTTCAATCATGCTGCTAAAGAGCTTCCCGACCCTCCACTCCCGTGAAGCAGAGATTCCTCCGACCTCCGACGCCGACGCCGACGTCGTACACCTCCCCAGCTACTCCAGTAAGTCTGAAAAAAAAAAAAAACACCCACCGCTTTCCAAATTCTCGCACCCCTTTCAGAATTCCTACACCCATTCCAACACCCGCACTCGTTTCCAGATTCTCGCACCCTTTTCAAAATTCTCCCACCGGTTTCCAGATTCCTGCACCCCTTTCAGAATTTTCGCACCCATTCCTTTCCCGCACTTGTTTCCAGATTCCTGCACCCATTAACACTTTCCCACACCCCTTTTGAGAAAACGCACCGTTTTGAGAAAATATCCATTATTTTATATATATATCAATCAATTATAAATTTAATTATTTTATAAATTTATAGATTTTATAAAATAAATTTTATTCAATCAATAGATTTTAATCTGTTTTTCAATTTTATTTATAAATTTACATTTTTAATATGTAGATTTTATTCAATCTGTAGTATATCTGTTTTTCAATCTATAAATTTTATTCATTACAGATAAATTAATCTTAATGCGTATAGATTTTATTCATTACAAATAAAATAATTTTAATGCATATAGTTAAACGTAAGTAATTAATCGTCGAAATACTACGATAAACGTTGAAAAATTAAACAAAAGTATTTTTGGAATGAAAATTTTAATTTATTTAAAAAGGTAAAATATATGAATTACTACTGAAAAAAGTTTAAATGGAAAAACGGCTGTGTATTTTAATTAATATCCCCAATTTTTATAGATGGCTGATAGTTTAATACCAAATATTAACTTTTAAAGATGAGGAAATCTTCGTCAAAAGACTAAAGACCGAAACGAACTTTCCATGCACACAACCCAGTGTGATCCTATAGCCAATAGAAACAATGAAGTTACTATTCAATGCTAGTTCTTAGCGTTCCGAATGCCTGCCGGGGTACTTGAATATTTCATTTGAAACAGGGATAATAACAATAAACTTAAATCTTGTATTTTCACTATTAAAGTCTTAAATTTTTGATTTGAATATAAGATAATTGATTATTATATAAGTTAATGTATTTAATCTAATTTTTCAAAATGAATTTAAGTTAATTATCCTTATCTCAAGCTCGTAAAGTAAATGAATTGAGTTTGTGCCTAATAGTACTCAGCTCCCTTGATTGCAGTTGGTCAAAGTTAATCTTAGGATCCCTTGGTAATCCCACCGGGGAGAAACTGGAACAAGAAAAAATATGGCGAATTGGTGAGTGTATACATTCAGGGGCGTTTGGTTTAAGTTATTGGAGATTACCTTGGTAATTTATCTTTTATTCCCTTATTTAGTTTGTTAATAATAAAATATTACAGTAATCTTCTATTACCAATGCTGACATGGTAAGTAATATAGAGGGTAATCTGATTACCATCTTCACCTTAGGTATTTAAAGATTATCAAAATAATCTTGATTTTATTATAATTATATTATTATTTATTAATTTTTTGAGATAAAAATAAATTTATTTTTAATTAATATGATAAATAATATAACAAATATTTAAAAATAATTATATTCAAGAGCATTTAAGTAAAATAATTTACTAGTAATCTTTTATTACCTTTAACCAAACACAATAATTATTTATATTTACCAAATTTTATCAAACATAGTAATTATTTATACCTAGTAATCTTCTAAGTAATCTATCTTTAAGGTAATCTTTCTATTTTGGTAATAGAACATTACCCAAACCAAACGCCCCCTCAGAGTATATTGCAAATAAGACGAGGATGGGGTCTGAAGTATTGTTTGACGATATGATTATAGGGAAAAAGATTATTTCTCATTCAAATTTTAATCTACTCTCAAAATCATATTTATGATAGATGAAAAACCTAAACATTCATCCATAGATTAATTGTTATTCAAATCTTCAGTTAAAGAAGTAAAATCGTCATTTTATTTACAACTTATAAAACTTTGAAATTTATATCATTCTCCTTTTAAATTTTAAAAACGAACATTTTAATCTATTTTCAAAGTTTAAAAAGTTTATATTTCATTCTTAGGGTTTGTTTTCTTCTTCGGTCATCATTGTTCCTACCAACGACCTACGCTTTCTACCCATCTTACAAATTTGATGAAAGAGGATGATCCTTCATTGTCTAGATGTGAAAGACAAAGCATCATTCAGATTGGCAAAAAGAGATGAATTATCGTGTCGTTTAGATGCAACGATAAAGGATGACGAAACATTGTCCTTAGTCTTTGTTTTCAATTTGGATTACGAAGGGTCGTCTTTCAATGTCCTTGACCTTTGCTTCTTCCCTATTGTTGATTGGTTCTTTAAGCCATCAGAGACAAAACCTAAAAAATGGGGAAAGCGAATTTTTCAAAGTTTAATCATAGGGGTAAATATTAGTTTTCTAAACTAGAGAAAAAATAGTATAATTTTTTTTAGGTTTTAGAGTTTTTAGGTAAAATGATGATTTTATTCTTGTCTCTAACTGAAAATTTAGATGACAATTAACTTGGTGAATATTTAAGTTTTTCATTTGTCGTGAGTGTAATTTTAAATTTCAATTAAATTTTGGGTGAAAAATTATCCTTTTCCCTATAATTATAAGTACGAGTAAATTTGAATAGAATTGAGTTTTAAGAATGATCAATTCAAATTTTAGTTTGAGTTTGAGCTTAAATTGTAAATAGTAATGACAGAAAGACAAAAAAAGTTGTCAAAGAAGAAAAGCTTTGATACAGAGACGCCAATAACTATCAAACTTAAATCGAATTACTAAGTTGAAGTTTTAATTCAAATTTAATTCATTTATACCGAATATGGATTCAAGCTCAAGCGAGCTGCTCTTGAATTCATCCCTAATTATATTAGTTATTTTTTGGTTCCCAAGCTTTGGGTGAACATTTTTTCAGTCCAAACCTTTCATCAAATTGATGTTAGTCCAGCCATTACCATATATTGCAGCAGGGGGTGGTCAAATCTCAAATAAACTCGAAAAGTCCTCTGGCTTAAATTTTTTGTTTTGTGATTTTCCCTCTCCCAGTTGGGTTCAATCATGGCTGCTAAAGAGCTTCCCGGACCCTCCACTCCCGTGAAGCCCGAGATTCCTCCGACCTCCGACGCCGACGCCGACGTCGTACACCTCCCCAGCTACTCCAGTAAGTCTGAAAAAAAAAAAAACCCTACAATTCTGTATTTGTTTTGCTTTAAAACATTTTCTTGATTCTTTTTGTTAGGATGGTTTTCATGGGACTCTATCAATGAATGCGAGGTCAAATTTCTTCCTGAATTTTTCGATTCACGTTCCCCTTCAAAAAACCCTAGAGTTTACAAGTACTACAGGGATTCTATAATCATGAAATTTCGAGAAAATCCTTCTAGGAAAATCACTTTCACAGACGTCAGGAGGATTCTGGTGGGTGACGTGGGCTCCATTCGAAGGGTATTTGATTTTCTTGAGACTTGGGGACTCATCAATTTCTGGGCTTCTGTCAAGCCCCTCAAGTGGGAAGATAAAGAAACTAAGTCTGCTGCTTCTTCTGTTGAATTTGCCGCTTTACGTAAGGAGACTTCTAAGAGGGTTTGCAATGGCTGCAAATCTCTTTGTACCATTGCTTGTTTTGCTTGTGAAAAGGTCTGTGTTTTGCATACAAATTATTGGATAATATGGTAATTGAAAGAACTGCACTTTTTGATGTAGAATGTTGTGTGAAACCAGATTTTCTCATAGAACTGTGATGACAGCTGATTTTTACAATTTTTTGTTTATTATTTTGATGAATTCCAGTATGAGTTGACGCTTTGTGCAAGATGCTATGTTCGTGGGAACTATCGGGTTGGTGTTAGTTCTTCAGACTTTAGGAGGGTTGAGATCAGTGAGGAGACAAGAACAGAATGGACAGAGAAAGAGACTTTGCTTCTTCTGGAGGGTATTATGCATTATGGTGATGACTGGAAGAAAGTTGCACAGCATGTTCCTGGTAGATCTGAGAGAGACTGCATCTCTCATTTTATCAAGCTTCCTTTTGGGGAGGAATTTATCGGTCATCCAGACTTAGGGGAAGATGATATCAAAATTAATCATACGAAGAATCCTGGCAATGCTGAAAGTGAATTGTTAATCGACTGCACAGCATCCCCTAGTAAAAGAATGCGTCTCACTCCTCTTGCAGATGCAAGCAACCCGATCATGGCTCAGGTATGCTTTTAGGTTATATTCAATTAAAAACTGAAGAAAAAGAATTGATGCTTTCCATATTCATATATTTAGGAAACAATGTCGGGAATCAAGTCAATGCTATTAGTGTTAGGCACAGAAAGCAGTGTGTTGAATCCCGGAAATTGTTATAAGATACTTGTGAGTGGCACTATTTATAATCTTATTAGGTAAATTTTAGGGTAGGTGAGACTTAATTGAATCAACTCATATTTGACTAATTGAAAAATGGATCCAAATTATTTCTCTTCGTCTTAGTCTCAAGAGATTTTTTTTTTTTTAATTTTATGGCTACTGGTTTATCTTTTCAGCCAACAAACCTAAAGTTGAGATTGTATTTATTTATTTTATTGTTTTTTCATTCTCATCATGATGGCATCAGAAGCATTATTTGTAATATATGTTGGCAAATATATGAAGAAGCATCTGAATTTCTTTTTTATTCACTACTGTTTGTCCAAAACTGATGATTTCTTGTGCAATTTTTATCAGGCTGCTTTTCTGTCGGCTTTGGCCGGTGTTGAGGTTGCCGAAGCAGCTGCTCGAGCAGCTGTTACAACTCAGTCAGAGGTTGATAACAGAATTAGTGAACTGAATCTTAGCTCTCTTGTCAGAAACACAAAACATCAAGGTATGATTAAGCACAACTCTCAATCCACGTGTGATCCAAGTATACTCTTCTTCCATGATGAATAGGAGCCAAAGTTCTTTGTCAGTGTAGAAATTTGTAAATTGGGAACTTTCTATTGTTGAGATATCCAACTGACTATAATAACTACTTTCTTGCAATATGCAGAAGCTGAAGTTGCAGCTAATGGCAATACCACTGAAAATGTGCTGGAAAAGACGTCTTTTGATGCAAATTCCTTGATAGAAAAGGACCAGCTGGACGTTGAGAAAGCTGTTACTGATATCATAGAAATAGAGGTGTGTGGCATTTTTTTTTTATCATTAGTGTTTTTTGGTCAACATGTATATTATTATCAGCTAAAACTTGTTTTGCAGATGAAAGAGATCCAAGATAAGATTGTTCGCTTTGAAAAGTTGGATCTTCAGATGGAGAAAGAATGGCAACAGTTGGAGGAACTGAAGAATATGCTTTTTGTTGATCAACTTTCTCTTTTGTTCCATAAGACTACTGCTCCAAAAACGGTAGATCATGCTGAGGAGAATGTCAAAACTCATGTTCCTTAGTATTCTACATGTACTATATTAAATGCTTAATTTATTTCTTTTTGCCTTTTGTTTGGATTTTGGGTTGGTGTTGGGAACACTTAGGACTGAATTTGATCTAAACCAAGTCTGAACAAGACCAAGCTCGAGATCGGTTCAAATCTAGAAAAGCCAGTTGAACTTTGCTGCTGCAGTTTTGTAATTGTTGCCTTTGTTTTAAATGAACCTGCCTGCAAAACAAAGTACTTTGTGTCTCAGAAAAGGAGTACAAACTTAAAGTAAAGTTTCGTACATTCATGTTATGACAAGTGTTTGAATTTAGGGGTGGATTTGAGTCGAACCAAGCTTAAACAAGGGTTAACTCAAGTTTGGCTCAAATTCATAATAGCTAGGCCGAGTTCAGGCAGACCTTTGTTGAGCATGATTGAGGAGCTCCCATAGCTAAATTAACAGAAGATAATTAAGATAGACTTACAGTTTTGGTGTAAAACCCACCTGTCTGTGACTGTATATAGTCTGTTATACCAACCATTTGATGCCATCCCAGTGGCTGAATACAAATGTTTGCAACTTTTTTCAGGATTCTGCACCTCATACAACGATCATTCAAGTTTTCAACAAGTCCAGAATAAATGATCCCGTTTTCTTCATTGGGGCTCTAGGAGAGACTAAAGGTTTTAAGCGACCAATCTGATAGAATACATTTAGACATTAATTTAAATTTTAGACACCTAATTTGCTAAAATATCCAAAAGTTATTTTTTTTTGAAAATTTTGGAAAAGAAAATGACATTTGTGCCCTTTCTACATTAATAATATGCACTTGGTGGGTTGGAACCTGCATGAATTGGATAATAAAATGTATTATCACAATTATTAAAATAATTTTTTTTCAAAGTGAATTTGAATATTACCTTGATGAATTGATTTTTTTAAATTTAAATTGTTTTTAAACCGTTCGAGCATTATCATTAATTATATACACATGTTAATTAATTTAATTTAATTAATTAATTAATTAATTAATCAAGCTTAAATTCAAATCCTCAATTATTATTGTTTGTGTTTATGGACCAACTACTCTTTACCAACCCTCAACAATAAATTTTTCATTTGCTAATCACCAATTCAACACCAAGTATCCACCTGTATAACAAATTGCCCGTCTAATTATTATTATTTATTATTAATTATTAATTTGAGATCTGATTAAGATTTCTTAAAAAGTAAAAAGGAAAAAGGAAAACAACAAGCGCCAAATACAAAATTTGCATTATTTTATCTCCATACTCGCAAACCCCCTAAACAAAACATACTCGCTCTTATTCACTTACCACATACCCTTGTTCAAAAATCTAAACCGAATTCCGCAAAATCAATTTTAAATTTATATCAGTAATTAGAGTTAAGATAAACACGACATTTTATTTTTATAAATTTAATAATAATTAGTAAAACTCAAACGTAATATTTATAATTATTAAGATTCGAAATAAATATATTTAATAATAAAAAAATGATATCACCCAATATTGTGATAGACAATATATATTAAAATCATCATACCATAATTTTGTTAGGATAAAAAATATTATAATTATTAAATTTAAATCAAATTTATTTGATTAAAAATAATAATAATATATTATTATATAATAATTTCATTTAATTAAATATTATTATAATATTTATTTAATATGTGACAGAATCGAACTGTTGGCCTAACCAAACAATACTCAAATTGATTATGACCTTGGTTCAATATCTAATCCAAGCATAAAACTTTTATCTCCCCTATTGAGAATGCGTGGTGCATTTATACAGCGAGTAGAATCTACTTGTAGTCGAGAGAGTGAAAGAAAATTTGTAAAAAAGAGAGAGAGTAATGAAGGCGTTGAAGCAAATGCAAATAAATAAATAATTTTTTATTTATTTTTTACGAAAGAAAGCAAATTAGGGGCCTGCTTTTACCTGCTTTTTCCAATAAAGCCCCCAAGAGGGAAGAAGCCATGAAAAAGAGAAATCCCCCATAATTTATATTTAAAAATTAAATAAAATATATCTGAAATAAAATATATATTTATATATATATATATTAAATATTCACCATTTCTTCCGCATCTTCTCTGCCTTTATAATTTTTTTTTTCATTTCCAAACCCTGAAATTTCTTCACTCAACTCTCCTTCACCCTCTGGTAATTTTTTTTTTCACATTTATTGGTGATTTTATGGTTGTTATTTTTTTTTTCTGTCTATTTTTTGATTTTTTTTTGTGTATTTTTCACATTTTAAACAGTAAAATTCAAAATTTCATATACTTAGTAAGGGAATTTGTTTCTAGTAAAACATAATTTAAATTTCTTTTTTTGGTTTCAATTTTTGTAGGAAAAATTTGAAATTTAGTGACTGGTGAAAAACTATGGCGGATTTGCTGTAATTTAGGGTTTTTATCTCTGCAGTCTACTAGATTCTCTCTAGATTTTACTCCGATATTACGGGTCAAGCTAGTATAAACCTCACTCTAGTTCAAATTCTGCTCTTAATTTCGAAGATCTCTGAAAGTTTAACAAATTATGAAACTAGTCCACTCAATCTAGTTTAAAAATGAAGCGTTTTCCTTCTTTTGCTTGATTTTGTGTTTTAGATTTGTTTTCAATGCTTTTACTTAATTTTGTTGTACAGGGAAGTGAAAAGGAAATGTCAGGATCTGAGTCAGGAGTGAATGTGATGACGAGTCGTGAAGCGTTCAACACGGGTCTTCAAAAGAGTGTGGTACAGCCACAGCCGGTGATACATAACATGCGTTTAGCGTTTAGTTCTGACGGGACAGCTGTGTACAAACCAGTGACGCCACCGTCACCTACCTACCAGCCCACCAACACCACTAACCCTGCTGATGGTGGGCCCACGGGGCTGACATCTCCACAAGGAGTGAACATGAACATGGGAGGGAGTGAGCCCATGAAGCGGAAGAGAGGGAGGCCGAGGAAGTATGGGCCAGATGGCACAATGTCATTGGCTCTCGTGCCTTCACCTACGTCTGCCTCCGCCAATCAATCAGGTGGTGGAGGGTTCTCTCCTCAAGGAGGTTCGGCTTCACCTAATTCGTTGAAGAAAGCTAGAGGCAGACCGCCTGGTTCTAGCAAGAAACATCAGCTTGAAGCTCTTGGTAAATTTTTTTCTGCCTTTTTTTCTCTGAAAAAATTAACGTAGTTAGAGAGTGATGTTTGGATTAATCATTATTTGTGTGTTTATGTCATGTGATGGAAATAGAATGTTTTAGATTATGTTTGTTTGCTTTCTCGGGTTTGACTAGATTTCTTGCTTGATTTGCCATCGTGTTATTTTGTGTAATTTTCTATTTTAATTTTTATAGTATGTGGTGGTGCTGAGGGATGTTATTAGTTTGGTTTTCTGGCAGGGAATGAAATAAAAGTATGGTAATTGCTGATATAATAAAGTGTTCTTATCTTATGTTTGAAAGACTATTATGTGGAATAGAAAAGGAAAGCTATTCTTTTGCTGGAAATAGGGATCTGTTCGATCTGACCTCAGATTCTTCTGTTTGATAAAATTACATTTATGCCCTTGATTACTGTTACCATTGTAGAGTTCTCCTATGTTTTTGTTTACCTATTGTTTTCTTGCATGCTTTTCACATTGATTTGATGAAAGCTAATGCTTTTAAATTTTATGTTCACCTAAAACTTTCACGTTATTTTTTTCTTAAATGTTGTAAAAAAAAGTATTTTGATATTTGAGTCTCAATGGGTTCCTTCTAATTCTTCTTTTTTTTTTTTTATGATGAGAAGAAAAATTTCTCTGAAATTTTTGTTTAATGGAAAAAAATTTTCTAGCTTGCAACATTGAATAGGTGTATTTACGAAGAAAAATTACTAAATATAGAGGGGGATTTTTCTCACTGGCGTTAATTCTCAATGCAATTTCAATATTATTTTACTATTGTTCTATTTTAAGATTTTCAATTGTTCTCAATACAATTTCAATTTTGATTTAGTTAACTATGATTTTCTTAAAAAGTTTTCTTTTGCAGGATCTGCTGGGGTTGGATTTACACCACATGTTATCACTGTGAAAGCTGGAGAGGTTTCTGCTTGCCATTTAGATCTGTTTTCTTTTTTATTTATGCACTTTCTGAATATTGTGGAAAATTTTGCTTATAGTATTAAACACCACTGCTGTCTTTGCTCCCAAGGATTGCTCTTATGGGTTAAATTGTAGGTGTTAATTTCTTTATACACACACACACACACACACTCACACTCACACTCTGAGTAATATCTCATACCATTTTATTAGTGCTAACATTGATGTTGATGATATTCTTTTTCAAGTTCTGCCATTTAAGGTTGACTCAGGTGTTTTAATAACAGCATTAAATAAAATGTATTCTTTGGATGGATCTATTACAGTTTCCCTTATATTTTTTAACTGGTAGATGTCATTTTATCTTTAATTTTTTAAGTAATCATAATTGTTTCCAAACAAGTTAATTGTTGTTAAGATTGTCAAGTATTTAGTGCCAGTAATTTTCAGCCAGTTCATTCCTTTTTGTCCATACCAATCTACTGAACACAACAAGAAAGAGACTGGAATTTTTGTCAAATTTGATTGTATTTTCATGATGGAGTCCCTACTTGGAACTTCTATTTATTTTTATTTTGGTGTGATATGTTTGACAAATTCATACATGTATGGTGCTGATCAATAAATTTCATAGTTCAAAAATTAATCATTTCCCTAGTTGAGTGTGATAAATATACATTTCATTTGTGTAAAGTTGAGAAATAGTTAAATAATGTGGATTTGTTTGAGGATGTTTCCAAAATTATTTATGCTTTTATTCTTCACTAGCGGAGGGAGCAAAAGAGAGGGGAAGGTCTTTGGTGGCCCTATCAAAGAAGTGATTTAATTCATTTTGAATTATCATTTTGGCAAGGGGATTTTCTTCAATTTTTCATTTGCTGGAAGCTGTATAATTGTTTGGTGATCAAAGTGAAAGAAGAATCCTAAATTGACTAGCAGGGAAAGAAAAACTGTCTTTACATCAGATGTCTTAAATTACAAAATCTTACAACTCAACATAATCTTATCTTACGGCAAAGTTCCTAGGAAGTTGTTCCTTTATATTATATTTATTTAGCTTGTCCTTCTTTTCCAAATTTGTGCTCCCTTGAATAGAATTGTTTATTCTGTGAAAAGGGTTTACAAAAATAGTTTAAATGTGAATTTATCTCTTTTCTTATGTTGCATCTTATAGTTGCTTTGAAAGAATATGACTTCTAGGTCTGAGCCCCATGTGTTTGAATCTGATATGTGTACTTGCAGCATGTTCTATTTTACCTTGGCATGTGCCGTTGGTGTCTATAGTCTTGGTTGCTGATGAAGTTAAATGGAAAATTCCAGTAATTTTTCAATTATTTTACCTCAACTATATTAAAAATGGACATCCTACAATAGGTTCACCTAAATGTTTTTTGTGGAAGGACTTTAGTTTTCATTTAATTTGTTCATCACATAAATTCTAAAACAGCAGAACCCTGGTGCTACTAATTTTTTTTCCTCAGCGTAATACATATGTGGCTTGAAACTACAGAGACCACCATGTAGTATTTGGTTCAGACCATTTCCATATGACTATAATAGTTTGAGCTCATCAAAGGAAAATTTTTTGAATGTGATAATCTGGACCAGTGACAAGTGTCCTACATTTGTAGATTGGTGCAAAATGGGAGTGAATGATCCGTGGTTTTTTGGTTTGTTGACATTTGTGGATGAAATTGATCACTTGGCAAATACATATTATTTCTAATGTCGATGACTTGATATTATGAATCTTGATTTAGATCTGTATTTTTTAATTCTAACCTCTTTGTGTTAACACATGTACATGTTAAATGCATGTGCAACTATACCATCGAAAATGTCATATTGTAGTTAATTTAAGGGGATAAAAACTAATGTCATATATATCTGGATTTTCAGGATGTATCATCGAAAATAATGTCATTTTCTCAGCATGGTCCTAGAGCTGTCTGTATTCTCTCAGCAAATGGAGCCATATCTAATGTGACTCTCCGTCAACCAGCAACATCTGGTGGAACTGTAACCTATGAGGTTGGTGTTGCATTATTTATGACGCATAGCTGTAACTCAGGTCATGGCATGTGGACCTGTGAAATGCTGATGAACTAGACAATGACACAATGCCTTCTCTAGCTCTATAATTAGTTGGAATTTTGGCTTTAAATTTGATTTGGTAGTTATATCATTGTTTTTGGTTGGGAAGGGTGATTTTGTCTTGGATAGATATGGAATGTGGATTAATTCTCGGTACCAGTTTATACAAAGATGCTCAGCTAAGCAGAACCCTGAAACAATATTAACAGTGATAGGAACTGATTTTATTATTTTTTTGGGATGTTGTTCGTGAATGAAGTTGGGTTTTTTTTCTAGTGAATTTAAATGGAGTTGAATTTAAAGTTTCTTAACTACCTGTTTAAGTATAGTTGTAAAACCTTGTCAAAGAAATGTATTACTTTTAACCGATTTGTCGTATTATTATTTATGGTGCCAAAAAATGGTTAAAAATTGAAAATCCTTCCTGTATACCTACTGAAATCACCCATCAGAAACAGAATCATTGGAATAAGAATTTCTGACCTGACATGTGACTGACTGTATATACCGAATGACTGTTGTGAAGTTGGGTTGCATCATTCATGCCTGTGGTCATTTATGCCATATATTATTAAAACCAATCATCTTTTATTTTGCTCTTTCTTCCTTTTTCTCATTTATTACTTTTGTTAATTCAGGGGCGATTTGAGATTCTTTCACTTTCTGGTTCGTTTTTACTATCTGAAAACGGCGGTCAGCGGAGTAGAACTGGAGGACTTAGTGTGTCATTATCTGGCCCAGATGGTCGTGTTTTAGGTGGTGGAGTGGCTGGTCTGCTAACTGCTGCATCCCCTGTTCAGGTCGCTTTGAATTTTACTGTTATCTTCATTGTTTTTGTTTTCGGTTTCCAAAAAACTCCACTGTTGGTAGTTTCCCATTTTTTCTATTTCTGATATCTTGCAAATTTTTTATTATGTTGGAAAAATGAAATTGGTAACAAGAATAACAATGAATAAAAAGTGCCTAAATATTTTTTAGGCAATAGAATTTTGAGATTTGACCAAAATTGATTTTTGTCGATCTCATTTTATCATAATGGATAATGTTATTACAGCATATGATAGCTCTTTTCTCAGATATCCATCTTGCCCACTCATTTTTTAGGTTGCTGTTCTCAAAATATGGATGTGTACTAGCTTTTCTTACCCCCTGTACTGCACTGTTGTCATAAATGTTCTGAAATGATATTTAAGCTTTTATCCATGGCAGGTAGTTGTGGGGAGTTTCATTGCTGAAGGCCGAAAAGAATCAAAATCATCTAACCATATGGAACCTTCATCTGCCCCATCAAAGATTATTCCAGGTGGTGGGTCTGCAGGAGCCAGCAGCCCACCCTCGCGCGGGACTCTGAGCGAGTCATCTGGTGGACCTGGGAGCCCACTTAATCAGAGTACAGGGGCCTGCAATAACAATCACCCACAAGGCATGCCCCCAAGCATGCCATGGAAGTAAGTCCCTTGGTAACTGAAAAACTAATTTGTGTAGTCATCATGGGCTCTGTTGTTGTGTTACTATTTACTGTAGGCATGAAAGAGACCCATTTTGTAATTTAAGCCATGTGTAAGCTTAGTAGGATAAGACTATGAAATGCTTTCTGGGTTTGACTTTGATGTTGCTGCTGGCTAGCAAGTGGGTAGTTAGGTAGGTTTTAGAGGCGGGCTTTGGCTTTTGAGGTGACCGTTGTTTAGAAGATAGAGAAGATTTTAGGAGGTTTTAGAACAGTTGTACTTTGTATTGTCTCATTGTAGTTGCTTGTTCATTATGTGAACTGGAAAAATGCCCCTTTTTCATTGTCATTAACTTGCTTGGTTGTTGTTGTGTCCTCTAATCTTACCAAGCTTTTCTAGGAATTGGGTAGCAGTTTTGCTTAAACTTTCGGCCTGTCATTGATCTTGAACTTGATTCAAGATCGGTATCTCACTGGCATCACTGTACTAGAGCTTTTCTTGTTGGAGATTTTTTTCTTGTTTGATGATTTTTTCCATTTTTATCAATTGAACAAACTAAGCGAAATCTTGAATTCACCGATTCTGATTTGAAAAGTTCAAGCTGGTCTTTTGATATTCTAACTCAGTTAGAATCCATCGTTTGGCTTTTCCATATTTGGCTATTCTTCTTAAAGCAAATTTTGTCGTCATTCAAAGAAGCAAGGTGAGGCTACTTCAAAACAATTTACCAGACTGAACTGACCATCAAATTTCAATCAAGTTGGGGGACTGGACGGGGACTCATAGATTGAAGTTATGATTCAGTGGTTATATATTGTTTAAATTTTTATTTAATTTGTTTTAAAATTTGTCAAGAAGATAGGAATATGCATCAAATTCTATAAGTACAATTTTGTTTAATTGAATATTATCAAATGTTTATTTAACCAGTTTATTGATTTGACTGTTGATTGAATCGGTCAAGAGTTGGACTAATTCTTTCCCGGATTCAAAGCCAGGTCTGAAATGGTTTTTACAAAGGTCAGAAGCACAAATTTCACTTCTCAACACTGGTCCCTTTTCGCTTTTCAATCGTCACCACAAAAACAGAAAATTTTGCATCCATACATTGACTACAATGGTATATATGTAAATGCCTGGACTCACTTCCTGGCTCTCTTCAACAGAAACCGCAATGAAAAAATCCCAAGAGCAAAAGTCTGCCAAAACCATCCCCTGGCATTAGCTGGATCCACTCTCTTTGCCAAGAACCAAGCAAATACGGCCTCGCCTATATGTGCTGCCATGGCTAGAATGAATACTGTCCTTACTATCTGCATTGACCGCAGGAAGAAAAGACTGATTGCTTTGAAGCATGGTACCGGTCCAATGTCCGGTAAGAAGGCAGCGCAAAATAGTATAGACATTCCAATCACACAAAATAACCATGCGTATATTGTAGGTCCGTGTAAACTTTTCTTTTTCCTTTCTTGCCAATATGAGATGGTCGCAGCCATGCCCTCGCTTGGACTGACCATTGGAACATAACCGAGTTCCTCTTTGGCTTTAAGGAATGAGAAGTAATGGGTAACACCCACCTGCAAACATACTATTCAATTAATGCGAGGTAAGAGTAAAGGAAATCAGCAGATTAACCAAATTTAAAACATTACATGTACTGAATACACTGTGAAGGTGTGAACCGAGAAAGAAAAATGAAGATGTAGAAAAACGCACATTGATACAAACATTCATATTTACTTCTTGAATAAAGTTATACATACAGACAAATTTTACTAACTTATCAATACAAACTGATGTAATAACATGTAATTGAATGATATAATTGTTTACTTTTCTCCTATTTCAATATCACTTAATCACATACTGCGACACCAGTTTGTATGGATAAGTTAATTAAATTTATTTGTATATTTAGTTTTATTCTTTATTTCTCAGAGCAACTAAAAGGATGGATTGAGTCAAAAGTTTCCAATATTTTTGCACATTTTACCACATTTAAAGTCCCTTTTTACTTGATCTCTTGGGACGTAACAAAAGACTCCATAATTTGCAACCACATTTAGCGAAGGGAAGGATATTAAAACAAACCTTGTACACTTCAGCAGGAAGGATCAGTGGTTGAGGAAGCCACCATTGATTCAACCACGGATACAAGATTGAATAGAAAATTGAGAAAACCTTCCCCAAAAATAGAGAATGGGGAACAGCTAAACGATACTTTGGTAAGTTGTAATCCAGGCTTTTTAGTAAAGGTCTGATGAATTCAAAGGTATTGACTGGATGCCCTGTGCAAGACCAGAATCAGTCATAATCTAAGATGTTTTGGCATATTTCAAGCAATATTCTTTTTAAAAGGATTCTATAAAAAAAGAGCTGTTCCACACCAATAGTTCCAGAAACGAAGCAGCAATTGAAAAAAATATTTTCAACAAAGCATGGATCCTTACCATCAGATACGAAGTACGGCTTGCCAGCAGCTATCGGAGATCCCTTTCTCCCTGGAATGTCATCTAAAAGTGCCATGCTCGCCAATAACAGTGCCATTACCAGGTTATCCACATAAATCCAGTCTTGTTTCACATTTGCTTGACCAATTATAAATGGCATCAATCCTAACTTCGCTAGCGACACTATCCTTGGAAAATGCCTCTCTTCACCAGGCCCATAGATAGCAGCAGGACGAATGGCACATGTATATAGACATTGCCCATTATTTTTCCTGTACCAAATCCTTCATTTTAAAGTTTTGAATGCAGAAACTAAATTACGAGTAAAGATAGATGCTTTCACACAAGTTCTACAGCTAAACTATAAGATAATACATACCATGAAAATAAAAAAATAAAGCATTCATAAGAGATATCAAGATCTAAAGCACAGAAAGGGCACCCATAAGTCTTCTACAACATAAGCATTATTGCAATTAAGAATAAGCACTCACTTAAAGGGACGGCCGTTGCTCTTTAGAACCAATTGCTCAGCAATTGACTTACTACGGCCATATGAATCAACATGTTCATCTATGGGGAAATAAGGCAAGGACTCATTTCCATTCACAATCTCTTTCCCCCCAAACACAACATTGTAAGTGCTCACATACACAAGCCTTCTGATCCCAAAGTCAACGCAAGCTTCAATGACATGGCAAGTTCCATTAATATTCACCTCATCAACTCGAGAAAACTGCAGCATTTCTTTCCCTGACATGCCATAAGAAGCAATATGAAACACACAATCCGCTCCACGCACAGCTCTTTCAACATCTTTTTTCTTGGAAACATCCCCTGTGCCATATTAAACAATCAACTAAAGTCTAAACCCATATAAAAACTTGACTCGATTACATAAATCTCAAAGTCCCACATCATAGAATTTGTCCAGATTCAATTTAATAACAAACCCATTTGTGAAAATGAGAATAAGATTATATCTAAGTTTAATTTGGAAAAGAAAAGAAAAAACCTTGAATGAAAACGACGCCTTTGTGGTGGAGAAGATGAGACCAAGGTGAGGTGGTCCGCAAGTCAAAGGCTCGAACCTCGTAAGCGCCGCGTCGTAGAAGGTCTAGACAGAGAGCAGAGCCCACGTGGCCCAACCCACCAGTCACCACGAATGTCTTTCCTTCTATCCCTTCGTTTTCGCTTAAGTGCATTTTCTCAGAGCTCGTTCCAACTCTACTCAACACTTCTGTGTCTTGATCTAACCTTCTAGTCTGGCAGTTGACCCTCAATATTTTTAACCGAGAGAAACGCCCCCGATTGAATGATTCATGCAAGAATTTGGGCCAAGCCCAAGTAAGCCCACATTAATATCATTTTGGATTCAAATGAGTTACTTTGAGACTGACCAATTAATATTTAAATCCAATTTAACAATAATTTAATTACAAATTTCATCAAAATCTATCTAAATTTAAATGTTTATAATTCTTAATTAAAACTTGACTTATTTGTTCATCTTAAATTTAAGTTTGAATAACTTAAATCGAATACACCTTTAAATTTTGACCAATTATGTTATATGAGTAATCATAAAACTTGTTACACATTATTAATGTTTTGACTAAAGTTAAATTCAATTTGAGTTATTTGAGTTTAAATTTAAGTTTTGATTGAACTAATAGAGTTTGAGTCAATAATTCGACTCTTTTTTATTAATAAGATGAGTTTAGTCAATCTGAATGTTTGAATTCAAATAGATTTGAAAATAAATTATTTTTTATTCAAATTTAAATCTTAGTTGATCAATTTTAAACTAATTTTAAATTGACTTTTTTATATTTAAACTAATTTTTGAATGAGGTATTTTTCGAACTTAGTCTAAGTTAAATCCAATCCTAGTTTTGTTAATAAATAAGAAGTTGAATGTTTGATGGGAAGCATGCATGCATAAATTGATGCTTGGTGAAATCAAGGCTAACTTGAACAAAGTTTTTTGACTGGATTGGGTCATGACCCGGTTAAAGGTTACTTTGCAGATTAGTGTAGTTAATATAATAATTAAAATTTTAAAATGGGATTTAGTTATATTGATGCCGATTTGATTGTTGAACTTGATAGTTGAATTGTGACCCTATATAATTAATTCAATTCAATCTCGAATCAATCTAATTTGATGACTAAAATAAGTTATAACTATGATTTAAATTGAATTTATAACAGGTTCTCGATTGAACCAATTACTCTAGTTTTTAAAACTCTAAATTTGAGCAGAAAATTATAAAAGACAAAAATAATTGGTAATCTTGAATTTCACTCAATGAATATGAAAGAATTGAACATTACATGTGATGGTTCCTTTGTAAAAGAAAAAGGTAAAAGCTGAAAATATGAAAACACAAATCAGAAACTTTGGTATATAATAAAATCCCATATAATTAGGGAATCAAAAATATAGAAAAGAAAGAAAGTCCTAATCCAAGAAGTAGAGCTAGAAGTTGAAGTTATTGAATCTAAAGTTTCCATAGTTTGCAGCACTTGCATAAACATTGAGAAGCTCATTTTGTGCAGACCAGAAATCAGCTTTCAGACCTCCTCTTCTAATGGCTTTTAGTATCTTGTTTCTATGTGCATATCCTGTAACCGCCACCT
This sequence comes from Mangifera indica, assembly GCF_011075055.1. Taxonomy (NCBI): domain Eukaryota; kingdom Viridiplantae; phylum Streptophyta; class Magnoliopsida; order Sapindales; family Anacardiaceae; genus Mangifera; species Mangifera indica. The sequence continues at coordinate 996,726 of NC_058147.1, read as the reverse complement.
TCTGGCTATTACCATCCACTTCAACTTTCTCTATTCCTGCAATCAATGAAATCAAAATCAATAATGTGGGACGAGGAGTTGTCAGAAAAGGAAAAAAATTGTTTAAGAAGAAAACTTTTGGTGCAACGAAGCTAACTATCCTTGAATTTGAGTTGAATTTGAGTCGAGCTATTGTGTTGAAGTTTCAATTTGAATGTAACTCATTTGAGTTAAACATAGATTTGAATCCGAACAGACTCAAATCCACCTCTAAATTACATTCCCCACAACAAACACATAAAATCATACGGTCAATTACCTTTTAGTTTTGACAGGCATTTTCTAAGCTTCTTCTCATGTATGCCAACCATCTCCACCTTCAATTCAACTGTCTGCAAAACCAACCTCCCATTAACCATTAAGAATCAACTTAGACTTGAAAATGAATTACATAAGAAGCAAAGTAAACAATGTACCTCCATTGATGATCTGAGCTATAAAGTGAAACAAGGACAATGATAAGGAAGAAGAAACAAATGGAATGATGAGTATAAGAGTTGGGGAATGTCGGGCTTATTTATATAGGTATATATATGATGATACAGAAGGGAAAAGGGAAAAAGATTGGAAAAACTAAAGTGGGTCTTGGGTTGGGTGGTCTGCTAGCAAGGTAAAATTATCAGCTTTGCTTTTTACAAAGGCAAATCACAAAACACATAAACATGAAGAAGCAAATAACAAGAAAACGGTTTGCATCGGTAGAATATAAGGAGGTCTTGTTGTGTTTTGAGCTCAAGCTTCAAGAGTCAAGCAATTGATCCCGTCAGCTGAAAGCAATGTGATGTGAATATCTAGATTGACGGGTCAAAATAAGCTTTTCCTTTTGGGATTTTTGAATCCAGTTCCAAAGTTTGGTCACGAACCAAGCTAATTTCCAATGTCCCTGATTTTAGTTCAGATTAATTAAAAAAAGGGTTTATTTTAACCTATCACATTAAACAACTAAAACTCAAACACCCACTCTTTGATCCAATGCTCTCGAGCCCTCACTGTTATGATCGATGTTTAGATCAGAGATTTGTGGCGCTGCAGCCATTTTTAAAGTGCGAAGTAATAAATAGCTACTAGTATATGAAACAACCCTCTGCAAGGAACAATGAGAAAGCTGGAAAAGAGAATATTCAAGGAGGACAGGAAGATTCTATTCTATCCCTAGATGCTTGGATTGAGATTAACACGAAGAACAATGAAGAAAATGCATTGGAATATGGATCTCTCTCGAATTTTCACACCACATTTCTCGATAATCACATTACATTTTGGTCAGACCTTGTACTTTTTGAATCGTTTTACAGGTTTGATCACATCTCTTTTATTTTTGGGTTCTCCGTCAGGTTTTAGTCGACACACAAAAGCCATGGCCAAAAATTTGGGGCGGAAGATGGATTGGGCCTAAACCCAGTTGGCCCAATTTCAAAACTTAATTTAGTTTAGATCCATTTCAATTTCAATTCAAATTTATTTAAATTAAATTTCAATTGACTTTAAATTAGAAAGATTGACTTATTTTTTTAAACTAAGTTAAATTTGATTTACTCAAATTTGCATACAAATCAAGTGAATCACTCAATTTCTTTTGAGCGTAACTGTCAAAACATTATCATTTTTATCAATAACTACAAATTCAAGCTATGCTCTAAATTTTCAATTTAATTATCGAATCGAATTTGAACAATCCTTATTTGACTCAACAAACTTAAGGTGAATTATTTTTTATTTGAATTGAATTCGAATTAACGAGTGTTCAAACTTGCTCAATTTATGTCCACTCTTGATGAAATCAAACTAACCCTGTTGAAGTTCAAATTTGCATTCGGCTTAAATATAGTTAAATTCAAATAGAGTTCTAGCTCAAATCGGGTTTAAAGATTCATCAATAATTCATTTACATTGTATTATTTTTAGATTCAATCTAAATTTGAATTAACCTCTATTTAAATCCCTGCTTCTAATGTTTTTAAGACACGATCAATATTTTTAAACTCAAATTGAATATTGACTTAATCAAAAGCTAGTACATACATTCGATCAGATACACTAATATTATTAATATGATATAATTTAAATTTTAAAATATGTTAATTAAATATATTTATTAAATTATAAATGTCTTTAATTCAATGGTACCTATCCGTGTCTCCCTACACTTTAACCCTAGGTTCTACGTCCTTAATTTTAAATAAATGATGTTGACGTTACTAGGATAGTTTAACTAGATTGACCGCCGGTATTTGACCAGTCCGGGTTTTAAAACTCTGGGCTCTACAATTTGGGCCTACTTCTAATGGACCGGAACGTGCCAGACGGCCCACAGCAGACTACTATCTACTTCTTCCAGAACAAAACATTGAGACTTGCATTCTGACACTGTTGACGACGGTCCCGGTTTCCGATTTCCTTAAGGGGGATAGAAGCAGCCAGGAGAAGTGCAACGCTTCTCGTTCTAATCTGACACTTAATGCTAATTTTATGTAGGTCTATTCGTTTATTGCTTCTTTTTGTTATTGAAAGTCTTTAGAATTAAAGGTGAATGCTATGATCTTTTAACACTTGGGTTTCTTTCTAAATACTGAAATAGACTTAAAATGGAATGTTTTTTACAATTTGGAACCCTTTTTACAACGTTGGATAGTTATGGTAATATGTTCTGTTCAACGGAAGTCAAATTCATGATAATGGCTTCCGTTTGAGTAGAGTGTTAGGAGTCTAACGTTACATGCATGGGACCATTTTTTATGAATAGCATGCAAAGTTTGAATGAAATAAACGCGGAATCAGTGAATTTGAAATGTTGGTTTGAAATTGAAGCTTTGAAGTTTAATTTGATTGTTCTATGAGTAGTTCAGGGAGAAGGGCAACATATACTGCAATCTTTTGTAGGGGTGGATTTGAGCTTGAATAGAAGCCATATTCCCAGTTCGAGTTTGAGCTTCAGCTTCTGCTTGTTTGAACTGGTGTACACTGTACTCTGTCACCAAAGTATAGTTGGGGTTGAACAGTGTAACCAGCAGGATAAACAATGTCATTGGATGGACGAACGATTCAATTTTGAGTCAAGCTATTGAGTTGGAGCTCTAACTTAAAATTGACTTATTCAAGCCGAGCTTTGAATTCGATCCGAGATTCGGATCGAATCCACCCTAATCTTTTGCGTAAGATAGAGATGTAGTTTATCTGTAATTTCATTTCTTAAATTGCTGCTAGATGGGCATTTGAGGATAAGGCGAATACTGTATGTGACAGAAATAAATTAGTTTATGGGCTGTTTTATGATTCGCTGGTGTTCTAATTGCATGGTGAATATGTTTGCAATTTGTTATTCCAAGAAAGAACCAAAGAAATGAGCTTGTGATGCAAGTCTGATTGCTTATGTAGGTAACTTCAGAGAGTTCTGTAATTGTGAAAGAAGTTAATTTGGAAGCATGGCCTCTGAAGGGAATAATCGCCCTTATATGTTATCTGTCAAAGAATCATCTAGTGATCAATATTTCTTGCTTAACTTCATAATGGGGACTTTTTTGGGTCCGGATGTCTACTCTGATAACCCAAGACGTTCAGCATTTCAAAGATTAGCAGAAGGTTTGCCACCATACAGCTCAAAGAATCTGGGCTTTTCATTTGTTAGCATTTCTCAGTTGGAAAGCTTATATTACTATGTTCTTAGGAATGCTCATCCTAGTCTGGTCTTGAAACCTGATGTTTTGCATATGTATCTAAGAGGCAACCTGCCTTTGCCGAGCTCTGAGCTTCCACAGGACAGTTGGCAGTTCATTAGTTATTTTCCCACAAACATTCATGCGCACAAAAGGTATTCTGAGAACCATGAGATTGTGAAGGGCATTGCTCTTATTGATGAACCTGTTACGTCTTACATGAAAGAGGAGGATCTGGAGAGGTTCAAACGCTTATCAAGTTTGGATGACCTGAAAATTGATATAATCAAATCCCTATCTTACGAGCATGGATACCAAGAGAGCCAAGAAAAGGGAGGGCCAAATTGTGTGAAAAATAGTGGGAAGAGGGCTGCTGGCAGTATTTCCAAAGGAAACAATAATTCATTGGCAAAGTTTCAAGAAACATTTAAGGAGTGGCAGCATTGTAGTGCTCTTCCTATTCCAGCATTCTCCCATGTTGTTTCTGCATCAAAACAACATAGTGAAGGAGTCATCGAGAATCCTTGTAAAGGTGATGGACCTGTGATGATGCCCCTACTTAGTGTGCCAGATGTGAAAGAATGTGCATCAGATGCATCTTTAACACTGACTGGGACTGCAACAATGGGGATAGCTGGACCACCAGTTGGTGTTGTGGACATAGGTGTTAGCCAACGGGCTTATTTTTTCCGAGTTGCTCTACCAGGAGTCCAGAGGGATTATTGTATGTCCTCTATCTTTCCTCAGTTCTCTTCAAATTTTTTTTAATCTTGTTAATTGATGATGTTTGTCTGGAGATAAAATGGGTTTTCCCCTCTGTTACAAACAAACCATTAAGGCGCATCCTAAACGTTTAATGAGATTGGAAGCCAAGGTTGCCTTATTGGTTCAGACTATGAGAAGCTAACTATTTTTTTATCTTCGCAACTTAATTTGTATATGAAATATAAGAATCATATTTTCAAAATCAAAATCATCTTATTAATTGACTGACACCTAGTTAGGATCTCAAGAGCAAGGAATGAGACTTGGATCCCATATTGAAAAGTATGAATTTCTAATATAAGATTTATATAAGTTTATATTATCTAGTCTCAATATCTAGTTTTTTATGTGCGGTTTTTTGTTTGGATCATATATTAGAAAATATGAACCTCTAGTACGAGGTTTATATGGGTTTAGACATCAACAGCTGCTTGGCCTTTGGGCATATAAGTCCTCCAAAATGCCTGCTGGAGGTGTAATCGGGATTGTTTCGTGCAGGGATACCTCCTTTTATTTCTTTATTCACAGCACAACATTGTTAACTCACTAATTTATCAGAATGATAAGTTTCTTCATTCTAGCAGGTGATTTCAGTTGTGAGATTGAATCCAACGGAAGGGTTCACATTCAAGGATCAACATTAGGCGGAAAAACTATTAAGAAACGATCTCGTGTTTTCCATATCAAACTCCAGCAATTATGTCCATCTGGAAAGTTCACACTTTCCTTCAGTCTTCCTGGACCTGTCGATCCACGGCTGTTCTCACCTAACTTTAGACCTGATGGCATTTTCGAAGGAGTTATCATCAAACTCAAGTAAAATATGGTGTTTTGCTACATCGGTGCAGCTCTAGAATCCAGTAATCTGCAGAATGTATGATCTGATAGCACTTTTGAATTAGTTGCATAAGCAGTTCATACTTGTATGTAATATTGGTTTGGCTCCTGTAAAATCATATGCTATGCTATGCATAATTTTGATTACAACATTATGGTTGAAATATTTGTATATGAAAGCCTGAAGAAAAGTAGAAATCGGTTGGATGGACACCTGTCTGTGCTTTGCCGCAACCCAGAAAAATTTAGTGAAATATAAGGAAATTATATAATCATTCTGGATTCTAATGGGTTCAACTCGTTCTATAGTTGGTCGTTCTAAATTTGAGTCAAATTCGATTTGATTTTTGTTTGAATTCAGTTTGGTTTGAATTCACTCCTAGACTTAAGATTAGGGTTGCATTCGAGTCAAACTTAATATTGTTTGACTTGAACTTAACTCAATTGCATTTAGACAAATCTCACAGGTTAAGCTCTATGAGTTGGGAAGTAGCAGACCTAAGTTTAAGATAGGAATGATTGACTTAAACTTGACTTAAAAAATTATAGTTATATAACTTATATATTTATCAATCACCTCTTTTATATTCAAAATCAGATAGAGATTTTATAAGTGTTGCTATAAAATTTTTAAATTTCAAAAACTTATTGTTATTTTATTTAAATTAGATTACAATAACAGTAAGCTCAAACCCAATTATAGAGTCAAACTCAAAGAATTTGTGCTTGGCTTGACTAATCAAATTGAGTCACAAGTACCCCGGTTCAATTCGTTTTCCGTCCAAGTTTTCACATTTAAACTTTGAAAATCTCAAATATACCCATAAACGGTTAAAATTAACAATTTTAAAAGTAAAATCATTATTTTATTTATAATATTAAAAATCAATTAAAATTTAATCTCTTTTTTCTCTCCTAAATTTTAAAAACTAAAAGTTTTTTTCTAACTCAAGTTTTAAAAAATGATAGTTTTTCTCTAGTTTTCAGATTTTTGACGTCAAATCCAACACTATCATCAATGACAAATATCTCCCCATGTCTTCTCTCCCTTCGGTAGTCAAGTTTCTTTTGTTTGGAAGTTTGGATTGCATCGATTTACATCGAAAATAACTCGACTTCATCGGGGAGACGATGTTTCATCTTTCTCAACAAAACATCGTCTCCTATTGGGTTTAGGAGTGTCACTCAGAGGGAAAGATGGTGAGGGAGCAGCCATCGAAGGAAGAGAAAGGAGATTTAGTCGAAAAAGCACTGGAGATAACATCGAATTTTGAAAACCAAATCTTAGAGAGGAAATGTTATTTTTTAAATTTGGACTATGAGAGAAATTGTTATTTTTTAGGATTTATAGGAGGGAAAGAAATAAAATTCAAAGGGATTAAAGTTCCGTTAATTTGTAACTGTCTGTAGGTGAGTAAATGAGATTTTCAAAGTTAAGGGTGGGAAGTTGAGAGTAGAGGATACTTTGGGTGGGAAATAGTTCTTTGGCCTATTTTTAAAACTATTCCGTAAATGTAAGGGCTGGGTTTGTCATTAAAATTCAAGTCAGTGGCACACTCTGGTTGGTTGTAAATAGGAATGAAAACAGTGAGCAGTTTGCTTCTGTTTAGTCCGAACTTCAACTTCAAGTAGGCCAGAGTCCGAGAAAACGCTGCCGCTACAGACAGCGGAGTAGCTTTAAATCAACGGCAGTCCTTTAGTTACCGGAATCCTGCTGGTAATAATTCCTTCAAAGTTATTATTCGCATAATTTTTCGTTTCCTGATCTTGGTTTAGTTGCCTGTCTCTCTCATTTCAAACCTTCATAAGTGCTTTTCTAATCCTTTTAGCTGTCAGTACGGTGGCGTTTTTCCGATCTGGTATTGTTTTAATTCATAAAGTCTTAATCTTTCTGGTGTTTCAAGGAGTATTCATTCATTTAGGAATTTTTTTCGCATTTCGAAATGAGTAGCCTTTCACATGATCATTTTGTTAAATTTAATTTGGTTCATTGAATTATGGTGCTTGTCATTTATAGGGAACAGGTTTAAGGGTTTATTGAGACCTATTAGTGCACAAATCAAGTGATATTAGGTGGACATTTCGTGCTAATGGTCCTTCTTGTTCAAATGATTCTTCTGATATGCTTGTTTGTTTATCTTTCTGTTTTATCTGTATGGGACTGTTCAAATGCAAACTCTGATGACTTGGTAAAAAAACTGAACCATTTTTTTAGCTTCATAAATAAGTGAACATTATGAAATTCCTCTGATAGAGTGCTGGCTGGAGAGGAGCTAGAGCTTTTAGGTTATGGTTTTCCCACATGAATAAAACTGCATGTACAAATGAATCTTACTTATCTATTCTACCTAATGTGGCAGCATGTAATTGGGTGATGTAATTGTTTACTCTTTTTTCTCACTTCAAAATCACTCAATCTCATGCAGCCATGCTAGTTGGTATGGATAAGTTCGTAAGATTTGTTTGTACATGTTATTTTTTCAGCATTGTTCCTGAGAATGCTTACGTTATCAGTAGATTTTTAAGCTCTTTTGTGTGGTGAACTAGGAATTTGGCAAGTATAGTATATTTGAAAAAAAAAAAAAAATGAAAGATCAAATATTTTTTTTCTTATTTGGCAATTTGTGTTGATCTCCTTTCTTTTCGGATAATATTGGTAAAGACTTGAGCACTTGATATACGTATGTTGGATCAATTATGGAGCTCATAGGTGCCTTATTTTCTTAGTGTCTTCACCTGGTCAACTTGAAAGTAGAATTTTTTTCTGCATCTTTTAGATCAGACTTTCATGAAGATTTTTTAAACTGTGGGAATGAATACAAGGACTTTCAAAAAGAATATGTGGGGGGTATTTCGGTGATTTCAAAATGGCCACTCTTATTTGCCTGAAATTAGCTGTTGCTGTGGGAATGAAATGGAATTTGTTTTGATAGCTTCTGTTTCTCCTTTTTTCTCATTTCCATTTGCAAACGAAACATGTGTGCACATTGCTTTATATCCTTTCATAAGTGATAATTATTTTTTTCCTTGTATGAGCATCTCTACGCATAAATGGTATGCAGAGCAACCAAGCATTAAGAGTGATTGGATGACAGAAAAGGGAATCTTGTTTGCCTTTTCTCTATTCTTTTTTTTCCTTCTTGCTTAATGACTCTACTTGGCAATTTAAGTTTGTCATCTCCTCCTTTACAATGCAGCCAATTATGGGGTGTGGGTTTGTCACACTTTGATTTAGCTTGTACCGGTTGGCATGATCTACATACATCTGTTGCACAACAGTTTCTTCCTTGTAAAGCACATAATGTTTTACAATGTGCCAACTTGTGGTTGTTAGAAATTAGAATAGCAGTATATGTAAGATTTTTAAGCTCCATTAAACTTTAACATCTGCTTTTTTGATTTAGTTGGTGAGGAAACAACATTTATAAGCATGGATAGGGGAAATAATGTTGAACATCCACAATTGAAGCCCTCAGTTGTTTTAACTGGAACTGCCAAAGAAGGTAGTGTTGGGCCACCTGTTGGTCTTGTAGACATTGGTGTGAGTGAAGGTGCCTACCTTTTCCGAGTTGCACTTCCTGGCATCCGAAGGGATCAAAGTAAGGGTCAAATCTTTATTCATATATTTCATTAATGCATGAACTGCATTTGGTATGTGAAACCGTTGCATCTCAAGCATCATATATATTTTTTTTTGGTTTAAGTTTCCTGCATAGCATGTGAAACTTGAATGTGGTGTAACTGCTATTGAAATTCTACTGATGTGAGGCTGGCAACTTACTCCCTTGTTGTATAGTTAAAAGTGTTGGAGATGACCATGTAGATCATGCTTGTTCTAACAGGTGAGATGAAATGTGAGATCCACCAGAATGGGAAGGTTCATATCCAAGGAGTTATAACAGATGGAACTATCCTGAAAGATTCAAGTGCATATCAGATGAAAGTCCAGCAACTGTGCCCGTCTGGACCTTTCACCATTTCCTTTAATCTGCCAGGACCTGTTGATCCCCGATTGTTTTCTCCCAGTTTTCGTCCTGATGGTATCCTGGAGGTGGTGGTTATGAAATACAAAGTGCACAATACTCCTCCAGGAGATGGTTTGCATCCTCACCCGTAAGGAATTTAAGGAGTTGTCCGATACCAAATATCACAAGGCAAGTCTTAGAGATCAAAAGTCAAGGTACCTAGATGCATAATTACGTTATTATATCTGAGAAAATATAGAGTCTGCACAGTCAATATAAGGCGACTATAAACTCTGTAATGTTGCATGTCCAATTAGGAGCTAACAAATGCATGCCTTGCTGTTGAATGAAATGAATTTATCCAGCAGCAAAAATTCTTTCCTTGAAGATCTTGTTCTTCATGTTGTGTTCATTAGTTTGTGAGCTTTTGGATGCATCTTTTAAATCTCATTGATCAAAACTAAATTTTGTAATGCTTCACCTCTGCTTTCCTGTGGATTAATATAATTGTATCTTCATTTTATCATCTGGCCTTCCTTTCTTTTCTGAAAAGAAAAAAAATGGTTGATTACTACTTTCTTTTTATAGATTTTTTTTTTCCTTATTTTTTGCAATTTCCATGATGTGTTATTTTCATACACTAATAAATTCATACGTTAATTTATAAACCTTAAACATTAAACTCTAAATTATTTAACCATATGATGAGATGATAATAGTTAATATTCATCTATTAGCACATGTAGCATATCCCAAAACATACAAGTGGCTGATTTATTTTAGGTAACTACTCTACATAATTAGAAGACTAATAGTCTGAATAGAGATTATATGTCTGAAATCTCTCAGTGGTATTTGTTTTTAAGGTTAGATTTGATTTGAGTTAAATTTAGGGATGATTTGAACTTAAATAAATTTATAATATTTAATTAGAATTTAAGTTGGTTTAAGTTTATAAATTGTCATTAAAAGGTTCTTTGTGAATTATAAATAATATCATTAACAAAGACAAATGTATTAATCTCGCGTCCAATTATCGACATCAGTTTCAGTTCAAAGATTCCTCCAGCCCCTGTTTGTGCTGACTGATGGGTGTGGAAAAGACTTGTGGCTGGTATTTATTTTATCAATGACTCGATTTTTGAGGAGTTGATTAGCCTCCAAGTCAACTCCTAATCTCATTGTCATTCTTAAAAATCAACAGAAGTTTGAGACGCAAGTTTCGCATTTCCCATAAAACAAACACAAGTTGTCATCATCGTCAGATTAATTTCGCTAGGCTCAGCGCAGTGTCACTGTAAATGGTCCCCCAAGGCAGCCAAGCAGATGGGTCTACGAAGACTTTTCTACATGATGGCTGCGCTGTAATTTTCCAATTAGCCTCATGTTTTGACTCAATTAAATATTATTCTTCCCTCTTAATGCCGAGAAGGTTAAGTGAAGAAATTGAGTGAATGTAGCCATTAACATATTGAATGGTCAAGGGCATAGAAACAAGCTTCGTTATCAACATAATAAATGTGCCTAGCATGATGTAATAGTATCTCCTAATTCCGGACATTGGCATGATAAGTTGTAGAACCGGACCAAACTGACCAAAAACAGGGAGTTGGTCCAATTACGTTATGAAAGTTGGTCTAGGCTTTGAATCATGTTATATAATCAAATTTATTTGTTTATAGTTCTGCTGATGATCTACTCTTACGTTGATATTGAACTTGCCATGAATGATTCAAAATTTCTTGAATCAAACCAACATCTTCATTAAAACAATAAAATTTCATGTATTTAATTTCAATTATATAATTAAATATTTAAATGAGATATAATTATATTATTAAATAATTTTAAATTAAAATAAAATAATAATTAATTATATGATAATATATCATCAAGATCAAATTACAATTTTCAAATTCCAATAAAATCAATACTCTTCAACTCCCCACAAGAGTTCGAGGAAGTATACCATAAAAACGATCCACCGATTACGACATGAAAACTGTTCTTGATTTCTAGCATTCCATAATAACGGGAAACTTAGAACAAGCAGCAAACATCCTATTCACAAACCCTCACCTCATCACCACCCTGTACCAATGGAGGCAGAGGAAGAATTGTGCGGCTGGAAAAACAAGCCAATATATTTAATGACGCAAAATTTAACAAGAGGAAAAAAAATATATGAAAACAAGTGTTGATGCGCATCTCCATGGAATCGTAGACTCAACTTAACATCTAAAGTCTAGTCAACTAAAAATACTAAAAATTCTCTTTATATATATCTAACTCTCACATCTCCCATCTCCCGTCAAGGGGCATCCCAAATTTGTTCATCAATGGCGTTAAAGGTTCTTTCTGCTCTTGACACCGCGAAAACTCAATACTACCATTTCAAAGCCATCATCATAGCCGGCATGGGGCTCTTCACCGACGCTTATGATCTCTTCTGTATTCCTCCCATCATGATTCTGATCCAGCGGATATACTATGAACCTGGTGATGGTAACAAAAGCAACAAAAAGCCCGAAATCCCCAGAACCGTCGCCTCTACCATGTTTGGCATAGCTCTTCTAGGGACTGTGATCGGTCAACTCGTTTTCGGAAGGCTGGGTGATCGAGTCGGGAGACGACGCGTGTACGGGTTCGCATTGACGCTGATGGTGCTGAGCTCCATTGGATGCGGCTTCTCTATCTGTACGACCAAGAAGTGCGTGCTTGGAAGTCTGGGGTTTTTCAGGTTTTTGTTGGGCGTCGGAATCGGCGGAGACTATCCATTGTCGGCTACGATCATGTCGGAGTTTGCTAATAAGATGACACGTGGAGCTTTCATAGCCGCAGTTTTTTCCATGCAGGGGTTCGGGATTTTGGCTAGTTCTATGGTCACGATGACGGTTTGTAAGATATTCGAGAGAGCAACGAATACCACGTCACCTGATCAGACGCCGCCAGGGACCGATATTGCATGGAGACTGATACTGATGATGGCTTCAATTCCGGCGGCTTTGACTTTTTATTGGCGTATGATGATGCCGGAAACTCCAAGGTATGTATTTATTTTCTCTTTCTTTCCAGATGATATATTAATATATTTAGATTTAACTTTAAAATTACATCGGTAGGTACTAGGTAGTATATTCGCCATCATGCCTTTGAATCCGGACCAGATTAAGTAAGTTTTAAAAGGTTGCTCTAAATTATGGTTAATCAATCTTAGGTTCAATAAATTTGTTGATGTCAGTATTCAACTTTAAAAAAAATGAAAAAATATAGAAATTCAATTAATAAATAATCATATCTAAGAAAAGGGAATGTAAAATTTTAAAGATTATTTTTAATATTTTAAATATATTTTCCAATTTTTCAAACCCAATTGAAAAGTCAAATTATTCCTTGGAGCAGGTGAAATGTTCATTATCTCCTTCTTCGGAACATAAATTAATTAATATATAGATTGGTTAAATGCAAATCACATTCAAATTATGGAGTCATGGTTCTACTTTGATTGTTCAGATACACGGCCCTGGTTGAACAAAACGTGTTGCAAGCTGCAAAAGACATGGAAAAAGTGTTAGGCGTTTCAATGAGTCAGATTACAGAAGAGTTTCCGCTGTCACCAAAGCCACCACCGTACAATTTACTGTCCAAGAAATTCATTCTTCATCACGGCCGTGATCTCTTCGCTTGTTCCTGTACATGGTTCCTTCTTGATGTTGTGTTTTACAGCAGTAACCTCTTCCAATCCAAGATTTACCACAACTACGTTGATGTTGATCATGCGAACACCATGAATGTCTTTGAAGAAGCTTTCAGGGTTGCTAGACTCCAAGCTATTATCGCCATCTGCTCCACTGTTCCAGGTTACTTTGTGACTGTCTATTTCATTGATCGCATTGGAAGAGTTAAAATTCAACTCCTTGGTTTCTTCTGTATGGCAATCGTCTATTTGGCTATAGGAATTCCTTATATTCATTACTGGGACAAGAAAACGAATTTTGGCTTCATGTTCTTGTATGGCCTGACTTTTTTCTTCGCAAATTTTGGACCAAATACAACCACTTTCATTGTGCCGGCCGAGCTTTTTCCGGCGAGATTCAGATCAACATGTCATGGAATTTCAGGGGCCATCGGAAAGGTGGGTGCCATAATTGGGTCGGTCGGGTTCCTGTGGGTTTTGGAAGAGGATAAGGAAACTGGTGACCCGAAAGCCATTGGAATGACCATAGCATTGATTCTTCTGGGTGGTGTTTGTTTCTTGGGAATGGCTGTTACCTATTTTTTCACACGGGAAACTATGGGGAGGTCACTTGAAGAAAACGAGAAAGAAGATCAGGACGCCAGAGAAATTGGGTCTTTTCAGATGCTTTAAAGATTATTGTTTGCAGGCAAATTCATCTGGTAATGAAGTTAATCCAGCTTGATAGGGGCCATAATAATTAAGCTCCCACGTACTCTCATGGTGTATTCTGTAAAAAATTAAAAATCAAACACTCAGGAGTCAATGCTCGTCTTAGATTTCTATCTCTTCCATAGTTTTGTTACGTCCATTACAGAAAGGCAATAAAACAATTTTGTAAAGATTTTGTGATTGTGTCATGGCCGAAGCTAAAAGTTTGATTTAGGAATGGTCGTCTTCCTGCATCTACTCTATAAATGCAGGGGATATATTCGGCTACTGTTTTATAATCCGGTCAGTCGAACTGGTTAACCAGGACCTATGGCCTAGTCGATCTGGATCGTCAGCTCAATCTATCATGGTCATATTCATGTCACTAACCTAACTTCGATTGAATAGATAAATTTGTTTTGAAAATTTTTGCAATTTCTAGAACTTTGTTCTATCTTATAAGAGTCATGCACCACGTGTAAAGATGTAATTGGGTTAAATAGTATTTAGTTTAAGCTTAATTCAATAATATTAAAATAAAGCTCAATCTTATAGAACTATTGAGTTTTCAGTTTGACTCATAAATATACTTTAAACCTCTTAGGGGGCGTTTAGTTCCAGTTTTTAAAGATTATCTTGATAATATATCTTTTATTCTTTTGTTTGGTTTGTCAGTAATAAAAAATTACAGTAATCTTCTATTATCAATGCTGACGTGACAGTTAATATAAGTGGTAATCTGATTGTCATCTTCATCTTAGGTATTTAAAGATTATTAAGGTAATATTGATTTTATTATAACTATATTATTATTTATTAATTTTTGAAAATAAAAATAAATTTATTTTTAATTAATGTGAGAAATAATATAAAAAATATTTAAAAATAATTATGTTCAAGGGTATTTAAGTAAAATAATTTACTAGTAATCTTTTATTACCTTTAACCAAACATAATAATTATTTATACCTATCAAATTTTATCAAACATAGTAATCATTTATACTCAGCAATCTTCTAAGTAATCTATTTTCAAAGTAATCTTTCTATTTTGATAATAAAATATTACTTAAACCGAACGTCCCCTTAAGTTTCAAAATACTATTTCAAATTTTATATCTTATATATTTATAAATTATACATATATTAAAAAATACAGCCTAAATGTAAGTGTTATAGTTGAAAATTATTAAGGGTTTATAAATATTTTATTTGAATTGAACTATAAACTCGTAAATTTATTAAACTGATCAATAATATGTTTAAATTTGATTTGAAAGTTGATTTTGAGTTGTGAGTAGCTCATAATAGACTTGACTTATTCATACCTCTAATCACATACCATTAAATCACATATATTTTTGTTTAATTAAATATTATTCTAATGTTTATTTCAATATTTCTCTGGTTGAAATATATATTCCCTGTACTTGGAACAAGAGTTTGAAATAAGGAAAGTTCTGTGTAACAATTCCAATCAGAAACCTTCAGGAAATTTAAATATATCCCAAGACGACTGTTTAGGTACATGAAGAAACACCAGAAGAACAATTAGACATAGAAAGTCAGTGCCTTATAATTTCACTTGTTTTTAGTTGGAAACGAAGCCATTTTGTTGATTCCACAGAGCCCTTCTGGCTTTCCAGTGTTCCTTTTCATCCTTATATAGCCTTTTTCGCCCCATTTTGGACCCCATGAATTCTTCACGATGATGTAATCCAAGCCCTTGCTTGACCCATATCCAACGGCTGCCACTCCATGGTCTAGATCGGTTCCACAGTCCCCATCGAAAACACCCTACAACCATTTTTTTAATAAGAAATTGGTGAACCATGAATTAAAAAAAAAGGAAAAAAAAGAAACTTTCAGATTATTCATTACGGATCCGGCGACTACTTAATCTATAATTATAAAAACTAGACTTGCCATACAGACCAATTCAATGGGAGCCAATGGCAAATCTGATTCAAATGAACGGTCTAATAATTTTAGTTATTGAACCGCTTTGAACCATAATTTAATTGGGTTAATTACGTTAGTTCATGAAACATGTTTCCGTACATATAGCATTATGTTGACTTCAACCAACTTATTATTTTATTATAATATATAATAAAGTAGTCTTTTTTTATTAGATTGACTTCAGTTTTTTTTTTCCGATTTGACCGATTGAAAAAATCCAGACCGGGCCTTTGACCAGGCGGTCCGATTATTGAACATTGCTTACCCCACTGTAAAATTGAAAATCTCTTGTAGAGGCCTCAATGGCAACGCTGATAGGCTGCTTTGCAAGTGCCTTCAATAGGCTCATTTCGTTGTTCTGTGGCACGTCACGGTAGCCACTAATGGTCACCATCTCCGATGCTTCCTGCAAACGAAAAAAGAAGAAAATAAGGCAATATCACAGATTCCAGACACTTGTTTCTCAATTAGGTAAGATGAGAGTTAATTCTAGATGAGATATGATTCACATATGGATAGGGCAGGCTCTATCGGACCCAAACTGAGTCTAAAGTCAATTTGTGATTGAATAGAAGTTATAATACCTAATTTGAATATTCAAATTGATGCAAAATAGTGGTAGATTCAAACGCTTGAAAGAATCAAACTCAAGTCTAAATTCAAATTTAACAAGTTACCTTCAAAGCAATTCAAGGGAAGTTCAATTTGAGAACTTGAGTTTGGTATAAGACCAAATCAAGTTTGAGCTAAGCTCAATTTGATATTGTGACAAAATCAAAATCAATTAAAACGATATAGTTTAGTTGATTTAAATCAAAACTTTCTATACTAGTAAACTCGGTAAATCAAACACTCTCGAGCATAAAATTACAAAATCTTTAGACTTGAACTTGATTTAGTCAAGTTTGTTCAAGTCAAACTAACAATCGAGTTCAAACTAACTTAGTTCGATATAATAAAAAAAGTAAACAATATCATCAATGAGTTGAACAGTTTCATCTAATAAACAAACAAATCAATCTTAAACTAAACTATCAAACTAAAATTCTAACTTAAAATTGATTTATTCGAACTAAACCACAAATCTAGTCTGAGCTTGAATTGGATTCACTTCTAAACATGTAAGATTTTTCTCACCCAAACAAGGACAGTTAGTGAAAGTTTTTCAACTACCTACCCTATTCATTTCGCAAGTGCCTTCCTCCATTATGTATGGATAGTCTTCTTCCTTGTGGAGTCCCCCACTGGAGACAATGTAGGCAAACGCGTAATCCATCAGTCCTCCATTGCAGCCATTGTTGAACGAATTGTCACAATCGATCAGCTCTTGCTCAGACAATGAAGTCAAATTCCCTGTAACAATTTGGTTTATTCCTTCTACTGCAGCAACCGTCGAAAATGCCCAGCAACTACCTGTATGTATGATAGAGATCAACCTATATATTAACGTATAAATTCATCCCTAATTCATATGGGTCCTTTCCTTGTCGTTAATTTTGGCCTAACATAATAATAATAATAATAATAATAATAATAATATGAGCAAATTACTTTGCCCACCCAAAGTTTAGCTTAGAAAGACATTTCCACCCTTAGATGCATTATCAAACTCTGTTTGAAAATAAAAATTAACTGTATAAGGATAACATAATAATTTTATTATTTATTAATTTAAAAAAATAACAATTTTTTTAATAAGTTTGATCCAAACATTCTAAATATGATAGTTTAATATTTTAAAAATTTTAAAAACTCACAAATTAGTCATTAATTTTTTTTGTAAACCTTAGCCATCAATGTCATTTTTTCACCACTATTATGAGGTCACCTTTGTTAGTCTACACCACCATCTATTTTATAGTGATAAAAGTTGTTGTCAACACAACTTCAATCGAATGAATTGTCGGCGACTCGATTGACTAAAAGTTATCAATGACCTTCTATAATTATTGAATCAAGAAAGAAGATGAAGATAATGAAAGGAAATGGAACATAGAGGAATAGAGGAAGAAGATGAACCAGGTGAAATTGATGGTGGCTTGAAACCAGAAAGAGAGAAAGAATGGGATAAAGTGAAAGAAGAGAGAAATAAGTGGATTTTCGTGCAATCTAAATATTTAATTTTTTGTATTTTTAAAAATTAAAATAGCAAGAATTAATTAATAATTTCACTTTTTAACACTATTTTAGGGTTGTTTTTTTCATTAACAGAGCACGGTTATGGGTATAGGTGAAAGTTAGTAAACCAAACATTGGGTGGGAATATGTTATTTACTCTTTACGTACCACATGAGCCTTGGTTTTTGACATTGGTAACAGCTCCTTTCTTTCTCCAATCAACCGACTTGGGCAAATCCATAACATCTTCGTAACCAAACTCTTCATACGACGTCGCCTCTCTCCTTCTAGGGAAGTCAGTTTTTTCCAAACCCAGATACATCTTCTTGAATTCTTCATGGCTTAAATCTGCAAACTCATTCAACCCAAGCCAGTAGTTTGAAATCTTCTGATTTGTCTCGTCTATGTGCTTCAAATTATCCTTGAAAATGTCAAACCTCTCTAGTTTTTCCTCGAGACTCTCGTAAACCTTTTCAAACTTTGACATCCAAGACTCGAAGAGATCAATGAGTCTATCATTGGAAGTCAAATCGTCTGGGGAATAGCCCACTATAGAGAAATCTCGAGCAAAAGAAGAACAAGCAAATAAAGACAGGGAAAATGCAATAAAGAAGATTTTAGAATACGAGGAGAGTGCCATGTTGAATAAGTATATAGAATGATGGAGACGATGAAGATGAAGAAGTGATATATATAGACTATGTTAGATTTGTTCCTTTCACGTAAAGTTTATGAACAATGGATTGTTTCTTGA
Organism: Mangifera indica; assembly: GCF_011075055.1. NCBI lineage: Eukaryota > Viridiplantae > Streptophyta > Magnoliopsida > Sapindales > Anacardiaceae > Mangifera > Mangifera indica. Next base: position 978,247 of record NC_058147.1, on the reverse strand, counting down.
ATCCTGAGACTTAAAGTTAGGTTCTTGTAGCATTTTAGCTTTCAATCTAAGCAAATGTCGTCTGCCTTTGTAATATATTACGTATTAAAGGATTGAGCTTCGTTTTGACAATGAAGGTAGGCTGGGATTTGATCAGGCCAAGGCCAAACAAGTGTTAACTTTAACTTTATATTGAATTCGAATTTTTAAATTGGTTTGAACTCTGTTAATTTATAAAAAACAAATTTAATTTTTAACTCAAACTTAGTTCACATGATTTGAACTCAAATTTGAGCTCGAACAACCTAAATCGAATCCAAATCTGAAAAAAACTCAATTTAAACATAGGTCATGTGCCTTGTAATATATTACATATTATATATATAAATATCATAAAGAATTGGATTTTGTTTTTTTTTACAATGAAGGGTTGGATTTGGTTCGCATCAAGTTCCATAAGTCTTAATTTGAGATTGACTTGAATATAAAAGAGTCAATTTAAGATAAATGAGTTGAAACTAAAAAATAATATAACTTTGGATTTGATAGAGCCAACTTGATTCAAATTCAAATTCGAGTTCAAGTAGCACAAATCAAATTCACCTAAATAAAACCCTAAAAGAAGCTCAATCCAATCATATGTCGTGTGTCTTGTAATATATTACATATTATTGAGTTTTGTATTAGATTTAGATTTGATTCAAACCAACTTCTAATAAGACCCAATTTGATATTGATTCAAATCTTAAAAAGTTATTCAAAATCGATGAATAAAAACTTAAATTTAGTTTGATAACAATTCAATTTTAAATTTGATTTGAATTAGCTCGAACTTAAATATTCGGATTAATTCGAATAAGCTTTTTAATGAAATCAAACTTAACTTTTTGCTCAAATTTGAATTCTCAAACATCCTGAATGAATCTAACCCTAAATAAGGGCGTAAAAAAAGCCCATTGCACTTGGTCCAAATAAATGAGCGAAACTTTTTAACACATACGTGTATCATACGTAGATAAATTAAACCGTACGTAATAGGCATGGTTGGTCCCTGGCCTAAGCAGCTGTAAAAAGCGAAGAAATAAGCCTGAACTGACTAAACCCTGCAATAATGATGGGAAGAAGAAAGGGTAACCTGATTTTGATTACTGAGGAAAGGGAAAACAGTTAACTGATTGGCCGTTTAAAGAATTAATGGCCAAGTGAAAAAACACAAAAGTAAGCTTATTGGGAGATGAAAAATTTTTACATAAGATCATTGATTGATGATTGGCAATTGGCCGTCTCTCTCGACCCTCTAAATTTCTTCAGATTTCTGAGTCTATAACTCAATAATATTAGCTAAAAGATGGACCTTGAAAACAACAAATATATATATATAGCCTAGCCTGGTCCTTCTTACCTGGCAAAACCCCTTCAAGGCCCCACGACTGCTCCGTCTCAGACTCAGCTCCAACGGAGCCTTCCCTTCCCCCACACACAATCTCCTTTTTTATTGTTTCTTTTATCGAAACTGTAATGCGGAATTCTTCTTCAATCTTTCCTTGAAAATGGGTTAACGGGGAAATTCTGGTTTCCCCATGCAAGGTTTGGATTTACTGAGAAAGGTCCACCATGATTAAGTTAGAGTCAAATTGAATTAATTTAGATTTAATTGTTACTCTAACTCAAATAAATTTATAATAAACTTTAGTTTAAATTTAAGTATTTCATATTATTAAATTCAAATTTAAATTCAAACTTAATGAATATTTCACCCATTAAACTTGTCAGTTTAAAAAAGTTCGAATCAAATTAGAGTTTAATTTAAATTCAAATTGTTTTGATTATATAAATGAGATTATTTTAATTCATTTTAATATTATAATTAAACTCAAATTGAATACATGCTCAAATCCCTCAAATTGAACTACCCTTGAGTTGCTAGAGATGAGTTTCAATATTTTAAACCATATTAAAGTTAAGCTGACTAAAATTTGAGTATGATTTAATTTGAATTCACTTTTATATAAAGGAAATTTTAAATTCAGATTAAGTTAACTGAAAACTTGATTAACCATGCTAAGAACCAAGTTAAAAACAGTTAAATTCAAACTCTGTTTAATTTAATCAAACTCAAATCTACCTGCAAAGAGCAAGCTCAACAAAACGACTGTCGTTTTTTTCTATTACTTAAAAAGACAGACCCAAGCTCCATATCAATTCCCAAGGGTACCCACAGGCGATTTGAGAAATTCCTGATAATAAATGAAAGAATGTACGAATAAGAGCAAGTGGGTGGAAGATTAGAAGTGATAGATAGATAGATTGGTCCACCACACACACAGCATAATAAAATAGGCGTTTTAAGATTTGAGGTTGAAATGTGATTGTTGAATATTTTTTGAAAGTATTAAAGGAATCACTGACTTTGCTTGTTTGTGATGGCGCTCTTTCTTTCTTTCTTTCTTAGCCTCTGATCTGAATCATGGTAGGCATAAGGCATAGGCAGCCACAGGGTCGGTGGATTTTAGGTGCTTCTTCTGACCCTTCGCCTTCAATTCCATCCGCTTCACCTCCCTATTTATTACCCTTCTCCTTATTTCTCTATCAACTCGTCAATCCAATGAAAACAAAGATAAGAATAGTGACAGGAATGACTAAAAACCTTACCAGCAAGGAGAAAATGAGAATACGAATATATATATATATATATCTTTAATCTTGATTCAAAATTTTAATATTCAACTTTAATTTAAATTTATTTAAATTTGTGTATAATTTTGTAAGAGAATTACCACTATAAAGAACAATCTTATTAGTAAAATAAACAAACTTAAATTCAATTTAAATTTAATATATTTAAGTGAAATATAAATCTAAACTGAAATTAGCTACAACCCAACTTTGTTCTTCGAATCCCATGAAAGAACAGAGACAATTACTCTCAATAATTGGGTTAATGTATTTAAAAAAAAGCAAACAAGAAAGAAAGCAGAGGTATGAGACTGGGACAGTCACATGCGTGGGGAAAGCAGGGATGCAGATTGATCAGACGATATACAGAAACATGAAAAGTAAATATAAATGTAAAAGTTGAGGGTGCAGGCCTACTTACAGTGAAGCTAGGCTTATGTAATCCTATAAAAATAAAATAATTTAAAAAGTTCTTCATTATTTTTTTATTCAAGTTTAAAAAAAAAAATCCTCACTTTTTTAATTTAAAAACTACAAAATGTACCCTGGTAAATATAAAGAATTTCAATTAAAAGTTATAAAATATCAATATTTTAATTTATTTAATATAATAATTATAAAATTAATAGGATTTTTTCAATTTATTATTGTGATCGATTAACATCTGATAAAATTAAAAATTTAGCTATTGATTAGACATAAAAAAGTTAATCCGATTTAATTAAGGATTATTAACATAATTTAAACTATCCTTGTATCTGAAAATCCAGAGTTATGATTTGAGATAATCAAACAATCTTCATATATTACCCATAGATCAGATCTTTAGATATCTGGGATGTTATCTTTTACTTGAGAGAGAGTCTGCAAGATAAGATAAAGAGAGAGGCATAGTTGGATAGAGAGCAGAGGCAGAAGCAGAAGGCTGAATCAGAAGAAGCAGAAACAAAAGGCTTGCCTAGGAGGCCTGCCTGCCACCCAGCCAGCCAGTCAGCCTTTTCATTACCTGATAATAATAATAATACACGTGCAACGCCGACTTTTTCAGCCACGCCCTCTATTATTTGTCCTCCTTTCAATTTACACAATTATATGCCTCAATAATTGTCTATCTATCTACTACTCTTCCCATTAATATTCATTAAAATGTTTTACCTCTGCAGGTGCATTCCACTCTCAATTAAGTCCAGGCCCTTTTGTGTTCAATTTAATATAACCAGAGTGCTGTCGATAAATTGAATGGCATTGTTAGAAAGGTGTATCACTAGATTGCCGATAATCAACAGAGATAGATTTGAGTTAACTTATGTTTAATTATTAGTTTGATTCAAATTGATTTGTCTTATATGATTACAAGTTTAAAGATTTGTACAGTTAAGATATATAACGAGTTAAACTTATTAGATCAAAATAATTTGATTCAAATTGATTAAAGTAATATTATTTTTATTAATATATATCAAAACGATATTATTATGATTGATTTTAACTTGATATTGTGTCAAATTTAGCTTAATTTGAGGTTGACCCCTTATAAATTAAGTTTAACTCAAATTAGTTTAAGGTAAACTTATCAAACTTAAGTCTAGGTTTAAGTTTGATTCTATAAGTCAAATCAAATTTGAATTGATCTCAATTTGAATTTGGTTTGACTTAAAACCATCTCCAATTGGAGCTTCCACTTGACTTTTAAACTAAACACTAATATAAGCTAAGTTAATTTAGATTAAATTCAACAAACATTTCTAATCATCACTCTTCAGCGAGTCGTAAGAGGGCACTAATGTTGCCCTTCTCCGACTCGCGGAAGAGTGAGGCTCCCTGTCCATTGACTAGACAAGAAGACCTGTATGAATGCACGTTGCATCTTTATAGATGAGACAAAATAGTATTGCTGCGTTAAGAGAAATAAAAAACTGGGTGTCAATGATAATTTGAAAGAGGAAAGGGCCAAATCCAACTCTGCATAAGCCTTTGTTCAGCAATTTACCTACCAATGATAAAGAAATGAATGCTAATTAAGTAAATAGTAAAAGCAAAATGTTCATTATTTTTGTCAACATATTCCATTGCCAAAGACATGAAAGACAAGGAAAAAGGTTTGGAAAGTGAATCAAAAATTTACAACAATATATACAAAACCAGAAGTGAACAAGAAAAGGGTGTTACCATTGATTCATGATTCAAGTACCACTGATTGTGACAACAAAATAAAAGGAATCATAGATAGGGAAATCTTTTTTTTTCTTTTTGGGTAATGAAAAAACTTACAACCATCCACTTTTTTATTTTAATTATACAAATTTAATCGTCTATGTTATTAGATTGTATTTATATTATTTCTATTTGGGTTTGGATTTTGGATCAAACTTTTAACCGTAACTCTAACCCAACATTGAATTAAATACATATCAAAATCTTATAACTCTAATATGATTTGAATTATATTTGGATTGACTTGATATTATACAATCTAAATTGATTAACTATAGTTAAGTCCAAACCAACCACTATAAATATGAGAAAACTATGGATCCAATTATCAGTTCTACAATCACTCTATTAGATTAATTAAAATTTTGATCTTGATATGTTTAACGAGTTTCAAACTTATACTTCTTTATTTGGATGCGCCCAACTTTTTAAACTTACAAGTAACTCTTACTTTAATCAAATAATCATTTTTGTATCTAATTAAGAGTTTAGTTAAGAGTTACTATTTTAATATAATCAAATTTAAATTAATTATACTTAATAAATAAAATTTCAGATTAAGTGATTAATCTCGTACCCACTTTCACTACCAAAAATAATACTCTTATGGGGACGAATGCCCCCAGCTTCACTAATAGAACTACCCATTTTGAGGCATGGATATGGAAATCTATCTGGACAGAGAAAATATAAAAGTTTTGCACAGAAAAAGAATTAGGTGGATGATGATTTACTGTTCAGGAATCAGAAAGCCTACCAGTCGTCTTAGCCATCTGAAAAAAACCTGACTCCTCTCATTTCTTTCTCTCTCACAAAACATGCTCACACACGCACGCATAAATCTCTAAAACCCAACCTTGCATTAACTGCCTTCTCTCAATCTCTTGTTTTTATGAATCAAAGTCATCTTTATTATATATTTTTATTTGTTTGTTTCCTAGTTGAGGGAAGGAAGTCTTGCAGCTTTTCTAGTAGGGCCCTTCAACTCTCTTGCTGTCTCGCATTTATGATCCCAAAAGCCAAATCTATCTCTCCCTCCGCTCAATTCTTTTCCCTTTCTTTTCTTCTTTAGTTTCAGTGCTTCTTTTCCTTCTTCTTTCTCTCTATATATTTCTACAGCCCCTTTTCTTCCCGCATGCAATACTAAATCTTCATACTCTCTTCTTCTTTCTCTAGAATAGCAAGACCATGTTGGCTGTGGAGGAAGTTCTAAGTGAACTCAATGGTGAAGAAGTTAACGAGCAGGGTTTGCCTCCAGGGTTCAGATTTCACCCCACTGATGAAGAACTCATCACCTTTTATCTGGCTTCCAAAGTGTTTAACTGGACCTTGTGTGGCATAGAAATTGCTGAGCTTGACCTTAACAGATGTGAGCCTTGGGAGCTACCAGGTATGTCTTCTTCTTGACATTTTAAGCAAAAAAAAAAATGGTAATATGTGAGAATATTATCTACTTCACTTAGCAGCTAGCTAGGTTGTGTTCTTTAGCATATTATTATATCTAAAAATTCTCCAAGCTTGCCTCCTCTCTAGAGGCCTTTCGATTTTTTTTGTTAGAAATAAACAAAATGGTGGACTGGAAGCTAAATCCTTATCTAAAAATGACAGTAAACTTTCATAGACATTCCTCATACTGCCCCACTGAACATCTTAATAACCATTTTACATTTTAGCTGAAGAACCATTTATGATCGCTCTAAGATTTAACTGTTACTATAATTTACATATGTGTATATCTCAATTTACTTGCAGATGCCTCTGTGTGTGTGTGTGTATAATTGCTTGAGCCTTGTCAATGCCAAGCAGTTGAGTAGAAGACATATGTTCTTCAAAAGAATAAAACTTAGGGGTCAATGATGAAGAGATAATAAAGGAGTTAACGAAGAATATAAAGATTATAATGAAATTTTATGTTTACCGAACTAAAAATATTTAAAGTCAAATGGGGTCGACCCCTCTTGACCTTTTGGTGTTCCTGTACAAATAAATCTTATCAATTTGGTTGTGATTTTAAGTTAAGTACTCAAATGGGTATTCAGTATAAGTGTACATAAGTCATTCTTTTCTTTCACTTGGAAATCTGATCATATGATATATCTAAACAAATTTTTACATATAATGTTACTTGTATAGGCATAATAAATGCATAACAATGGACAGGAAAGAGAGAGAGTAAGATATATATATATACATGGTCTGACATTGGTATATGTATGAATATGAATTTATAAAAGATGGTGTTACCATTGTTGGTTGTTTATAGATGTTGCCAAGATGGGTGAGAAAGAATGGTACTTCTTTAGCCTGAGGGACAGGAAGTACCCGACTGGATTAAGAACAAACAGAGCAACGGGGGCTGGATACTGGAAGGCCACAGGGAAAGACAGGGAAGTTTGCAGCAGTGCCACAAATGGAGGTCTCATCGGCATGAAAAAAACCCTCGTTTTCTACAGAGGCAGAGCCCCCCGTGGAGAGAAAACCAAGTGGGTCATGCACGAGTACCGCTTGGATGGTGACTTTTCCTATCGCCACACGTGTAAGGTAAGTAGTACTGGGCCCCACTGTCATCTTCACACGTGCATATCATGGCATAGGGAATACATATACGTATATATATATATATAAAAAGTTAGTAAGCCACTACTACTATTACTGCTGCTGCAGCACCCGCTTGGCCCCCTCCCTTTGTCCCCTTCTAGGTTGACTTATTATGGTTGATGGATGGGGTGTGTGGATGCCGACTACACCGTTTTCACATTTTTATTTATTACCCATTGGGGTAGATTTTGATTTGATTGATACGACTGATTGATTGAAAGATTTGATCTTTTCTTTACAAATACTGTTACTGTACATATATACAATATGATTTATTTTTCTGAATAATATTAATCAAATTTAAATATTTTCTATCTCAAATTTGAACCAAATAAAAAAATAACGTAAATCAAAATCAGTCAAAGTTGTCGCCAAAATTAAAAGCATAATGTTCAAAGTTTAATGCTCAACTCAAATTCATAATTTATTTTGGTGAGTTTGATTTGTAACTCATTAAAAAAATATATCATTTTATCTAATAATAAATAAAATAATATTATTTTAATCATTATTTCTCTTAATTCAAATTAACCTATAAATCAAACTCAAATTAAATTGAGTCATTCTTGTACTTGTGAGTTAAACTAAATCACAAAAATCTTGACTAAAACTCAATTGAAATTTGATTTAAACAAATTAAAATCGAATTATGTTAGATTTTGATGTTGAACTTGTTCAATTTGAATTTAACCCTATTCGGAATATTTTATTATCATTTTTTTATTAAATAAATTGGATTTTTTTTTTTTTTTGCTATTGAAACGATAAGCTTTTAGATTTTATTGCATGTCGAATCAAACTTTTATTAGTTCCTATTGAAAACCAAACTAATCATCTTGTTTTCAAAACAAATCAAAATATAAATGCTGATTGTATTTGTTAATGGATATTGAAAGAACAATTTTTTTTGGGCAGGAGGAATGGGTGATATGCAGAATATTTCACAAGGCCGGGGAGAAGAAGAATGGCATTCTGCAAGGACAAAGCTATGTCTTTGAAGCTTGTTCATCTCCTACAGGTTCCTTGCCTCAATTGCTTGAAACTCAAACAGCCTTACTGGAATGTCAAGAATCTGAAAACCCAGATTTCCAAAATGCTTTTGTGTATCAGCACCACCAGCAAGAAAGTGACCTGAAAAGCTTGATAATAAACCCAGTTGTGTCTCAATCACATTCTCATTCAGATGACCTCTTCCCAATGAATGGATTCCAAACCTCTTTTTCACACAATAACCCTTCTACCACAATCGCCCAATCACCTTCTTCCATGCTCTTCAAGTCCCTCCTCCTCTCACATCAAGATCTCACATTGAAGGAACAAAATGCTATTCCTAGACAGTGCAAGACAGAGGCCAGCTTTTCCCATTTCCAACTACCTGATGCCAACAACAGCTTTAGCTGGATGGAAAAAATTCAGCCAAACACATATCAAAATCCCTTGTTTTTTGAGATGGGTTGTAATCTTTCGGGGCTTACAACAACACAATCTGGAAATACTGCGGGGAGCAGTGCCAATGAGATGTCTACTTCAGTTGCTTTCAACAGGAGTAGCTTTCGAGGGATGCTTGATTCTTCCATCAGACTCCCTGGAGAATCTTGGGCATTGGATGCCTAAACAACTCCTCATTTAATGAGATCATATATATCTATAAATAGTTTGCGTATATTCCCACTATATATATATATAATCTAGAGTAATCTCTCCATCCCTGCAAATGCAAGTATCCATCCATCTTTCATGTACTAGTATTGGACAACTTCTTTCTGTATGTTTTTATTATTGTAAAAATATTGTTTGTTTCTTACCTGAGTTTGATTATTCCTTTTGCATTTAGTTAAAAGTTTTCTTTTTAACCTAATCCGTTTAAAGAAAATCTTAAATCTAGAGATGGTCTTAGAACAATTCATATACTTCTGTCTGGTATCCTTATGGGATATTCGAAAATCTTGGGAGAGGGAGAGAGCCGAGAAGGGGAAAAAAGAAAGTTGGCAGGGAAAGGGTTAAATGAATGATGTGACAGGAAGGAAGAGAATGGACGTTTTTACGTCACCTGTATTTATCATTGACGATGGGATTGGCTCCCATTTGCATGCATGTGCAGAGATGCGAGGGCCTCTAGCTGGGTTTGTAATTGTAATTTGTAGGGCCTCTAAGTTAATATTGCTTCTGACTATTGGGGGAGACAGGGATACAGCTTGGATTTGCATATTTATGAAGTACATTTTATCATCATTACGAATGCCAATGCCATTTCACCAATCGTGTCATGACATCCATTCATTAATAGGGATAGATTCCATACTTAAACAAAGATTGGATTAAACTGACTTCGAGTCTAAGATGGGTGGCTCAAGCTTGAGTATAAAAGAGAAAATGACCAATGATATCAAAGAACAAAAAACGTTACAGAAAAAAATTGCTGACAAAATGAGCCCCAATGTAAATGTCAATCCTGAGCCGAGATTGAGCTCAACAAACTAAAATCACTTTAATTTGAATTCAACTCGTTCAATCTGAACAATGAACCCAACACTAGCCAGCATGCTTATTCTTCATATACTTATCATATTGTTATACAGTGATGAATATTCCGGCCCCTGGCCAGTCATGCACGCATATTCAATCCCTGGCAATGGGGTCAAATGGTTTTTCAAAGCTGTTAGGACATGGGCTAAAACTATTTCTCAGGTCAAAGAAATAGCCGAACCAAACCAACATAATCTAGGCCATTATTACTATCACTTGATTTAATGTTTGTGTCCCACAGCCAAGTAATTGAGTGCCAAAATTCCCTTTTTTTTTTGGCTGGCTATAACCAATAAACATTTCACAGCCAAGTATCAGAGTGCCCAAATTCTAGCTGCAAGTTTCTAAATAAAATATGTTTCCGAAATTTGAGTCTGCTTCTCCAATAAAAAAGAATCAGCCCTGCTGATTTCAACAATACAAGCACGCAAGCAATTAAAAAGCATTGAAATTTTATACAATTCACAATGCAATAAATGGGGCAACCATAAATTTGCAGGATAGCATTTTATTTTCAACAAAGTTTGTTACACAGAAGTAAAAATAGAGATTCAAACTCCTAGAGTTTTAGATCAAAGTAAAGGAAAACAAGTCCACTCCACATACCTACATAGCATAGCCCTTAATTATTATATGGTGATTATCAAATACCCATTGCATCAAAAATAGCAGCAACGTTTTAACAATGGATTTCTAAGCATTGCATGGAAATGTTCCTGTAACACGCAGACAATTAATATTTAGTCACATTTGATTGCAATTTGTAGTTCTTGCAAATATACAACCACAGGGAAAAAAAAGGGTGGACCATTGACATAAAATGTCACAAGAAAACAAATAACAGATTTTCCAATAAACAGGATAGGCAATAACAGCCATTATCAGCCTATAAAGAAATGCCAGAACTTATTAGAAATCATGTTGGTTTCTACATTTGATAGCCTTAAGTCTAATTTACTCCGAGGTATAGATAGAGACATAAGAATTCAAACAGCCCTAAAGGAGTTATAAATTGAATCCCATACATAAAAAAGCAAGTTGTCTATATCTACAATGCATACCCTTAATAATCATGTACAAGTTCAATATGAAAGAGGTGAGCTACCCTAACTGGCAAAATAAAGCAGTTACCAGATAAAAGGAAAACAAATTCAAGGTTGAAGATTTGATTCTTAAGCATGATCATTTCAGCAAGTAAAATCAATGTTTTAGAACCCTGACCAAGCATTGACCCCGTGAAAGGGCCGATCAGGGTTTCTCTTGATCTAAACAGTTAAAATGGCGATTAAACCCTGTTTAAATAAATATTAGAATAATATTAAAACAATTTAGCCATTTTAATAACTAAATATAAAATATGAATTACATTTAATCAAAATTGAATTTGGCCATTGGTTTCGCATGTCCACATTAATTTGAGTCCTAGCATGGTGGTGTGGTGCATTGCTTGATTCCCAACAATTGCAATATCTTATGTTGATGTCAACATAACAACATGCTGACACAAGGGTAATGGTTTATCAGTTTTACCAAGTGGTGGAACAATGAACCAGGAAGGTTCAACCCCAGAAGTCCAACTGCAAAATCTAAATTTGTGCTTATCCAGGCCAGCAACTGGGCTGGGCACAGGGTCCTGGTCGGACCAGGTCTGGGTTTTAAAACATTGAGTAAAATATGAAGCAAATATGTAACACCAAACAGTACTTCACCATAAGCTAACAGGGTAATCAACATTGAATGTCCAAATAATAAGCAACCAAAAGTTCTCACAGCACCAGCCACCTAGTTCTTAGATGAAACAGAGATCTTAAGTATTTTCAATTCCTTTAAGTGTTTAACAACGACAAACAAAAGCATTGAGCAGAATAAAATCAGACGGGTATAAGTTCGAGATGAAAAAGCAAGATCCCTTACATGATCGCAATCCAAATTGAATCTCAACAAAGGAAAAGGAAAAAGAAAAATCAAAACCCTAAGTAGACGAACCTATTTCGGATATTTATCAGACTTGTATTCAGGAGGTGAATAGAGGACAGCCGCAACCATGGCTCCCGGAAGAACCACGAACTTAGCCGCGGCCGCAAGCTTCGCCACCAATGGCTTCCCTTTCATCATCTCCAGTCTTTCGATTCGATTTTCTTCTTCTTACTCTCTCAATGACTTTCATATTTAGACCTAACTATTTTACAAGAATATGCGCCACACATTTGGCCCTTTTTGCATTGGCCCAAATACTCAAGCCCAAGTTTAAAAAATATTGGGCCAACTCGCCTCCGCCCATCATTACAAACAAACAAACAATTCTTAAAATAAATTAGAAATTAAATTGATTATTAATAAAAGTATGGCAAAATTAAAGATAGATTCAAATTGAATTGAACTTAAATTGGTTTCAATTAGAGCTTAGTTTGAATCTAAAATGAGTAGTTTGAGATTGAATTTTGCTTATTCATTCAACGATAAATTTATTGAATAAGGAGTAGAAAGAAAAAAATAAAATTCACAAAGAAGATGAAAATTTATTCAAAAAGAGAATTAGCCGATCACTCAATTAAACCGAACTAGGGTGGATAGTTATTCGAGTTCAACTTGTTTGAGTTAAATACTGAGCTAACTCTAATCACACCCAACTTTAGATAAAATCATAAAATGACATGACAATTATTTGAAAAGAAATGATTTTTAACCTTAATTTAAATTATGAGATATAATATTATAATTTATAAATGTATGCAAATTTTTCTTTTTATTTTTCTAATTTCATTTATCTTTAAAAGCTATTGAGAGATTCAGAAGAAAGTTTATTGGAGATAAAAAACAATTATCAAATAAGACACAGCAACTCGATTGAGTCAAGCTTGCATAACTCAATCTTAAGCTAAGAGTATCCTTGCCCGAATCCAGCCTTAACCCAAGGGATAAGGATCACGACAGTGTGCATGCAAGTGAAACCTCATTTCGCGGGAAATAAGTTCTCTGGGACCAGACTGCTGTCGTTTTCAATCCTTTTTTTTTTGGTCAGAAGACGAGAGAGGGCACTCACAGACGTTCTTCAATTATCCTTCACACAATTTTTTTCAACAAGATTTCTTGGTTGGTTTCGGAAGCACCAACAAAATAATAATTTTGGCTCTTTTTCCACCTCGAAAAGGTTTCAACTACCCACAACTCCTCATCGTCATTCCATCTTCCCAAAACTAAAAATCCCAACACCATTTGCATCTTACAATTGCAGGTCTAATGGCAGCTGACTCAAACAGGAGGACTTCCAATACTCAGCTCTTGGAAGAACTTCAAGCACTTAGCCAACCCCTCTACCAAACTCCTCATACAACCACTAGAAGAACTGCCTCTCTTGCTCTTCCCCGAACTTCAGTTCCCCCAATCACATCTACTGATGAGAAAACCACCACTAAACTCGGGCGCATGTCCTTGTCCCCATGGCGTTCAAGGCCAAAGCTTGATGATGAAAGTCAGCAGCAGATAGAGAGCGGCAAGGTGTTGAACCAGCAAGACATCAAGATATCAGATGAAAAGGGAGCTTCAGCAGAAAAGAAAGGAATTTGGAATTGGAAGCCTATTCGAGCACTTTCCCATATTGGGATGCAGAAATTAAGTTGTTTGTTCTCTGTAGAAGTTGTTACTGTCCAAGGACTTCCAGCTTCCATGAATGGGCTTCGGCTTTCTGTTTGTGTACGTAAACAAGAAACAAAGGACGGAGCAGTTCATACGATGCCCTCGAGGGTTTCACAGGGAGCTTCTGATTTTGAAGAAACACTGTTTGTTAAGTGTCATGTTTATTGCACTCCTGGCAATGGGAAGCAGCTGAAATTTGAGCCTCGTCCGTTTTGGATTTATGTGTTTGCAACTGATGCTGGGGAGCTCGATTTTGGAAGGTGTGTCGTAGATTTGAGCCAACTTATTCAGGAATCCATCGCCAAGAGTTTTGAAGGTTCTCGGGTTCGACAGTGGGACATGAGTTTCAATCTGTCAGGAAAGGCAAAGGGCGGAGAACTTGTTCTGAAATTGGGGTTTCAAATTGTGGAAAAAGATGGAGGACTTGATATTTATAGTCAGGCCGAAGGCCTAAAGTCAAGCAAATCTAGAAAATTTTCTCCATCTTTTGGCCGTAGGCAATCAAAAACTTCATTTAGTGTCCCTAGTCCAAGGATGTCAAGCCGAGGAGGAGCATGGACTCCTTCAGAGAGAGGAGCATCTGCTGATCTTCAAGGAATTGATGACTTGAATCTGGATGAGCCTGCGCCAGTTCCTTCAACCCTTCCCTCTGTTCAGAAGTCCAAAGAACCAGAATCAAAAATAGAAGATCTTGACCTCCCAGACTTTGAAGTTGTGGATAAAGGAGTTGAGATTGAAGACAAAGAAGAGGTTGGCGAAGGAGAATCCGAGGAAACCAATGAAGGAAAGTCAGCATCAAGTGAGGTCGTCAAGGAGGTAGTGCATGATCAGGCACATCTTATGAGACTGTCAGAGTTTGATTCAATAGCTCAGCAGATAAAAGCTCTTGAATCTATGATAGGAGAAGAAAAAATCATCAAAACAGACGAAGAAATAGAATCACAGAGATTGGATGCAGGCGAAGAAACTGTAACAAGGGAATTTCTTCAAATGCTTGAGGATGAAGAGACTAACAAATTTAAATTTAATCAACCAGAAATTCCTCCCCTGCAGCTGGATGAAAATGAAGATTCAGCAGATGCTGGAACCAAAATATACCTTCCGGATCTTGGAAAGGGTTTAGGTTCTGTGGTTCAAACAAGGGATGGAGGCTACTTAGCTGCTATGAACCCTCTGGACACTTTAGTTGGAAGGAAGGATACTCCAAAACTAGCAATGCAGATATCAAAACCTTTTGTCCTTCCGTCAAACAAATCCATGAATGGGTTTGAATTATTTCAGAGAATGGCAGCTGTTGGATTTGAGGAACTCAGTTCAGAAATCTTGTCTTTGATGCCTATGGATGAACTGATTGGTAAAACTGCCGAACAAATAGCCTTTGAAGGCATTGCTTCTGCAATCATCCAAGGAAGGAACAAAGAAGGTGCTACCTCAAGTGCTGCACGCACCATCGCTGCAGTAAAAACCATGGTCACTGCCACGAGTACAGGCAGGAAAGAAAGGATTTCAACAGGACTTTGGAATGTCAATGAAAATCCATTGACAGCAGAGGAGATTTTGGCCTTCTCATTGCAGAAGATTGAGGCAATGGCAGTTGAAGCCTTAAAAATTCAAGCAGAAATGGCTGAGGAAGATGCTCCCTTTGTTGTTTCTCCATTAATTCAGAAGACAATTACAAGTAGTGGCAAAGATCAGAGTCACCCTCTCACTTCGGCTGTTCCACTGGAAGATTGGATTAAAAATTACAACTCAACTGCTTCTGATAGTCAGCTAGGGAACCAAGAGGCAATTGCACTAGTAGTGGTCATCCAGCTACGTGATCCTATTAGGAGATATGAGGCAGTTGGGGGACCTGCAGTAGCTCTTATTCATGCTGCACGTGCAAACAAAAACATGGACAATTATGATGAGGAAAAGAGATTCAAAGTGGCCAGTTTGCATGTTGGAAGTTTGAGGGTAAGAACAGGAGGAAAGAGGAATGTGTGGGATGGTGAAAAACAGAGGCTAACTGCTATGCAGTGGCTGTTAGCTCATGGTCTAGGAAAGTCAGGCAAAAAGGGAAAACATGTCTATATTAAGGGACAAGATTTGTTGTGGAGCATTTCCGCACGGGTAATGGCTGATATGTGGCTTAAACCAATGAGAAATCCAGATGTGAAGTTTTCAAAGTAAAAGAATAACTTTGTATCTCATTCCAAAAATCTAAATTGACTTCAGAATCTCCTTCCTGGCCATAAACACAATAGAGTATGATTAGAAAGTGTAAGGATTATAGCCTCAATTTTAAATTTAATAAAGACATGAAATGATAATATTGCACTTTAAAGAGCATTGTTTCAATGTATATGAAATAGAAGTCTAAATTCTATCTTAGCATACCTAAAATGATTACTTCTTTTTATCGTATGCACTGTTACATTATTGTATAAGTATGAAAAATGGATAGAACACAATCTTGTTTCTCAATTTAATAGATATAACCTAAACCCAAACAGTGCAAAGAATAAGTAGAATGATTATTGATCTAAATCCCATACCATACGAAACCAGAAATCTCTGCAGGATAAGGATCTTTCTTTGAAATGATGAAACCACCATCTATCCCACACTATAAGTTCCCTCAAGGTAATCTAACCAAGTGGAAACCACAGCAAAACACAAAGATTTTTCAAATGGGCATCCAAGCAGGAAAGCTAATAAATCCGAAAGCCACAGCTAGGGCTGGACTCGAGCTGAGCCAGCTCGAGCTCGGCTCGGTCGAGCCCGAAACGAGCCGGGCTTGGCCGAGCTCGAGCTGGCTCGGTAGATTTTTTTTTTTTAATTTTTTATATAAAACAACGTCGTTTTGACCAATATATATTAAAAATAATGTCGTTTTGATAACGAAAAACGAGCCGAACCGAACTCAAGCCCGAAACGAGCCGGCCTTAGCCGAGCTCGAGCCGAACTCGAGCCGCCCATATATGAACCGAGCCGAGCTCGAGCTGGCTGCGAGCAGAGCTCGGCTCGGCTCGCATCCAGCCCTAGCCACAGCAAGTTTCTATCTTGACAGCGGTGAGATAATGCAACTGCAATTGCCACACTTCCAGAATTTACTAATTTTCTGCAATCTCCTCTAACACTCTGTAGATGTCCTTGATTCGTGGATGATTTATGTCATCAGCAGTAAACACATGTATTCTTTTATCAACCTCTATCCAGCTACAACCAGGATTTTTTCTCATTCTTTTTTCTCTCATCAGTTTCCTTAGACATGCTACACCTTCTAATTTTCCGGAATCTGAGTATGTGTTTGCAAGTAGAATATAACTTCCAGAGACTTCAAAATCCAGCTCAAGCAAATTTCTCAGGACAAGTTCTGCTAAGTTTGTATTGTGATGTATCTGACAAGCACCAAGCAGAGCTCCCCATATATCAACAGTTGGCTTAAAAGGCATTCCATCAATCAAACTCTTAGCCTCCTCCAGCAACCCAGAGCGCCCAAGTAGATCTACCATGCATGCAAAATGCTCATGGCGAGGAGACATGCAAAAATCTTTAGTCATGGAATTAAAATAAAGTTTACCTTCAGTCACAAGCCCTGAATGGCTACACCCCGAAAGAAGAGCTACAAAGCTTATATGATCAGGTCTGCATTTCATCTTTAACATATCCTCAAAAATCTCAATAACTTTCTTCCCTTTACCATTCTGAGCATATCCTGCCATCATTGCATTCCAGGAAATCAGATTTTTGTTACCTATGGAATGAAAAATTTGTTCTGCTTCCTTAATTTGCCCACATCTTGAATACATAGTAAGAACACTGTTTGCAACTGAAACTTCAGAGCCAAAGCCTACTTTTTCGGCATGAGCCACAATTTGAATCCCTAGCTTTAATATTGATAAATTAGCACAGGCACCAATTGAAGTAGAAAAAGTGACCCAATCCGGCTTAACTCCTTCCCTTAGCATTGAATTATACAGTTTTAAACCCTCTTCCCAAAGCCCATGTTGATTATATGTAGTTATCATTGAATTCCAGGTTATAAGATTTCTCTCTAGCATTTTATTAAAACAATCGCGGGCTTTTTCAACATCACCATTTTGAGAGAATGCAGTGATCATTGCTGTCCAAGATATTATATTTCTTCTAGGCATAAATTCAAATTCACAATATGCTTTTTGAATATTACCACCACACTTAGCATACATTGTAACTAGAGCATTTCCAACAGGAACAAAGGACTCCATTCCAGTCTTGATTGTATGGGCATGAAGTTGTTCTCCAATGGAAAGATTATTTTGACTTAAACAAACCCCAAGAACAGTGGCAATGGCAAACTCATCCACGTTAACAAGAGCATCTCTCATTTGGCTAAATAATTGCAAAGCTTCTTCTCCAAGCCCAAAATGAGCAGCCCCATAAATTATAGAAGTCCATGAAACTGAATCACGTTCTGTTAAGCTGTTGAATACCCGCCTAGCAAATTTTAAGTGTCCACACTTTGCATACATATTAATCAAACCATTGCCTACAATAACATCAAGAAAAGATTCCAAACGGATCAACCGAGCATGCAAATGGGCACCCCATTCCAGATCACAAATGTTAGTACATGCACTAAGAACACTTACATATGTCAAGGAATTCGATCCAAAACCTTGCCTGCACATCTCGATAAACATACAGAGAGTTTCAACCCCAAAGCCATGCTTGGACAAGATGGAAATGATTATGTTCCATGACACAACGTCATGTTCAGCCATTCTTTTGAACATATCAAGAGCCCTCTCAGCCCCAAGTACTTTTGAATAACCATAAATCATACTATTCCAACAAAACAAACTTGGATTTTTCATTCTAAAAAATAATCTCTCAGCGTCATATATACCATCACACTTAACATACATATCCAAACTCGATTTCTCAATAGAAAAGTCACTTCCAAAATTAAATTTCTCCGCAAAAGCATGCAATTGTGTAGCCAATTTCCCATATCCTAGACACCCACAAGCCTTCATCACACAAGAGAACGAGTACAAACTAGGAACACAACTGCATTCTCGAACCAACGAAACAAAAACCTTTATAACGTCATCATACTTTCCATTCCAAAAGTAACCCGACATCATTGAGTTCCAAGAAACCGAGTCTCTCTCAGGCATTTCATCAAACAAAACTTCCGCTTGTATGACCCGACCCGAATGCGCCAACCCACTGATGATAATATTATAACTGTAAACATTGCGATACCCAGAACTAAAAAAGACACGCGTAGCATCGTCGATCAAGCCACAATTCGAGTACATGTTTAAAAGATTGTTTTGGAGGAAAATAGATGAGACTAACCCTGTTGAGATGAGCTGGGCATGGAGTTTCCTAGCGACATGAACTGATTGGAGAGACGCGCAAGCTTTCATGGCCTCGTGGAATTTTTGGGAGAGTTGAATGTAAGATTGTTGAACTGATGGGTGGTGGAAGAGATTGAGTTTCGTAGTAACGGGTTGATGATGAACGGAACGGGAGAGCCAGGGCAAATAAACGAACGGCCGTGATTTGAACGGAAACCATGAGCAGTCGATGATCATTGGAGGGTTTGAAGATTGAACTCATTCAAGTTTCTGTGAAAGTTCTATCTGATTTTGCGCGGGTTTCAGTTTGTGTTTGTTTTAAGTAATTCAAACACGGTAGTTTAGGTTAACCAAAAAAAACTCCGTGGTTTAAAGACTAAAACGGTGTCGTTTATCTGTTGACTTGTCATTTAGTCAGAGTCTCCAGCCATTGGATAATTCTATATTTATTTTCTAATATAAATTAATATATATTTATATATATATATTATTATATTATCTAATATTATTTTTTTTAATTTAAATTTATTTTTGATAATATATATTAAAAATATACTTATTTATATATGTAAAATAAATACATATAATTTTATTGTTTCGTATTTCAAATCCAAAGACATTTAATATAAAAAAAGGACTTGTAACAACAAGGATTCAATGTGACAATATTGATAAGACATCAATCTCGAATTAAGTTCAAAACAACAAACTAAAACTTTAGATTTTATTTAGCTCGTTTAAACCGAACATAACCAAACCTGAGAGCATCCAATCTTATAAATAAGTTATTTTCATTACAAATAAGATACTCGTTATAAATAAGTTAATTTCATTAGTTTTATACATATATATATATCAATAAAATTATATATAATTTTATATATAAATAATAATATATATCTTTGCATAATTTTAATTAATTATATATATATTTACTGGTTGATCTGCTCGTAATGTGATTGAAGAAAATGTGAACTGTGTGTACGTTTCCTCAATGAGCTACCACTCAGAGATGGCAGCTTTACGGTTAGAGTAATAAAGCATAGAAAAATGGAAGACTGACTGAAACTTTTGCAAACCTGAATGATTGGCTAACTGACCTCCTAGCTGAGGGTTCCAGCAGCACTCAGCAGCTCCTCCAGCAGGTTTGATTGCAACAACAATCCAAACAACAACACCAAATCTCTCACAACAGTAAGGGAGATGGGAGACAATCACAGAAAAGAATTCACTCTCATTGTTCTTTCCATCAATTATATTTGAGCCATTTTTGTAATGAGATTAAACGAAGCAGTAATAATATTTCATTTCATATTCATAATGTGAAAAATAGTTACAGCAATGTTCCAAGTATGTAACAATAAGTTCCTCTGGAAATTCAAGAATCCACAAAAGGTGATAACAAGAGCAACAGAAAATGAACAATAGTTCAGCTGGGTTTCAAGAGCCAGCCCTCTCCAACTATCTCTACCTACTTAGTAACAATATTCTGAATAATATCCTCCCTCTCTTTGGCATGCAGTTCCCATTATATGCGCAGCCTTCTAACCGTTGATGGACCCCACCACTAAGGATTCTTCTCTGAATTCTGGAAGGAAACTTCAACTAATTTCAGCTGCTCTGGTGAACTGTCCAAACTGCCCTCATCCATTTGGTCCTTACTTTTGCTCTCACCTGGGCTAACATCCTCACTCATTGGGCTGCCTTCTGGATTCTTCCCTTTGGGCCTGTGATGGTAGACTTTTGTGATTAGATTCCCATCAGAAACAAACAGAAACAGTAAGTAAGGTGGTGAACGTGATGAACCCATCCAAGAATTGGAAAGGGAAAATGTGTAGGCACATGGTTGGAGACTTGGGGAAAATGGAGGCTGGCATGGGACAGACCTTTGGGATCCAAAGAACAAAACAGAACAGAAAAACGTACACAGATTGTCGGTTTCTTATCGAACCTATGTGCCACCTCCGCAGCTAATGGTCTTGTTCTATCACTCTTTCTGTACTATGACAGGTAGATTTTTTTCCTTCTTCGTTTGGCCTCTCTTTCTTTCTACCATTTGTATACGTAAATACTGTCTCCTCTGTAACATAATAAGACCTATTGTGGATTGGCACAGTAGAAGTCAAAAGACAACGGAGCAAGTACAGTGGAGCTCTGCAGCTTTCAATTATTAGAAAAACAAATACAAATATCAGGAAAAATAAAACCGGTATTTTTCTCCAAATACAATGTTTCTGTCTGTTGCTTGGTGGGTTTTTTAGTAGCCATAGATTCGTGGTAGATTCCAGATGCTCTTTTGTAATCAAATGCCTACCCAAGATTTCCCGATTAACAGTACTGTACTTCTTCTGAGTCATACATGCATACACCACGGTGAACCGAACTGAGTCACTAAGTGGCGACTGGCTAGTGCTTGAACGGTCGTTGGAGATGTAAAGAGTTAGATTTTTTTCTTTTTTCAGCTTTTTCTAACTGCTTCTCTGGCCAAGTTATATGTGGCTTTCTCCCCTTCCATACTTTCTTTGTCTCGAATAAAATATTTTTTCTATCCCAGAAGCCAGAATCCAGTTCACTATTTGCAATATTTTGTATTTATACAAGGTAAGTAATCATCATCATCAACCTGGCATGAAGCTGTACTCTTAACGGTTACTTTAAGATTTGTGTACACTAAATTCGCTATCCTTGTCTCAAACGCTCACTTCAATTTCACCCTTTTTGTGTAATCAAGATTGTGAGCCATCAAGGAGATCTAGTTTATTTTCTGTTGATGTCGATGCCTTTTCTAGTTTCTTCTTACTAAATGGACTGTTATTGTTGTTATTATTATCATTATTTATATGCTGCTGATTGGCACTGTTGATACGTGGTTTGGATAATCTATTGTAGTTAAGTAGATACTGAATCCAAAGGATTTTATACTGTTGTCATTAATCTTTCACTGTTATATGACTTCATATAAAGAAAGTAGTTATGTTATTGTAGTGAATTGGATCTGTATCAATGGTGAAGATGACTGATTGTTTGATTTGTGATCTGGGATCTTGGTTTCTTTCAGATTAGTTAGACTATTGGGAGTTTTATTCATTGGTTACAAGATGAACGGAGCTGCTCTTGTAGCTCTTGCTGCTACTATTGGTAACTTCTTGCAAGGATGGGATAATGCCACAATTGCCGGTACTGTTCATCTTTATATTTGGAATTTGTTATAGTATTTAGCTATTCTTCAATTTGATCAGATCAAATTTAGTAATTGTTGATTGAAAACTTTGTTTCAGAATGCCTTGATGGGTAATTTTATTTCTCAATAATCAACATTGATGACCTAAGGTTTTTAGCCCATTGGGATTCAAACTTATTAAATCAGTTGGTGCTAAATCTGTTTTTAATATTTTCTCTGATTTCAGGGGCTGTTGTTTACATCAAGAAGGATCTCAGTTTGAGTACTACTGCAGAAGGTCTTGTCGTGGCCATCTCACTCATTGGAGCCACTTGTATCACAACATGCTCTGGACCCATATCAGATTGGCTTGGTCGTCGTCCAATGCTAATACTCTCATCAGTTCTCTATTTTATTAGTGGTTTGATAATGTTGTGGTCACCCAATGTTTATGTCCTATGCCTAGCAAGACTGTTAGATGGATTTGGAATCGGTTTGGCAGTTACTCTTGTTCCAGTCTATATATCTGAGACTGCCCCATCAGAAATTAGGGGATCGTTAAACACCCTTCCTCAGTTTACTGGTTCTGGTGGCATGTTTTTGTCATATTGTATGGTTTTTGGGATGTCATTGATGACCTCACCTAGTTGGAGGTTAATGCTTGGAGTTCTTTCCATTCCTTCCCTTGTGTATTTTGCATTAGCAGTATTTTTCTTGCCCGAATCTCCTCGGTGGCTTGTGAGCAAAGGAAAGATGGTTGAGGCAAAACAGGTTCTGCAGAGATTACGTGGCAGGGAAGATATTTCAGGTTCAGTTCAAGCTGCAGTCTTTTTTCTTTTCTCTTCTGTGTATGTGTATATATAGCTTTAACCTGGAAAATGTTTGCCTTGCTTCTATTAATGGATCCAGCAGAGTCTTGATTCCATTTTTGGATAGTGTTTATGACTTTCTTAATCAAAGTTCTGACATGACTTTCAGGCTCAATTGATTGTTTTCTGGTAGGATTATATCTTACAGAAGATGAAACACGATATGTTTCTGTCCCTGAGGGACAGTGTATGAAAGACTTTAGTTTACTTAGTTTCTGATACGTACCTCCCACCGACAGCTCAACATGATCTTCCAGCAAGTTCGAGAGTGCTGGAATCCTCTCCTCAAGCCTGGTTTTCAAGAGACCAGGTTCTCTCCCAAAGGTTTCCACAAGAAACAATAATTTTCTTCTCTCCTTTTCTCTCTGCATTTCCCCCTTTTTATTCTCTTTTTGTAACTGCCAACCCTTCTCAACTCATGCTACATTCCTCTCCAATTTCCTGTGGTCCTGTTCTCTTTTTTGCTTCCAATTCGTTACCCTGCACTGGTTTTCCTTCTTGCATATATGAGTTTCGCTTTCAAGCATTCATAATTTAGGATGATGAAAACTTACACTATATTCATGTCGGTACTTATTAAAGTTGTGTTTATCCATTGCTTTATTATGGTCTCAGTGTTGTGTCTTGGCCATGACCAGTTTTAGAAAATCCCTGTGTGATCCAGAATACTTAAAGAATATTTAAAAAATAAATAAATAAAATAACATGGTTAGCATTCTGAAAGCTCTCAGGAAAAGATCTTATTGTTTGTCAATCTTGTAGTGTTTTAAAATCTTTTTAAATTACACAAGGTATGTATTTGTCCTTTTTCAGTCCTAGGTAGCAGTTGCTGAAACACTTTTGTTCTATACACGAGTATTTTGTATAAATGTCTGTGATAATGACCAGGAACACCTAACTAGGTTATATAGTATTATTGTACATTCAAAAGCCACTGTTTATCTCAACTTAAGCAATTTGCTTAATGATTCTGGTCTGTCACGATCAAATTTATGGTCTGACCTTAGATTTGGTGAGAACATTCTACTCACCTGGCATCCCTTCATGTTTCTTTCACTTTTATTTTATTCTGGCTTCTTTTGTGTCAAGTTATTAAGTTACAGTGACTTAAGGTATTATATTTAATTTTTGGGTATAATTGTTTAGTGTATATTGTCACTCTGATCTTTTTTGACACCCAGTTGTATTTCTTAATTCGGTTTCTTTTAAGATATTTTTTTAAAATTTATATAATTATTCAAATGCTGAGGATCGTAGGTTTATAAAAGGTAATGCTTTTTGCTTTCCTTTCCCAATTCGGTGTCTCTGTATAAATACTTCCCTTCAATTCTTGTTAAATTCACTGATTGAATCACTATTGATGGTCATCCCGTTCTTACATATCTGTTAGTTTATATTGAACAAAACAACCACATCCTCCTTATGCAGATTCTAAATTGATGGTCATATAGACATGCAATGGAAAAATATTAAATTGATGATGAAAGACAGTTCATTGAGATTGTCTATGGTTACTGAAGTCTAGTAATGTTTGGATGTCAGAAACATGTAACCGTGTCATATTTTCTCCATTTTATTTGTTGTTTCTTTTCCAATTTATCATCTTGATCTTACTAAAGTTTCTCCAATCCACAGGTGAGATGGCTCTGTTGGTTGAAGGTCTTGGAATCAGCGCTGAAACATCTATAGAAGAGTACATAATTGGTCCAGGTGATGAACTTGCTTATGGGGAGGAACCCACTACTGAGAAAGACAAAATCAGATTATATGGACCTCAAGAGGGCCTCTCGTGGGTTGCCAAGCCTGTGACTGGACAGAGTTCTCTGGCGCTTGCCTCTCGCCAGGGAAATCTAGCAAACCAAAGTGTCCCTCTTATGGACCCACTTGTGACTCTATTTGGTAGTGTTCATGAAAAGCTGCCAGAAACAGGAAGTATGCGAAGTATGCTTTTTCCAACCTTTGGAAGCATGTTCAGTACTGCAGAGCCTCATGTAAAAAATGCACATTGGGATGAAGAGAGCCTGCAGAGGGAAGGAGAGGACTACACAGCTGATGCTGGTGAGGAAGATTCAGATGACAATTTGCATAGTCCATTAATCTCTCGCCAAACAACTAGCATGGAAAAGGACACAGTGCCCCCTCCTTCCCATGGCAGCACATTGAGCATGAGGCACCATAGCAGTCTAATGCAAGGAGGTGGGGAGACAGTTGGCAGTACTGGTTTAGGTGGTGGTTGGCAGTTGGCATGGAAATGGTCTGAGAGAGAAGGAGAGGATGGAAAGAAGGGAGGAGGATTTAAAAGGATTTACTTGCACCAGGAGGGAGTCTCTGGATCCCGCCGTGGATCTATTTTTTCACTTCCTGGTAATGATGTACTTCCAGAAGGTGAGTATATCCACGCTGCAGCTTTGGTAAGCCAGCCAGCTCTGTATTCAAAGGAGCTTATGGATCAGCATCCAGTTGGACCTGCAATGGTTCACCCTGCTAAAACAGCTACAAAAGCTCCAATTTGGTCAGCTCTTTCGGAACCTGGAGTTAAGCGTGCACTGATTGTTGGGATTGGAATACAGCTGCTACAGCAGGTAGTCTATTGTTTTTATGCATCAATTGTTCTACGTATGCTCCTGGCAGAATAAAAAAACTGCAGTGACCCCCTTACCACAACTTTAAAACATGCATTGATTTTAATTTGGGTGTTGCACGTTGCTTATCTGCTTATCAATGTGGTAAAGTGGATCATTCATGTGTTTTCAAATTTATGTGCAGTTTTCTGGCATTAATGGAGTCCTTTACTACACTCCTCAAATTCTTGAAGAGGCAGGTGTTGAGGTTCTTCTGGCAAACTTGGGCCTTGGTTCAGACTCTGCATCGTTCCTTATCAGTGCATTTACAACCTTGCTGATGCTTCCCTGTATTGGTGTAGGCATGAGACTCATGGATATATCAGGCAGAAGGTGATTTCCTTTGTCTGTCTCTTTTACTTAAAGAAATCTATTTATTTTGCATGTCATTCAATATTTTGCAGAAGTTGATAGATAGAGTATAACATTATATACAATTTTTGATAATTAGATCTAATTATCAAAATGCTGAACTTAGCCGATATCTTTACATAATGCAGGCAGCTGTTGCTCGCCACCATTCCAGTGCTGATAGTGTCACTCATCATTCTAGTTATTAGCGAGACTGTATATTTCAGCTCGGTTGTCAAAGCCGGAATCTCAACTGCATGTGTTATAATCTACTTCTGCTGCTTTGTCACAGCCTATGGACCAATACCAAATATTCTCTGCTCCGAAATTTTCCCAACAAGGGTCCGTGGCCTTTGCATTACTATCTGTTCAGTGGTTTACTGGATTTGCGACATCATTGTCACTTACACACTACCTGTGCTGCTTAGTTCGATAGGCCTGGCTGGCATATTCGGGATTTATGCTGTTGTATGTGTGATCTCCTGGGTTTTCATCTTCTTGAAAGTACCAGAAACCAAAGGCATGCCACTTGAAGTCATTACTGAATTCTTTGCTGTTGGGGCAAGGCAAGCTGATGCAGTCAAGAGTGAATGATTCAAAGCTTTTGTCCCTTCTGTGATTTTAGCTGCTAGGGTTGTCTTCCAACCCTCCTTGGAGAGATTTTGAGCGATGTCATTGCAATGTGATCAGTATCAGCTGATTATAAGAGGTTAAATGATTTTTTTTTTTTCTATCTAAATTTATTTTAGTATTATATAGTTAATTTTGTTTCAAAAATACCCGAATGCCATGTCAATAACATAATCAGTTCCTTGTATTTATGGAATATGCATGGAGATGGAAAACCAATTCCCATACTAAGGTCTAAGATTGGATTTGAATTGAATGAATCCACATCTGGTTAAAATGATCTGAATTCAAATTAGAGTTTCAACTTGATAATTTGGCTCAAATTCGTTTTGTTTATTTGTCTAATGACATTATTCCTATTGGCTATAGGTAATTATTTAAAATTCCCTTGAAATTATAAAAAACTTCCAGAGAGAGAAAAAATAATCTTTCAAGCACAATGGGTTCTCAAGTGCAGGCTTCAGACCTCAAGGGCATTAATAACATTGAAGTCATCCCATAAGATGGATGGAATGCAAAATCAGCAATCAGACATAAATTAGCAACAAAAGTTCTTAAAATCATAACGCCATGAACAAATATTTTTAGCTACAAGTGTAAACTAGATATGCAAAACACTGCAATTCTATCTACGGTCTAGCTTCTGATTTACAACTGGATTCTAGAGCAGGCTAAAATAAAATTTAATACCTTAGATACAAGTTTAAATGGTAATCCAGACACTCTTTGGTAATATTAAAAACACCAGAGTCCGCCAATATGCAATTACACTTCAAAATGATGATAATACTATCAGAAGCCTAATGTTCCTTAAGTTTTCGTTGTTTCCTCAGAGGATGACTTGCTACCAACTGTATTTGGGGCTTGATCTGATTTAGGGGGCCTTGAATTACTGGATTGAATATTGAAGGGATTCTGCTCAGCAGGCTCGTGAGATTTCCGATTGAACTTGAATGGTCTCTCAAGATCTTTAGCATTGCTAGAGTCAATCACTATTTTATTAAGCTTTTGTTCCTGCAGACAAACAATAAAAACTTTCAAGGAGAAGGGCTTAACAAATGGTTGACAAGTATGTGTACAGCAGTAAGCAAATTTGAATGATCCTCAGTCACACAACATCAATCTTCACACATGTTACTTGATGTAACTCTTCTATATATAGTGGTGTTACTTTTTCCCCTGGACTTCTGGTTCTAAATATTAAAGTGCAAGATTTCAAGGATTTAAAGCAACTTACATTTTGAAGCATTTCGAGCTTTCTCTGCAGTGCATCGTGCTCAGCCTGAATACGAAACGGAACACCATGCTTTTGGTACATATTGTCCTGTGCCACGTCTTCATCAATGTCACTGGCAATCGTTGCAAAAGGATGATTAGAGGGAATCCATCTGATTGTATCAGGGTCAACATCAGGAGGTATGGAGTCCCCTTCTTTAAGGAATATTGTAGGCCTCTTCCACTGGTATGCTCGGGACCTCCTCTTCTGATGGGTAGCTTGTTCCTTTTCTGTAAGAGTAACTGGAGCCAATCGATAAACCTTTCCACACATCTCTATGGTTGAATTTCCCTTGCCCACCTTCACCATTGGATTATTGAAAGGGTCCTCATATTTAAGAGGCTGCAAGCTGTACAAACACAATTGCACGAGCAAACCATATCACTTGGCTGTACATGCTGTAACCAAAAGCTATGTTCTATAAAAACAACAAATTTAATTCTAGCATCTGCATACTGAAGTAGAACTTACAGTTGAGAAATGCTCTCTCGCAACATAGATTTAAGAATTAAAACAGAATAATATCACACTTACTAACTTATTCAACCAAACTGATGTATATTAATACGATTGGATGATCTAATTTTTTTACTTTATCTTCATCTCTATATACATGGAAAACGGTGAATTTAGGGGAAGGAATCATACATGCCTCTTCTATCAGATCTCAACTGGCCCCGTCTAACAAGATCAGCCACAGTGCCAGCAGGGCTATATCTTGACTTCCTTGACATATATACTTTCACTACAACAACCAAAAATGCAGTCGCAAAGCACAACCAAATTGCAAAACTACTTCCTCCATATTTTTCCATCTGAAAACAAACAACCAAAAAGCTTTATCTATTGCTCTACAACAATTACAACAATACTACATGGGCGCATACAAATACAAAAACTGTCGTATCATCGTGTAATTGATGTTATTTTTATCCAATTTAAAATTTATCAATCACATGTCCATGCTTGAGCAATTATGAGGTTCATAAAAAATGTTCAACATTATAGAAAAACCAAACAGAACCCAACTAAAAATATTACCACGAAAGCTACATGAGGCAAAGAGCTAACGATTTCTTGAAACCTGGCCACTGGGGGACTTTTCGATTGCCTAGCAACAGCAACAATTTCAGTCTTGATGTGGTGGTGGTCGCCATCAGAACTCACAGCTCTCAATTCAAAGTTTCGAGGAACGGGTAATCGGTTCAAGCTCAGTTTCCCATAACTTAAAGCAAATTCAGTTCTTGTATGTTTCTTCACCACATTCGAAGATAATCGATGCTTTGAAACCCAAACAAGAATTATTCGTAAAATAGTCGAAGCTTAGACTTTTGCAAAATAAAAAATAATAATAATACTTGCAATACTTACAGAGGAAGAAAGGGAATTGAATTGAAGAGTGTAAATTGATGCCATTTTTTCGAAGATTGAAGAAAAATTTTCATCAATCCTCACATCTCACCGTTTGTTACTCTGGTCGGCAAAGTGAAATATCTAGGGAATCGTCTGGCTCTACTATCAACATTTATTTATAGTAAAGATGCCAACGTAAACGTTCTCGCAGTTATGGCGCCGTGGTAGCCCGTCTGATTCTACATTACAGGATCTTGTGTTCGATTCACGTCGTACGCTTTTCCCGAACACTCTTATCTTTTTCATACAATGTCGTCCGGCATTACAACAACATGACGATGTGTCGATTACAACCACCCTTTGCCAATATTTCATAATTTAATTAAAGATTGATTCAAACTAAACTAAAAAAGCTTGGCTCAAGCTTAAATCAAACATGAAAAATAAAATTATCAAAATAACAATGGTTAAAAAGGAAAAAAGAAAGAATGATCACTAGAAATGAATAAAAATAATAAATTTTTGTTAAAAAAATGAATTTACAGACAATCCATTCGATTTAAATTGGTTTGATTGAAATTCATCAATCTAAGAATATCAAGTCAGTTAGACTCTGGTCTAACCCTAAATATTCAATGTTATTAGGTATTTTCACAACATGATAATGTGTCATTTATCGCAATATAACATGCCGACAAAGAATATTTTAGTCATCAGGTTTTATTATGCTTATGAACTAACTAAGCGGTATAAATATCTATATAAATGTTAGTATGTTATTATATAATTAAATAGTTTTAACTTATAAATCAAGTAATTCAATCTCTTTATGATACATTATTACTTATACCATATTTAAAATCAGTTGATCATATAATAATATATTCAAACAAAAATTGGTTTGAACTCGACTCAAATTTAAAAAATGAGATCATTGGAGAAACTATCAAAACAATTGTTAGAGATGAATAAAAAGAATTATCGAAAAAAAAAAATTGTCTAAAAAAAATTTATCAAAGAAAATGAATCTATTAATAACTCATCAAATTCTAGTTAGCTCGATTGAAACTCCTCAACCCAAGAATATCGAGCCAACTCAACTCTATCAACCCTTAATTATTCAATATCATTGGGTAATATTACAACATCACGATGTATCATTCATAGCAATGTAATATATTTTAACAAAGAGCTCTTTAGTACAAATGTCACTATAAGATTAAGTGATTAAATAATTTTAAAGTAAAAATTAAATAATAGATAATTATATATTAATATATTAATATGCGTATATAATGTATGAGTATTTATACTTGTAATTATACCTATTACTATTATTAATATGGGTAGGATTACTCATTTTAGTTCCATTTCTCAGTTCTGTGGCCATATTCAGTTTATATATTAATTAAATTAAAGAAATAAGTGAAGAATTTATTCTGGGTCAGAGATGCAGGAAAGCACTATCTAAGGTCGGGCGAACATGGATGCAAGTATTCTTTCAACTCTTTTTTCTTGATCACGTTTAGTGGGTTATTATTATTAGTCTATCGCTTTGACCAATTAATTGTACTTAATATTCTGTCAAATGCTAATGATCCCTCCTCACTAATATATATTACATACCTACTTTACCTATTCCATTCATTCTTCGAATTTCTTCATAACTCTCAAATATTTTGCTAATAAAAGTATCCACCACACAATTTTATATATACATAATTTTATTTTTAATTCAAAATACTAAGTAAGTATATTATTCATAGCTTTATTTATAAGGTAATATCTGATATAATAACAATCTCGGTTATACTCTGATAGCAAATTAGCTGCAATTCCACGCCATTTGTTTTTGTTCTGGGTTCCAAAAAAAGTGTATGCACTCATTCACTCACTCTCTCCCATTTCCAATAATAAATTACCAAAAAATAATAATAATAAACATATGTAGGTTGGTGGAGAAATGGTCAAAGAATGAAATGAATATACATGGTGGCATGAGCTGACGAGACCAAACTTCTCACGCAAATGCCAATGGGATTTAAAAAAGGGTGACCCTTGATGTAAACCTTATATTACAATATTACTAGTCAATAATTGAAGTAATAAGGCCAAAACCAGCTCAGAGTAACTAGACCGACGACCCTTCTGTATCAACTTAATTTTCAAGATAATGAAGCTTTTAAGCAAATTCAAATGAAGACAGATAATTGTTAAAGCTGGATTCAGACTTGTCTCTATCTTACCTATACATGATAAAGACCCTGTATTCTACATTAATCCATCAATATTCAAACATATATGTATATTGTGCTTTTAACTTTTGAATTCATATAATAAACTATACCCAATACCAATGTTGCCTAGAAGAGACAAAACTGAGGAATGACGGCCAACTGGGTTATTCTGGTTCATATATGGGTGGACCATGGTTAGCTTATTGTATTGAACGGTTCCAAAGAAAAGGGAATCAATGGGTAGCAATAAAATAGAAATTTTAACATCACTACAAGGTGGACAAATATAATCTTTGTTAGGTCAAGACAAGAAAAAGAGAGTGATAGTTGTTTGTGGAATGAATGAATGAATAAATGCAGAATAATATATATTTAATGATATCTTAGAATTTAGTGTTAAAATTTTACAATTTATTCTTAAATGTTAGTGGGTTACCATTTACCAAATCTTTACTTCAAGTCTTGAACCAACCCATTTCCATTTATAGCACTACTTCTCACACTCACAAGTGCGTTCAAGGTTGTTTTACAATTCTAAATCTTAATATTCAGGAAGTTCTTAGGATTCTTTCACACCAGCAAGAATAAAGAAATATTCAAATCAAAACATCAAGTAAAGACAAATTTCACCTACACACGATTGCTCTACTTGTACCAAATCAGGATTATTACGAATACCTAAATCAGTTTCGCGATTCATAATCTTGACAGACACTTGACTTGTGATCATTTATTAGCAGCCAACCAAAAGATTAAAAAAGGTAAAGAGACAGACAAGCCCTCACTAATGGATTCCTTCCTTCACATTCTATGGAGTATGGACTGCCTAAAATTGGGTCCCTTTTCTTTTTCTCGATTCCATGTCCCACTCTTCATTATTATCCCAACACTCTAATTAATTTCTTAATGACTAAATTAGCAAGTGATCGATACAATTTGCTTTCTTCTTCATAGCACTCTAATTAGCAAGGTTTTTCTTCAAGATCAAGAGTAGATACAATTTATATTAACATGGAAAATTACATAGGAATTTTGATTATGTAGTAAATACACCCTGTTTAAATCTAAATGCTGGCAATTAAGCAGTAATAATTTCATAAACCTAAACGAATAGTAATTTGAAGTAAACAAGCTTATATAATAACTGCAAAGACAGCTAGGGCAAGAACCTATTCACATCGTCTTCTCCTTCCTTCAATCTTGATTCACTGGTTTCAGCTGTTGCCGCTGCACCGGAGCTAGAAGAGCTCGCCGGCGGCAATCCTCCACACTTTTGACATCTGGCCACCACTAATATCTGACGGCACGACGGACACGACGAGTGGGACCCGAGCCACGTGTCTATACACGCTACATGGAAACCGTGACCGCACTGAGGTAGGATCCTAATTTCGTCTCCGAAAGCGAACTCTGTCAAGCAAATCGCACAATCGGAGAACTTCGAGGAGGTTTCCGCGGTGAAAGCGAGCTTCGGAAGCGAGCGGAGGATCTTCTTTTTGAGGCCTTTGTTGGCAGGAGAAGTTCGGGCGGTTGTGGAGGCGGTGGTAGCGGAGTTGTTGGCTCCGCCGGAGAGTCTGCGGAGCCAGGCGCAGCGAGCGACGGCTATGAGACCGAGAACACATATCAAGGCGCAGAGGAGAGCAGCAAGAATTACAACATAGTCAGAGTCGACGGTGGCGGCAGCTTCCGGTGACTCAGTGGTGGTTGAGTTCACGCCGCCTAAGAGCCTGAAGAAAGGACGAGTCATGAGAAAATACTCAGAAAGAGAGAGAGAGAGAGAGAGAGACACTTTTCTTGTTTCTCTTTCAAGTGTGTTGACTGTGTGAGTGCTTTACGGTTTGATTGTGTAATGAAGTAGATAATTTTATAATAAGGAATCTGTTAGGGTTAATTTTGTAAATCACTATATCAGTTCCTTACTTTACTCTTATTTTTCTACTTCTTTCTCCTAATCACATTACACCCCACTTTATTTTGGGAATGCCTTCAGGGTATCACCAATCCAACTAGCTTGGCTCGAAAAATTCAATCTTGAGCTGGAGTTTTAATTCAATTTGTTCGTTTATTCGATGATATTCATCTAATTGATGATTTTTCACTCCTCTAATAATATTATTTATTTTATTAATAATTTTTTGATAATATTATATAATACTTAAAATTTAAACAATTGGATATTACATATTTGATCGGAGTTCAAATCGACCGTAGATTCAACTCAAATCCACTTTTACCCTAGACAACTTTGACCCTTGCTTACAACAGGTTGATTCTCATGATTATTCATTTATTTTTAAGTACTTGAGTCAATATAAGACTTTTAAAAAAGCTTAGTATCATTTAATAGATTTAATATAGTTTAAGAAGTTATAATTATTATGCTAAAATTGTTTAATTCATAAGAGTGGATTCGAGTCAACTCAAATCAAATTATCTCAAACAAGAGTTAGTTTAATATTAGCTCGAAACTACAATAATCAATTTAAGATCAAATTTGACTCTCTTAATTAATAAATACAATTTATTATTGAAAAAAAAATAAGAATCTTCAGAGAAAAAGTAAAATCATAAATAAAGTAAGTTTTAGTATAATAACACTAAAAACGTTTTGATCTCAAACTGAACAATAATCCAACTCAAATCTTAATTACTTTTATTATATAAAGTATTTTGTTTTTTTGTTTGTATTATAAAATGTTTTTCACGTTTATTTTATTTAATAGTTGCAAATGTACATGATAAAGCATAATGTACACATGCAATTCATCGATTCAATAATTTATAAGCTTTGAGAGTACATCAAAATGAAAGGGAGAAAAGATGTTGGAAAAGTTGCCAGAAAATCGCATTTACATTGATTTAGTTGTCAATTAAAGGTGCAAAAAAAGGAGAAAAAAAAAATCATCTTTTTTTCCATTTTTCAAGTGGTATTATGGATGTACATGTAGATTTTGATAGAAAGGCAACATTTAAAAAAGGGACCCCCCCAAATTGAAACTCTAATCCAATATAGAAAGATTCAGTTTCAGCAGCCAAAGATTCTAAGATTAAAGCCAATTCCATCTTGACCTTCTTGCAATTCTGTTTAAGTTAGTTTAAATTTAGAAATTAATTTAATTTGATTAACATTTAAATAAATAGTTATAACTCGAGATCCCTAACTCAAATTTTGAATGACAATTTAAAAAATTAACAAACTTGAGCTTAAACCATGTTGTTTAATTACAAAATTTTATTTTTAATTTTATATTTGTTTATTAAAAATATGAAAAAAATTGAAATGTGAAAAAGATATAAAATATTAAGTCGATTAAAAAAGATTAATCTTTTCATTTCTCATCATATTTTAACTTCTTCCATCATTTCTTTTATTGAAAATTATAAATGTAAAATATAATAATATTTATTAGGTTTATATTATTGAATAAATTTAATACCAATATAGTATTAATTCGAATTTGAGTTTAACCCTTCATATCAAGCTTAACTCTTAAGCTCAGGTTGGATTTGAATTCACTCTTATATATAATTATTCTAAAAATAGTTAAATTAGATATGGTTTGAACAGTTCAAATTCAAGTTTTCGAATAAATAAATTAAATATAAACTAAAAATTAGACTCGTTTATATAAATGAGTCGAGTTTAAGTCTTAATTTATCTATCTCAAATAGAGTCTTTTAAACTTAAACTAATATGAAATTGAGGGTTTTTTTTTTACTCAATTCAAATTGAATCGAATTAAACCCTTGAAAAGGGTCCTTTTGATATCATTTAGTGTTATCAGCGCATACACCGAATAATTTGATACTTCCGGTCCATTTCTAATACCCTAATCATAGCAGGAGAGAAAAAATAAAAAAGTCTATGGTGGTCACTAATAACAGCACCGATGACCGCCGATCCAATAATATTATCTACCTTTTAGGCTGCCAATGACGACCGAAGACCGAAAAAGACAGAGTAAACGCACCAGAGTTACATCCACGTGGTACGATTTTAAAAACTAATTCGAATTAAATTTATTTTTAAATTAAGTTTAAATTAAAAAAAATAATCCATGTTTTAAGTTAAATTAAATTTGAGTTTAAAAAATATAGGTTTGATCAGACTTATAAATTAAGGATGATTTCGATTGAGTTTAATATTAATTCATAATTTGATTTTAATTATATCAAATAATTATTAAAATATTTTTTATTAATAAATTATAAATTTGATTAAAAATACAAATAATAAATATAAATTACGAATTCAAATTATAAATTATAATTAAGTTTAAATTGAATCAAACTAAACTATTTTGTATTTATAATAAATTTAAATTATCTTTAATTTTAAATCGATAAACTTAAACCAAAGAAATATTCGAGTTTACTTTGGTTTGTATCCACTTTCACCCCCCATACCCAACGACAAATAACCGAAAATCTCAGTCCAAAAACCGATTTAGAAAAAATTACCCAAAAGTGATCAATTCCAACGATCTTTTTATGTCAGAATTGACGTTGACCAATAGTGGTCATTAGTGATTCCATTTTTATCGTTAAAGAAGCGTGTATCAGGGGGAGGAGACCCACATTTCTTCAACATCTTGAGCAAATTCCGGAAACCATGGCAAACAGAAGGGGAAGATAAGCAACGACACTGAGAATTGTCGGCGAACCAACACTTGACATTTTGGGCTGATAATGCTACTGGTACAAATGGCAAACCAGACATATAATTTGCCTAGTTGGTGGATAAGAAGATAAGACTCAAGGAGCATTTTTATACATGATCAGTTCTTTTAAGACTTTTGGAAGGTAGTTGAGATTCAAGTTTGGTACAGATCCTGATTTAGTAATAACACTGTATTTTATAATTGATATTATTTATCAAATCGATTATATTATTTATCTTATTAGAAATACTAGTTACCTTATTAATGATTTCAAAT
The DNA here is from genome assembly GCF_011075055.1 of Mangifera indica. Lineage (NCBI taxonomy): Eukaryota > Viridiplantae > Streptophyta > Magnoliopsida > Sapindales > Anacardiaceae > Mangifera > Mangifera indica. Next base: position 941,851 of record NC_058147.1, on the reverse strand, counting down.
GATATTTTTGATCCATTTAAATAAATTTAAATAATTTTATTTTTATATTAAATTTAAACTATTTGAATTTAATCCTAAGCTCGAGAGAGGACCATTTTGTCCAAGGACCATGCAGGCAGCCTAACTAACTTTCATGTGGAATGGGCCATGTGAATTGTGCTAGTCTTGACACGTAAATGCATTACAACAACCGCACAAATTTTTCAATGCTTTCTTCTTCTTCCTCTTCTCAACAAACTCCCCTGAAAACACGTCTCTATCTTATCCCTTCAGGATTTATTTTGAGGGAATTTTCGGCGCCAGACGGTGCCGTTTCCACAGCTTTGCACCGGCTGTTGGCAACACATAAGAACCATCAATGGATCGAGCATTTCTCGTTGTATAAGTTAGGGGTTGCCAAGTTGAACAATTGCAGGTGCCCGCGTGCCTTTTTAATAGCAACCAATGATTCATCGTACTAAATATCTTACCAAATATCTGATATATGCGAATATAATATAATTAAAATTATAAATATTAAATATATTTATTAAATAATATTTGACTATAAACATTTTAATGTCAATTACATACAAGAAGATCTGGGGTTAACTTAAATCCCTTGATTTTAACCATTTTAATATCAATTTTATGATTTCTACCTCTGGATTGAACCAGAGTGATGAGCTGTTCAAAATCTATTAATCATATTAATTTGATATTATTTTGAAGTGAGCCAAATTTCCGATTAAAAATACTTAATTTAATAAAACAGTTTTTAAAAATGGACAAACTAATAACTAAACAAAAAAAAAAAACTGATTTTATTATAATTTTAAACCAACATCTAAACCATTTTTTCAAATAATATATTTTTCAATTTAGTTTTTAGTTTAAATATTGATTCGATTCGATTATAAAATAATTTTGAACATCCTTCCTGACTAGTCTGATCTGACTTTTAAAACAAAACCCTCCACTTGATAATCATGTTTTCCTCATCCAAAAGATAATTGTGTCAACTAATGCCTCTTATCAAAACAAAAAAATTCTTCATCTAAAGAGCATGACTTCTTGATGTCTCACCAAATTTGAGTCAGCCTAACTCAAACTTCAAGTGAGGATACTCCAACTCAATTTTAACTAATTCAAACCAAACCTAAGCCGACTCGGCACAAATCCAACCCCTCCCCCAGTGCTGCTCCTGATTTTACTCTTGATTGGCAAATATTTACACGGTTAATGCAATGACTCCTTTCCAAAGCCAAAAATTTATGACCATAGTATATATTAATCAGAATTGGATATTTTCAATTATTACCTGACAAATGGAAAATTTCCAGTGTACAACTCAACCTAAATGGCATACAAAATAAAAATTTGGGAGATAAGTGGACCCTTCATCGTGGGTGACAAAGACATCTCGGATAAGAAAAGAGATATGTAAGAACCAATTCAGGATTCAAGATTCACACCATTACAGTTCCAGCTAGAGAATTATAATTGTATGACTTCTTTTTACAAATACTGCCTCAGGCAAAGTGTGTCTTCCTTCTTCACAAGTCATACTTCACGTTCCATCGACCATTCATGTCAGCGTTGAGCGTCCAATTATTCTCTCTAATCTGAAAGTAAGGAATCTGAAAGAAAAAAATACTTCAGAATAGCACCAGCAGAGCTAAGTATACTGAATGTTAATATGCTATAAAATACAAGGTAGTAGTGTAATTCTGTGAGAGTCCAAACCAATTATAATTGAATTTAAAGGAGACAAACGGTTGGGGGACAACTGAAGGCACGAAAAAGCAAATGAGATGTTGGTGCACAAAAATGGGAGGACCACTTAGGGAGAGGGCCCGCAGCTTAAGGGAGAAGAGAGAAAAGGGACAAAAGGAAATGCATGAGAGGGGAGAGTAGCCTGATATTGAGTATCCTGAGCAACATCGGCCGATTGAGGAAGAGATTTTGGCCTCTCGAATAACCAGACTTGAGTGTGTTTTTGTTACCTTGTCTCCATGCTGCCTCTCTTAAACACAACCAACAATCAATACAAACTTCAATTATTTTCTTCATTTTTTCTGTAGCTTTGTTGATATCGGTTTGAGGATTGGATAATTGCTGGGATTCCTAACACATAGTTGTTTGGAACTCTAATCCAAACATCAATATAAGTTATGAATAAACTAAGCAGGTATCCGTGCTGCTAGTCACAGCATTCAGCTGCCTTTGGATCTTAAAACAAATATGAAAATTAGATTTCAACTTTGCCTCTGACAAAGTCACTGCATAAAAATAATAGAATTAAGAACAACCACTAATAGTTATCAAGAGTCATAGAGTGCAAGGAGAATATAGATGTGAATGATAAATCAATGAAAATACAAAAATAAATACTTCCACAATAAACCTTGTCAATCACTTCATAGCCAAGTTTGAATCGAAACTCTTGCTCTCTCTGAAAATTGAATATGCTCCAACAAAATTCAGCAGCTCCTCTTGAATTTTTCTGTCATAGCAGTAGTATATAATAGCATGAGTATACAACTGAACGAAATTGCAATCTGCCTGAACACTCTGGCATCTTTTCAATTTAATATGCTATTCTAAATATAATAAACTGCAATTAAAAGAAAAGAAGATGCAGTAATAACAAAAATGTATAGACATTAAGGTTACTGTATTGAGTACACAAAATAACATAAAGCTTAAATAAAACATCAACCTGTTTAAATTCTTTGTCAACATCGAATCTTCCCTTGATATTAAAGCTTAGCAAACCATCACTTGTCGCAGGAAATCCTTTCTTGGCACGCAAAAAATACCTAAGCTTCTCATGTTTAGTATATTGCAGGCCCACCCCAAGGCTTGCTGATAACTGTGGATGATCATTAGATATAGAAATGTATCTGAAAAGGGAAGTCAAAATTTCAAATGTGATGCAACAATAAATTAATGGAATAAACATACATTTGGGTAGAAGTGTCTGATCATTGCACTACAATAACTTGGATTTCCCACTCTTGTATCTAGCTCGCCATGGACCTAAACAAACACAGACATGAGGAAACTTAAAAAATCATTTATGGGGATTATACACTGAGATTGCTTAGATATTCAATCAAAAATGTATGGCTCTCCAATAATAAAATATAGCCCATTGCTAATGTTGGGAAACCCAAAGCAAAACAAACAAAAAGATTACAAAAACTCAACAAAGGAACACAAATATTTATGTGGAATACCCAATACGGCAAAAAACAAGGATAGACAATAGAGAAAATTTCTTTATGGATGAAGAAGATTACAAGATGAAAAACGTATTTCCTTGTTCTCTCAGTTGGAGCTCTTAAACTTAGCTCACTCTAATTTTGTGGCACACGCTATCTTTACATTCACTTTAACATGGCTTTTATACACAAAACCTTCTAACAAATACTTGCCATGTGTACTCGTTGATTGCATGTTCACAACAAGTTGTATTCCCACTACAACACGTCGCCCCAGTCATGAGTCGTACCTGCTCTCTTTGACTAGACTAAGCAATGAGCAAGATCCTAACCATTACATGTACGCATCTGTAATTAGAATGGTACATACAACAGGGATGACACCCCCATACCCCATATGAGATCAGTGGTGGGTTGGGCTACGAAATTAGGCCTATCCTCTGCTACCACCACAAATCTTCTTGAAAATCCACCTTCCAAATCCGCATTTTCTAAATTTGGGGTGCCACTATACAATAATAATTGTTAAGTATTCCACATTGATTGAGAATTAAGTTGAGTGTAGATATATAAGTGTATGGGAAAATGTCACTCTTTGAGTTAGCTTTTGGAATGGGAGAATTTTAATAACACTTTTTAAGACCGTAACAGCTAAATTGAAAAACCCGCCAATTTTGCATTCAAAAGATAGGACTTACATTTAACAAAACTATTGGATTGTACGCCAATAATTCCATGTATTAACAACATATACCATCCTTTATCCAAAATTCAAACTCCAAAAGTAACATAAAAGGTATTAGTATAACTACAAATGAGCAAATAGCTCAGCCCCTCATAACATCACTAAGTAACAGTTCTTTCTCCCATCTTCCAGCTGTAAAACACAACATTCTACATGAAATTCAACAGTAAAAGCTTTTACTGCGAAGTGCGAATAATCAAACTAAACTATGAGCTACCCAATATGTGCAACGATTAGTAATAATTCTAGCATTTAAGCCACCCAGTAAATTCCAAATTCACTTCTCCTGAAATCTTATAGAAACCCAAAAAACCAACCAAGATTTAAAAACACAGTAATCAAGTTGTGCACCTGCAAGTGTGTATTGGAATCAATGAAAAACTTCTCCTTGGCATGGATTCTTAAAGCTTTTGAGTCTTTTCCGTATCTTAAAGACGTCTCCATTTCTTGTTCTATGTCACTCCAGTCAAAACCCTAGCTCAACTTAACAAAGAGGCAGATTGGAGCTCTCTAGTTCTCACACTGATTTGAGCGGCACGCTGCTCGCTGTCATCCAAGCTTAAAGCCTCGTGCCTGCACGTCATGTCTAAACTGGGCCTGCATAGGCCCAATTAAAGCCATAAATAGTTAGCCTGGGTCCAAACTTACAGCTCTAGCTCACCAAATTGTGAGATTTCGGTTTGATCTCGAATTTGAAATTAGTTTAGGCCAAACGGTTATTTCCCACCTAAATTATGTTGAACTCTCCAAGTTTCCTCTGTTAATTATGAAAATACTATTTATCCACCTATCAACAGTTAAAATTAACAGTAGTAAAGATAAAATTGTTATTTTATATTTAATATTAAAAATAAACTTAAATATAATTTCATTTCCCCTCCCTAAATTTAAAAAACTAATTTTTCTCCCTTAAGTCAAGTTTGAAAAGATCACATTTCCCCCCATAGGGTTTAGTTTCTAAACCCTTTCACTTTCTCCGACGCCATCGCCGACCATCTCTCCCTCCCGACCGTTTCTCTTCCACCGACGACCCTTCTCAACTCCACCCCAATCCATCTGACGTCGAGAGAAGTCGTCTGATAAGAGAAATCATATTCCCAGACAACAAAGACGAGATAGATCGATCGATCTTGTCTTCAGTGTTTGGAAAGACGATTTCTTTTTCCAGACAACTTTTCTAGACGTCGAATGGGTTGGGGTGAAGTTGAGGAGAGCCGTCGGTGGAAGAGAAACGGTTGGCGATGGTGTCGGAGAAAGTGAAGGGGTTTGAAAACTAAACCCTAGGGGGGGAAATATGATCTTTTCAAACTTGACTTAGAAGAAAAAATTTAGTTTTTAAACTTTGGGGGGGGGGGGGGAATGAGATTAAATTTTCAGGGGTTAGGGTTCCGTTAAATTTAATTAGTCATGGGTGAGTAAACGATATTTTCATAGTTAATGGAGAGAATTTTACGAATTCAGCATAATTTGGATGGGAAATAGTCGTTTGGCCATTAGTTTAATTAACTAGAACTTGGTTTAAAATTTTATTTAACTCACTCTTTTTTAAATTTTTTTCAAATATTATAACTTTATTAATTATTAATTATATTTAAAATAAATAAATTACATTTTAAAATAAAAATATAATATTTTAAAATTTTAAAAATTTATTAATATTTTACTTTAATCAAACAATAAGTTACAAACTCACTAATCCAACTTGATTTGATTAATCTAGAGCTAGAAAGCACAATTTAGTAATTTACTCTCTTTGAAGGGGTTAAGAACGTTGGGGCATATAAGTCGAGTGGCTCATGGTGCTCTCCACGTGCATTATATTATATATCATAAATACCCTTAAAGTTTTAGAAACTTACATTCACCACCGAAACTTCGTCAGTATTCTTTTCCACCCATGTCTTACGGTATCTTACCATACTAAGTACCATGCTCATAAGTCTAGATCTTGGGTACAAGTTTCGGCTAGGGGTTTTCTGTGTTGAGAGGAGGCAGCAAAATGGGCTTCAGATTTGATCTACTTCTCTTTGCACTTGTTGTTCTGGCGACACCTGTCCTCTCCGATCTGGTCCTCTCCAAAGTTGATCGGCGCGTAAGTTTTTCCTATCGTTTTATGCTTGTTGATCTGATTTTAATTCTTAATTGTTATTTGGCCCTAATTTTTATTTCATTATGTGTAAATTTATCGCATTAAGCATATAATTTGATTTTATAGGCTAGAAATTAAAAAATATATAATGTAGATCTTTGTTGATCTTCTTCTGTAGATTGATTTGACTTCACAGATTGTTCGCAGCGTTTCAACACTTAAGGTGCTTCACTAATTCTCTTCGTTTGCTCTGAAAGATGAATTTTTTGGTAGATATTTTAGTTTAATAGCAAAGCGTTTTGATTTAACTTCATAATGTGATTTTTAGGTGGAGAATGCTGGTTCTGAGTTGGTTACAGAAGTTTTGTTATCATTTTCTGAGCATCAGGCAAAAAACTTGGCCTATTTAATGGCAACATATAGTGAAGGGAAAGGAAAAACTAAAGGTTCTGGTGTTGGTCTCCCTGTTAAAGAAGTTAACCCAAAAGGACTGCCTTCGGCTTTGACCTTTTATTCAGTAACATTGCCTAAGGGACTGGGCAAGGGTGATAGTTTCACTTTCAACGCCTTGGCTGTCTTTACCCACTCCCTGCGGCCGTTTCCGGAGAAGATTACCCAGGCTGATATTCAGCTTTTTGTTTTCAAAGACAGTGCTTACTTCCTCACTCCTTATTTTGTTAAGGTCCAGTCACTCAGTATTAAATTACCTGATGCCAGAATTGAATCTTACACAAAATTGGAGAACACAAAGCTTCATGGTTCAGAGATCAAATATGGCCCTTTTGAGAATCTCCTCTCTTTATCATTCTCGCCCATAGTTGTTCATTTTGAAAGTAATCAACCTTTTGCAGTTGCTAAAGAGTTGGTGCGGGAGATAGAAATTTCCCATTGGGGTAATGTGCAGGTTACAGAGCATTACAACCTTATCCATGGAGGTGCTGAAAGCAAGGGTGAATTTTCTAGGTTCGCTCATGTTTTCTTGAATTTTATTTATTTTTCTTTTATTTGAAACAAACAAGGGTTTAGAATAAATATGGAGTTGGATGGAGGTTTGACTTTTTGTTGTTGCCTCAATGTGTCACAGGCTTGATTACCAGGCTAGACCTCACCTCAGAGGAGCATCAGCATTTAATCAACTTGTTGCGAAATTGCCGCCAAGAGCTCATTCAATTTATTACAGAGACGAGATTGGAAATATATCAACATCTCATCTGTGGGGTGATTCCAAGAAGGTGGGTATTTGAGCCTATGTCAAATAATATGTTGAATAGCTGACTTTAACACGGCGTTTTCTCATTATTTGCAGACAGAATTATTGATTGAACCAAGGTATCCAATGATGGGTGGTTGGAGAACTAAATTTACCATCGGATATGGTTTACCTCTTAAAGACTTTTTGTTCCAATCAGATGGGAAACGTTTCCTTAACATAACTTTTGGAAGCCCGATGAATGAATTGGTCGTTGATAATCTGATTGTTAAGGTTGGTATATGATGATTTTTAATATAAATCGTTTTCACTGCTAATATCCACAGTGTTGGTATTGGCACTGGGTTAAATATTGGGTGGGACTAGCCTTGGTTTAATACAAATCTGATTGTTAAGGTTGGTATCTCAACAGACGCTCCATGCTGCTTATAAAATTAATGAACATCAGATTAGATGGGCTTTGTTAATAAAAATGTCTAGTGGACCGATTTGCAAATGGTCATCATAAGTTATTAGACAGCCTGTTGCTTGTAATTTGGATTTCATATTTTCACACCCCCCAAAGAATTATTGGAAGCATGAGTTGTGGCCTGGTGGTTCAAAAGTGTCGTCTGTGCTCTTCTGATTGATTACATTTGTTTTACAGGTTGTTTTGCCTGAGGGATCTAGTGATATTGCTGTGTCTGCACCATTTCCTGTAACACAGTGGCAAGAGGTAATATGAAACAGATTTTTTTATGTCATCCATTCTTTGTTTTTTTTTCATTAATCATTTTCTCTTTTATTTTTCCAAGTCTTTATTTAGTCTTTTATTTGTTCCTTTCCACCATATAAAATGGAGCTTTTATCTTTTTCAACTTACCGTGCTTATGTTTCAATGCAGACCAAATTATCACACTTGGATATTGCTGGTAGGCCAGTGATTGTGCTGCAAAAGACCAATGTTGTGCCAGAGCATAATCAATTTTTCCAGGTATTTTTACCTCCACTTTACTTGGGAATAAGTGCCAAATTTTCAGTGAAGCCTGCTTATCTTATCACTGATACAAAATATTTGATATTAGTATAGACTGACAGCATTATCAAAGTGTCATAGTTCTTAAATTGATATCAAGACTGCACAGTTCATTAGCTGTAAGTTTCTATTAGTAACTGGGAGTTCAAGAGTCAATGTTGAAAGTTTCATTTAAAAAGTTAGGGCTAGTTTTCTTCCTCTGATTAAAGTGTGCAGTCTACGTTGTGGTAAATCCCATTCTTTTTGAAGGACTATGCCATGCTTTGATGACTTAGTGTCGTGAACGGTTATTGTGTCAGATAGCTGTTGTGTGCTATGTAGCTTCATTGGAAGGAAAATATATGGAGAATAAAATGAAATTCTTGTTTATAGCCCTGTGTCCTACAACCATGGGGGTCTAATTGTTCACATGGCAAGTGTTTATTCTTTTTATATACCGCTCACATAAATAAATCCAATTTATTACTGATGAAAATGTATAAATAAAACTGACTCAGACATTAGCATGTTCTCATAGCATAAAATACATTGTCACCTTTTCTCAAATCATCATGAATATTGATGTTATACAATCATTTTTTATTTTGCAGGTCTTTTACAAGTTCAGTGGCTTTTCGATGCTTAGGGAGCCATTGATGTTGATTTCTGGCTTTTTCTTTCTCTTTGTTGCTGGCATTATGTATATGCATGTTGACATGTCAATCTCCAAGTCTTCTCCTTCTTATTTAGCAAAACTGCAGTGGGATGAAGTAAGTTGGATGTTGTCAAGTCATGTGCTTGTGTTGAATCTAGCATTCCCCGTGCAATTTCGTTATTTAACACCTATTATAAAGTTTCGGTTTCCATAATTTCAGGTCCAAACAACAATTCAGCAGCTCATAAATATTATCAATCGTTGCCTAACTACACATGATAAACTCGAAGCATCATTACGTGATCTTTCTAGGACTGGGGATGTTCAGGCTTGCAAAGCAGCTCGCAAATCAGCAGATGTTCAGTTGAAAGAGCTTTCGAAGGAATTGAAGCCCCTGTTGACATTCTTGCAATCTTCATCATCTGCTTCCCAAATATACCTCAAGGTTTGCTTTCTGTTCATTTGTTTTGGTTAATAATTGATACAGGTTTTTAACTTCGAAGTTTTCTGCTGCATTTTTTTGACTGGTTTTGTTGAACTCAATCATTGACATGAATACTACTGGTTTTCTTTTTTGCACACTGCATTAGACTTGTCTTGGAATTGTAGTGATTAACGCCGAGTATATTTACAGGTAGTGGAGCTGGTAGCCAAGGAGAAAGAATTGCAAGAGAAGGTACTGGCAAAACACTCAACTGTGGTGGACGGTTATGAGAAGAAATCTGGAGCACGAGATATTGAAAACCGGATCGCTCCACAGCAGCAGAAAATCACAACCTTGAGACAAGAGGTTGACAATCTGCTGGAGCTGATTGATGAGATATGACTGATAATGAGTTTAGGTTTAGGTTTGTTTGTTTGAGTTCAAATCAGTAAGATTGATGAGGTATTACTTCAAATCAGGATTTTATTATACAAGGCCAAACATTTTTGGAGTAAATTTGTATTCGAGTCGAGTTTGACTTTAGTTTATCAATCTTGAATTGGCTCAATTCGAGTTGATACAGAGTTAGATCTTGTTTAAGTTCGGCTTGGATCGAATCTGGCCCTACCCCAAGATAGATTGCAGTTTGTTTCATCATATACATATATTGGTATATTTTACAAATGGTGTTTCAATGATAAAACATTTGATCAACCATGCTCTTCAGTCAGAAACAATCCCGCCGTGATACTACGTCGTTTTCCTTGTAGAAAAAGTTGACCAGCACTGATGTTTTGAATTCTCATCACCCTGACTAGGCTTTACTTTCCTTCTGGCGAAATTACTTCTAGAAGCTCAATATTTAGCTCAAATGTGCTTCCTGGCTGCGATACAAGCACATTATTATCACCAAAAATTGTAGAATTTCTTTTACGAATTTATAATAAGTAATATTATACGTACACGAATGATAAATATTAACAAATACAAATAAGATGTTTTATTTGTGAGTGAATATTTCTAATTCAGAATAATGTTTTAACAATTGGATCGGGTTTTGAGCTCGTCAAAGGCTAATCTAGGTTTTTTGGGGTCTGACCGATCGTCAATCAAACCAGAGTGTCATATTCTCCCCACAAATGGTGAGACTTAAACCTGTGTCTAACATTTGTTAAAAACGAAAAAGCAAAGATTGTACTAGCATTAGCATGACGTTATGTTGATGTCAGCACACCCTTGAACCACAGTAAAATATGGCTTGACTAGGAGCCAACATAATCTACCCAGCTGAACCACAGTTTGAAGCAGTCTAATAATTAAAGCCATTAGGCATTTAATCATGCCGAACAAACCATTGGATCTTGGTTACACATTGTTTGATCTAATTTTTATAATTATTATATAAAATTATTTTATCACATAATATATATATATATATATATATATATATATATATATATATATATATATACACCCAATTATTTATATATGAATTATTATAAGTGATTATGTACATTTAACCTATTTGAAAATGATAAGGTGTTACCATGAGAAGATACTATTTTATTTTTAATTAATAATGTTCCATGATCATATAATAATATAGAAGTATTAGTATCCAAATTACAAGTGCACTTAGTTTGATTGAAGTATTAGTGATCTATAATTAGTCCAACCACAAAAGAAAAGACAATTTTTTCAGTATAAACAAAAGAAACAAGAACTAAATTCGTACCGGAATCTCATTCATTCCTTTCTTGCCATAACCAGCCTCTGGAGGGACAATCACAGTCCTCTGAAAAAGTAAAAAATAATAAGAAAATAACCACATATGAACTGACAAACTGGAAGAAAGTCTGGGCATTAATCGTTAATCTGAAGACAATAATGAACAAGGATTCGATGAAACCACCTTCCCCCCAACTTTCATTCCTTCTGTTACTGAGTACATGGCCGGTGGGGGTTTCGGTGCAGCTTGAGCAGAGAAAAGACCATTTGGGTTGTCCACAAACTCACGCTTTCGTTCTTTACCTGGAGGAGCTCCAACCTTGAATTCATATGGCTGAATAAAAACATGAGAAAACCAGTATGAACAAATTATCTGTTAATGTTAAAGATGGAGTCATATTGAAAAGAAGAAAATGCAATTTTATTAGATTGATGAAACACTGGGCAATAGGCCAATTAATAGCAATGTTTTAAAACATTGACGTTACCAGCCGGTCAAACCGGTTCAACTGGAATCTAGTGGTCGGTTTGGGTTGAATTTTCAGCTGTCACAAAACCCAAGTCCCAACAATTACAAGGGAATGCACCAAGCTATTGTACTCAATATAAATACACAGTTTTATTGGTGCAAGCTGAACAGAACTTGAATGTGTGTTGCCTTGATTTCAACTCAAATATATAATAGGATGGCTCAAGCTTGAGTTGAGTTTATCAAGCTAAGATTTAGAGAAGTTTGAGCTCAACTCAGGGTGAAAGTTTGAAACTCGAAATTCAACTTACATACATAAATCTGTGACTTGTTTTAGTCATAATTGGAATGACATCGTTTTAAATGTCAAAATAATGACGTTTCTTTCATTGATAAAACAATATCATTTTGTCAATCATTCAATTTGGCCCAATTTAAGGTATGATTGGACGTGAATGGAGTTGTGTTAAATGATTAACTCATGAACCGGATTAGGCCAAATTTTTCTTAGCTTAAGTTCAACTCAATTTTCAAACGAACCAAAACCAACTCTTTGACTAGATCAAAACCCAATCTAGTTCTGACAACATTGATTAATAGCTGAATATAATCATGCAAATAAAACCAGGGACTCCGACTTCAGCTGAAAATGAACATAACCTGAGCAATACTACGATTTCCAGACAAGAGTTTAGATTCTCGACTTGACACGGCGGTTATACCGCGATACATACAGTCAAAGTGCACCTGAGTAAAAATAAATTCAGATCCAAAAACATTGTGAACAAGTTCAATTTGTATTTCCAAAAAGAACCAACCAACCTGAACTGTGGATCCTTTTTCAGCAACTGGACCATTTCCTTCAACAATATCATAGTATTTCAATCCATCAGCTGCAAATTCAGTAACAGTAAAGCAAAATGGAATGTTCATTTCAATCATTTGCCACCACTGCATGTACATCTAGCAGTAATTTAGTAGTAATTAAACAAGCGATTATGTAATTTTTCTTCAAGAGAATCAATTCAAAACATTCGGAAATTCCACTTCCTTTTATGGGTGGATTCAAGCTTATCCGAGTTTGAATATAAATTGACTTAAATTCATAATATCCATTTTGAACTTGAACTTAAACTTATTCAAACTGATATACAGTTTTATTGGATGACTGTTAATGAGATAAACAATATTGTAAAAAATGACAACTAAGATGAACTCAAACTAAGCTGCTAAATTTGAACTCTAATTTGAATTCTGCTCATTCAAACCAAACATAGATTCTAGCCAGCTCAAACACACCCCTAGTTCCTTTAAGTACTATATATCAAATAAATATATGTGACAAAATTACGTCGTTGAAAAGTTTGCTTGATAATTCAATTTCTAGTTATTTGAATCAGACATAAAATAATCAAACTGATTATACAACCACACAATAATAAATCATCTATAAGTACTAATTCGTCGATATTACAATTACTCTAGGGAAAATGATACGATAACTCAGGATGTGAAAATATTAAGCAAAAATGAAATGGGTATTAAAAAAGCTAAGGAACGAAGTAAGTACGTGTGGTAAGATAGTCTTCAAGAGGAACGGCCTTCCTGTTGCGTCTGTCTCTTGCTTCTGAGGATTGTGGAAGGGAAATGAAGGTAAATGGCAATGAAGAAACCAGAATTGCTGATCTTCTAGAAATGGGCATAGAAAGAACTAGTTGGTTTGCGTCTCGGACTTGAATTGCAACATGTTTTGAACAGATTTGAAGATGATTCTCAATAGTCCGCCAAGTGTTTAAGCTCCTAATCGAAGCCATGGCCGCTGGACTTGGAGCACTAAAATATAAAATAATAGGTTCAGATAACCAGAGAGCGTTGCGCGTTTGGGAGGTTGAGACCGTAGAGATTCAAATTTACAGATTTAAATTCATATTAGAGAGAACCGCAAAACCCACATCTCTCTATCCACTCTCACTAGTATGAAAATACAATTTTGACCTTTTGCCTTGCAATTAGAATAGCATATTTGGAAACATGGCTTTGAAATCTGGGTCGGATGAGTTGGTTCGACCAGGATTCAGTGGCTAATCCGGCCCGAGTAAGTCCAATTGTGGTTTTTGCAGGTATCACCTTGATTTACAATTCAATTGTCATGTCAATAGTTAAACCATTATGTCGATTTTAATTAAATATAATTAAAATTGATATTTAAGTTTTAAAACATTTTTTGAAAATTGATATTCCTATTACATTATCCCCCAATTCTCTTTTCATAGAGAATTTCACATATAACAAGGGATAAAATATTTACAGAAAACATGTCATCTGTAAACTGCCCAAATATATTACATAAAATCTGTGGAATCTTCAAGCTATAAGAAGTTGACTGAGCTGGCTTGTTGGCCAGAATTGTCTAGAGATCCTGTGACACTGGAAGAGAGCTTGGGGACTGATCCTGCTCTGAAATCAACAAAACATCTGAAAATTTTGCATGAAGGTCTTAATCATGTAGATGACTAACTATGACAGTGTTCAACTTAGAAGATCAGGAGGCTGTTGGGGTGAAGGCCCTGTGTGATGGTGCTGCTGCTGCTGTTGATGTTGATCTTTATTATCGTCCATGGCGATGCTTGCAGAATCTCGTAAGGGTTGTATAGGAATTGCAGTGGTTTGTTCGTTCTTTTTAACTGAACCCTCACTTTTCTTATGGACTGAAACCTCAGTTTTCTTATGGGCCTTTTTGTGCCACTCCTTTAGAGCCTTAGAAGTTTGCTCATCAAATATAGATCGCTTCATGTTCGATCCCATCTGAAAATTCACATGTAAACGATCGTGTTACAAGAACTAAGTAAAACTGTAGCATTCTGATAGAATAGTCAACTCATTATTAAGATATTGTCTAAACAGATGGGAAGCATACAAGTTATTTAACTAAACCTTTCTCATCATCCCTTGTGGGATACCAATACAAACCTAACATTTCTTCCGTGTTTTGTAGGTGTAGGATTTGTCGATAGTGTTACAAAAACTCATGAGAGAAAAACATTTATAGGCAAATACTCTGAGAGCTGTAGATGTACCTGAGTAACAAGAGCATATAGAGGAAGGGTGCTGTAACTGCACAAAAATTGTATTGCTACCCTGCAAAATTTCAGTCGAGTAAATTGGAGAGTTCTATCTTCTATATAAGCAATGGAGCCTCAACCTTTTCATTTAAGTATCAAAGAAATTGAGGTCATTTTCATCAAAGATAGAGGTGCCGAAAGTTGGATTAATGTCTTAGTGGGTTAAACATAAAAGTTACATCAGAAGCAAGCATAGGTTGTAAGTTTCAGAGCAATACATACAAGAACTATGATTACAAGGCATCTCTATTTCTGTGTGAAGATGACTTACCCCAGAACTACTCTTATGATTGCAAGCATAAAATCGTCATGAAAACAGGAGTTTAATCCGAACTCATACTGCAGCATGAAGAAGCATCAAATTAGAAGAAAAATTGATACAAAAATAAGTAAAATAACCATGAACTTAGAGGATGGCACTTTATTACCCATATCCAAAAGAAATATGTTATCTCAAAGGCATTCTGCACATCAACACACACAGAGCTAGTCAGAATACAATCAATCTTCCCTAATCATAATCACTGGCATATCGGAATTGAAGAGACATTTAGTACCATAAACAGGACAAAGTGTATCAGGTCAAGTATTAACTGAGGCCGATGAAACCAAAAATAGCTGTCAGAAACTTGCACCAAAGGTATCCCTTGAATTACAGCATGTCTTTCTTTGATCTCAAATGCCATCTGTGATATAATTCCCTGAAGCTTTGTTCCAACAGCTAAGATTACCTTCAATAAATTAATGGACAGTGTTTACCTTACACAACAGAGAGCATAAAAGAACAAGTTTATAATGACTAATTTCTTACAATGAGAGGAGTTACTGAGACAATTTGCATAACTACAGTCCACCCTGAATTGAGCAAAATTGACAATTTGAAAACAGATTGTATCAGTTTGATTCAAAGCCAAAAGCCAACTACTGACTAAAAAGGTGTGAAGAAATGCCAACCATGAACGTTAAGAAGCAGAAAGATACATGTTGAAGCCCATAATACTGGACTGTCATCAACATGACAAGACTGAGTTAGAAGAATATAGAAGCATACAAACTTAATATTCCCAGATTTTGCTTTAAGGTGGAAATAATGTTAAATGAGATTTTGTAAACACCATAAATTTACCTGATTCCGACGACTACCTTGAAGTCATCTTCCAATGATCTTTTAATATATTTTTGGAAGTCAAAATTACTTCTGGGTGCTAAATGAACCTGAAAATTAATAAAACAAATAAATCACCAACCTTAACTGTACCAATGTGATGCTGAAATGTCATATTGGTTAAAAATCTCACAGAGATAAATCCATGTCTCATGGTCAAATAGTCAAATTTCCGAACAGACATGAAGAATTGTCGAAAGAAGCATATCTTGAAAGAATGAATATACAAGAATTGCCATCAGTAGAAACAAGAAATTAAAACACAACATCAAAGGTACACTTGTAGCAAAATAGCCAAAATCAGTCTATTTGAATCCATAAATATAAAAAAAAATGAAATATAATTGATTGTTTAGTATCTTCTTTACCACATAAAAAGAAAATGCAGTTTGCATCCACTGATTGGTGTGGTTTCTCACAAATGATGTCTCGTGAGTGAGCCTAAATCTTGTAGGATCTGAAAAAGTAAATGCAGAAGTTTATTTTAGATGGCTAGAGAAGAACAATTTATTGTTGAATTTACTAACATACCATTCATATGAGCATATTCAGCTTGAGTTTGTTCCTCCCATTCCTTCCATTTCCGAATCTGCTTGCAAGAGATTACATAAATGGAATTATATCATATTTGGAAAAGGAAACATCTCAAATTGCCAAGGCAATTTCCAAAATGGCCTGTAATACCTATGACTAAATGCAAGCCACAATTCACTAGGTGGCTTTAAGAATTACAACAAAATCATCATTAACAACCTCAAAAGCATATATGCACCTTCGCTCTTCCAAGCATCATTGTAACTGCACTGTAAAACACATGAAACGCTGCTAAGAAGAAGATGAAAATGTGCAATTGATGTATCCCATTGATAGATATAAGTGGCACATACCCCTGTAGATAACAAGTTTTAGCAATGGTGTTAATTATCTCCAAGGAAGAAAAAGCAAAAAACCATGTAACTGATCAAATTCGTAGGCAAAATTTGCCATATACTTACATGTGGGCAGCCTTTGCCGCCGCCACCACCGCCACCCAAGGATCTACGCTCATTCCATAAGAGCCTGCGACGATTCTGATCATATCCATGGATTACTTTATGAAAATGCTCTTTAACTCCTTTTGGACACGGTAACATAGTTTCTGCGACTGTGGAGGCAATGCAGATTTCGGCAATGTATGATTGCCCAAATGACAGAAGTAATGAAATGAAACCTAAAAGCATAAGCTCTGGCAACAAGAACAAAATCAATCACCACAAACTCTTGATTTACAGGCTTTTGTAAAAAAAGAAGAAAATATTTTACCGTCTTTAATCTTCTCTAGAGCTTCATATATAGCAAACTTGCGTCTCTTTTTAAGTATCTGCAACAAACCCACCAGAACAAAACAAGTTATCCTCAAGGTAGAATATAAGAAATTCAAATCAAAATACAAATTAAATTTCTATAATCATTGTAATTTCTAAATAAAAATTAAAATCTAAGTATACCCTTCCAAGCAAATGAAGAATTTGTTCCAGCATGATTGAGATTACAACAATGACAGAAACAACAAGGGCGACGGCCCATGTGGGTGTGTGATCAAGCTCCCTTGAAGTACCTGACCCTCCGCCACCTCCTTCTCCGCCACCTCCTTCTCCACCACCTCCCATCATTTTTTTTCTGAATACAAGTTTGCCAATAAATTATATAAAAAAGAAAGAAAGAAAGAAAATTATAATGCATTCATTATCACCATGTCATCTGAAAATTTCATTAAGTTTATGGCACAACCGAACCAATGACATGGATCCAGAATTACTGTGAGACAGAAAGATGAAGCTATTAACAGTCCATTGTATATGAGGTCAGAATTATACGTCCATAAAATAGGAGGGAATCGATGGAAAAAGCAAGCTAAATAAAGAATAAGATTAATTTCATTTAGTTATATTTTTAGGTGGGCGGCTTATGTTGTCCCGTAATAATCATGAGAATACAGACAGTGTCCATGGACCATGGAGCCATACAAGAAATGTTTCACTGCTATTTAAAGGGTCCAGGTGGTCTCCTCCCATGCATTTAGTAAGAAAGCTTGCACGTCCTTGGGTCATCCTTGTTGTGTTATTTTGGTTTCCGTTTAAAAGATTGTCGGTTTAAACTTTATTTGAATTAAAATTTTATAAAAAATATTCAATCCAAACACAATCCTAAATTATGAACTGATTGACACAGCTCGATCAAAATTGATTTAATTAAGAAACAAGATATGTCGTATAAAAACACAATTTGTTTTAACTTATTTGATCTGGAGCAACAAATATTATATGTTTTTCACTTATACATGACATGATCCATTTTGACATAACAATATGATATGAACACAAGACTTACATACAAATTGTGTTTAAGTTATGCACGGCAACCTAACCTAGGATTGAATTCAAACTGAGAGACATTAGACTCAATTTGAGTTAAAGCTTTGTTTGATAACTCGGCTTGAATAATTTTTTAACGATACTGTTTATTTCGTTGATAACACGATTTATTTTATTGGCAATTTTTCAATAATATATATAACTAGCTTGAATTTAATCAAATGGATTTAACCCAAACTTGAGTTAGCTCATATTCAGACTATATTCAGTTCGAATATAATTCTAACCCAAACACAATCCTATTTGTAAAAGGATTAATCCAAACATAGCTCTCAAAAGTTTAAATTCAGGTCAAATTTGAATTAACTCATATTCGAATTATGCTCGATTCGAATCCAAGCATGATCCAATTTGCAAAATGACTAATCCAAACTAAACACTTAAAAATATAAAAAAACTTATTGCGGTTCTTATGGAGATCTAGAGGTGTATGTGGGTTAGACTGGGTCGATCGACTGCTACAATAGTGGACTTTTGGGTTGAACCAACCCATAAGGTGTATAAACTTTACAACTAGACTCAATATATATAGAGTTAGGCCATAAACAAGCTGGCTTAATATATATGGAATCGGCCTTAAATGAGTCGACTTTTAAGTGATTCATTAATTTAAATAAAAAATTAATTTTTAATATTATAATTATTAATTAATTTTTTTAATATTATATGGACAATATAGACTGAGCCAGCCCACGGGCCTTGTGTCCAGACTTATGGCCTGCACTCTTCTATGGGAATCCAAACCTAGTGGCTGTAATTTTGTAAAAATGGAAAAACTGAAACTCAACAAAAAAGTGAAAAGACAAAAGGACACCACTGTCGGGGATCACACCCAGGGCACCTGCATGACAGGCAAGGATACTTACCACTATACTACAACAACCTTGCAAATGCAAAGCGTTCTTTACTAAATTATATTCCAAATCATCTTATTAGAGCCATGTATACCGGTGTTTTCCAACCAAAAAGAGAGATAGGATGAGTCAGTTGAACTCGGCCAGGACCTGGGCTTGAGCTTGAAATGGCTGGTGATACTCAAGCGTTGCTCACATGTGCTGGTGGGCTCAACATTGCAGATAAATGCTTGAACTCATGCAAATTGAGCTTGAATGTGATAAACTTATAAAACAAAATAATACCATTTTAAGGTGTATGATAAAACATTATTGTTTTTCTTAGTTAAAACGACATCATTTTATTTATATATGTAAACTGCTTACGAGCTCATTAAACCAAACATCCCCATGACCCCTTGTTTCAAGCTCAAACAAGCCGAAATTGACAATCAAGCTCAAATCTGCACATTCCAAATCCAACCCTAGTCAAATGATAGCAAGCATAACACATGCCAAGCTGCACAAAAAATGACCCAAAGAAAGAAAATCCTGACTATTAATCTAGTATAAAATAACAAACTGTTTTGTCTTAATTTTAGTTTTCAAGGCAGCCTAGAAGAAAACTGCTTTTGATGAGATTCATTTGGAACAAACACAGGTAACTGCCCACCCCTCTGTGATCTACCCTGATAAATACTTGATGTGGAACCTCTATCCAGACTACTACTACCCATTGAACTGCTTCTTGTCCCTCTGGTCAGTTGTTCATTCACAAGAGGCCCCCCAAAAAATATGGATTGTCCTGTGTACAAAAGTTCTGTCCCGGGAATTTGAAAAGAGCTGTCACCTCTTGAAGTAGCAGACACAAAGCGCCCAGCTTCCTGATCCCAAAACACTGAATTTCTTGTGTTTTCTGCAGCACTTGCATTATTTCTAATAGGTGCTTGTGCTACATTGCCATGGATAGAACCTTCATTGCCTTGGCTTTGTCTTGTTAACCAGGGAGATTGATTTGCTGACGGTTGATATATGGGGTTGAAGTGATCTACATTTGAAATCTGCGGGTCCAGCGGAGAATGGGTGAGATGGGAGACTTGGGGACTACTGAAGTTACTAAGGCTGTGGCCACATGTCTCACTATCTTCTCTGCTAGCTCGACTGGGCGGATATGAGCTCTTTGATTTCCCTGATCTAGTATTTCTTGACTGAAACCCTTGATGATTGCTCATTGGGCTGCTTCGCATGCTCACATTGCTACTGGATAAATTATCTGTATCATATGGATGATGTTGAGAATTAATAGGACGAAGTACAGATGATGATGCTCTCGCTTTTGCAGCTGCTTTCATTGCCTCATTGGAATCCAATTTTGCGAGTTTCCAAGCACTGATTCGCACTGGACGCTGAGGAAGCTTTTTTCCTTTTTCAGCAGGTCCCATTGCATCTGGATCAACAGTGGAAGGTAAACGTCCTGGCTCCAGATGAGGGATAATTTCATCCTGCTTACAAATCAAACAAAAATGATCAAACACAGCCTTTTTAAATCAGAAGATCAAGCAAAATTTGAATGGTACAAGAAGATGAAATGTGAAACACTTGGCCGAGAAAGGACATGGAACGCACAAATGAGTAGGCAGAGATTATTTCAAAAACAATTTGATGCACAAAAGGAATAGTTTTCCTTGCAAACAAAAACATGGGCATATCAAAAGATTTCTCAAACAATAATCAGACTCGAGCACACAATCATTATTAATCTTTAATGCCTTGATCAGTACAGATGGCAGTTATGACAATTTATGTCATTAACTCCCCTTCCATCCATGCACCCAAGATAAACAACACTTTTACACAAGCTGACAAGATAAATAATGGTAGTGGTACCTGGTGGTCCATGAAGACTCTTGGAGGGGTACACCAAGTACCTTTGTACTGCAAGCTCATACCAAGAGAACTTCTTCCACTTGCTGCAGTCACAGCCGAACCCGTTGGTGAAGTTTGCAGACTTTGCTGATCTCCTTCATCAATGGATTGTCCAGGTGGTTCGCTTTGTGTTCTCATGGCAACAACATACTCATATGTTGTGATACCCTGCACCAAGAAACAACAATGATTCAGAATTTGCATACATATAATGAAAGATGGGAAGAGGGGGAGATTAAGTTCTGACGAACGCACCTTTCGCATGAGAATCATGTGGAAGAAGAACAGTTCTCCCAGAGGCACAGTGGCAAGAAAAGAAACAACAGTGCATATGGCCTGTAATAAAATTGTGCAGAACATTAATTTTGAACCAGTTCAACAAAAGTTAGATTTGTAAATCCCTAAAAAGGAGGGCACAAAAACAATGCATTATGGACATCCAAAAGGAAAAAAGGGAAGGTGACGGATAAGTCAGAACAAGTTCATTATTTCAATTAGAATAACTAAATTTTATTTCTCCATGTCTCATAATTTCTATTAAGTGAAGAAAAAAAGGAAAAATTATGAACATAAATATATCAACAATTTGAATTGAAGGCAAATAACACAGAAACATACCACCACTGTAGCAAAGGGGGGAAGAGAGAATCCAACTCCAAGCCTTTCAGTTATATGATCTTCCATACCCTTTTTATCAACAAAGCATCGAACAAGGACAGCAACCCCAACTCCAAATTCAAAAATAAGCTGATACACATGCACAGGCCGATACGACCACTATACTTAAACTGACTGAATGATTATACATAAGCAAAATATTGCATAATCCAAAAAGACCAAGAAAGTCGGACAAATATAAAAACTTACCCACAAAAGACTTGATGCCATTAGGCACACAAAGGTGATATAATTTTTTCTTCCCACACAATTATTTAGCCACTGCAACATATATGCAGATAGTTTTGTCATGGTTGTTAATACATAACTACAAAGAATTCTATTCTTTAAATATATGCTCCAAAAAGTAGCAGAGATAAATAACTGAAGTATGTGAGACTTTATAACTAGACACACAGAAAAGATTATATCAGGATCTAATCTTAATGAACAAAGGTGATGCAAGGTAATATTAATTTGTGGTATATGATGGCTATTTGTTGTACATTATTTCCTCCTCAGACGGTTCACCAATATCCAGAAGATCTGAAACACCAAGATGGTGATTAACAAGAATAAATGTTTAAATCTTCCCAACTTACCCTACAGTGATGATCAAAACCATCAACACATTTGTCACAGCTCCTGCAATGTTTGCTGAACTTCCGCACCTGCAAACAAAAACTGAGTCAATGAAAGTTCTCTGTCCTCTCATTTTCTAGTTTTGATATCGGTTGCATTCATTCTGGTTAGCTCATCCTTGTCAAGCTTATAAATGGACAGATAGAAGAACCTGACATTGGAGTTTACCGAATTTGAATTGTTAATCAGTACTTTTGTAGTATTTTAGACATAGGAGTTTACTAAATTCTTTTCCTTGTGTTTTTGTAGCATTTTAGGGGCCATGACAGGGCTGTCAAGTATAAGAAAATTACTAAATGTAATAAAAGAAACTTGCTAGTAAGAATCTGGTACCTCAGCATTGCATAATGTGCAGAACAAAGCATCCTCCACTCCAGATTGCTGTTGTATAAGATCTTCCTCCTTGCGGCAATCAGCTCTTACAATAAAACCACAAAAGAAACCTCCAAGTATTGAGCACGAACTTGAACCATGCCTAGTTGATCTTTCTCCATACTTCAAACCTATCTTGCTAGGCTCTTCAATGGAAGATGCAATGCCTGATGGAAAAAAAAGCAGAAGGTATCTTCAGACATGAACATACAGTTTCATTCCCACTTAATAAAGAGGATGATCACCAGATCTGAAACTCAAGATAAAAAAAAGTAAGGCTGGATGCACTAGCAAAACCCCCAGGTTCCCACTTAATTAAACTATGCAGTGCTTTTAGACATTAATTCTCAAAATGTTCTCTATACCAATAATCAACTTATGTTTTGTAGATGGTCTGATAGACTAGTAAAACAGTATTATTTTCATATTCAATAATAAACCAAGTAAGATTTTGTCACCAGTAAATGAACCATCAGAACACTTACCTGGCAGCTCTGTACCATTTTGTGATTTATACACTGACAACTTGTCAACTTCAAGCAGAATTCCAGGATCTGCCGGATCAATAGCAGTGCACCGAACATAAAGAATGAAGACAGAGAATGCCTGCAAATCGAATTCAAACATTAAGATAATGAGAACTGAAGTTATTAACACATTTTTCAGGGATATTCAGAGATTGGTTTTGATTGTCCTTACCAAGACAGAATAAACTCCAATTGCCACATATTGAAAGATGTCTTCTGTGCAAAGAAAAGGAGCAAAGAAGGCATAATATGCAACAGATAGCAAGAAAAATACTGTTATAGCCACAACCTGTCCACCACAAAAAGTTGGCAATTAACCATTAGTATATCACTCAGAAACTAACAAAAAACCCAAAACACAGCACATCAATCCTTTAAAGCCTCCCAAAACGTTGAATGAATTATCTAAAGCTTGATTGGTACACATAAAGTTGCTGATTCCATATCTATCTTACCATCCACCTTTCTAGGAGATTAATTAATATCTATTTGTGGGTATTGACCCCTAACTTGAACTCACTTTGATGTTCATACAGGCTCATTACAACAACTTTAGTTTTGTCAAATTTTTCTTAATGCAAATTGACAAATTCACATTAAGTAATCAGAGTTAAATGTAAACTGTCAATTATACTTACGATTTCACTATAGGAAACTAATGACACTTTAAGCAAAATTGGCACTAGAAAGAAAAGAAACAAACAATTAAATTTAGGTACTTGTGTTACGATTCCAAGTGTCAGGAATGAGACTTGAATCCTACCTCAGAAAGTATAAGCTTATGATGTCGGGTTTATATGACTTTAGACTTATCAATCTCAACAGCTAGCTTTTTGGATGATTCTTCCAAGGTTTCATAAACACTTGGTTTACAAACGGAATCAGCTCTCCTAATACAGATTTTGCGTACTCCATAATAAAATGAAAATTTTATTCTATTTTTCAACCAAAAAACAAACAAACAAAACCTAGCACAGAATCTCTCCAAAAAAAAATATATAGAGAAAAATGCAGTAATCCAGAAATTTACGTAAATTAGATTCCAAAATGCAAATAAAAAATTACTTAAAAAGGCAAAATAAATTTCCCTGGTTTAACATATTACTCTACACATAAACCAGCAAGAATTACAACTCAAAACCTCGCATTTTGAAGATAATGAGAACAGAACCGACTGAGAAAAATACATTAAAATAAAGAATGTACCTGAAATGTGTGGGCAGGCAATTGCCATCCATGACGCCTCGCCATAGTTGTTAGATTAGGAAAATCAACACCATTAAAACTTAAATAACACCTCAGAAAACCAACCAGCTTTTACTGAAACCATAATGCAAATCTAGAGTCTCTTATCAGAGCCTTTTGTTCCGAGAGCGAACGGGTCACGAGTCACAACGAAAGCCGGGTACATCCTCGACTCGGCCCAGATGTTAAAAGGTGAGTTTAAGACAACCCATGAAGTTGATTTTTAGACTTGTAGTGCATGCGGAACTCGATTCATGGGTCAACGAGCCTTGAACAAGTAGAAGAAGAAGCATAATAAGAATAAAAAAATGACGGTCTTCGACAATTTTTTATTTCATAAAAACGAGTTTCTTCCCTGCAGCGTTTTTTTTATTTTTACATCTTACGTTTTCATTTTATTTTCACATTTTTTAGTGCCGGCATGCTAACAGCTAGCAGTGGCACTCGTACCAAACTGGCTCGGATTGGATCACAATAGCTTGAATGGGGTCTGTGTTTTAAGTTATAATACTGATCCAATAGCTTGAATGGAGCCTGTGTCTCAAGTTATAATAATATTTATATTTAATTCGAATTAAACTTAAATTAAGAATTGTTAAGCTCAATACAACCCATAAACCTATAGAGCGGTTTGGTTCAATTCAAAATCAATATGGTTTAAATCGAATTAAACTTAAATTAGCTGAAGAATGTTGTTTTAAACATTTGTTAATTAGCTTAATGCAGGCAAAGGACAAAGATGACTTGTGCTAAAACCCGCAATTAAGAATCTCTCACAGAATGTCAAGTCTAAACAACCCTTTAAATAATTGAATTTTTCATGCACCTGGCCGGAGATGTCATGAATGACATTTTCCTCCACTAGATGATGTGTGGCATGACGTGTCACGTTTCATACAATAATCAAATAAATTATGTCAATAAAATTATTGGATATTTGGAGTTAGAAGACAACTTCTGTACAAAACGACAGTCTTCTTCTTCTTCGTCTTCAAGGTTTAACAAAAGAGAAATCTCTGTCATGAAGTTCCCCATCGTTTCTTCTTAGACGAAGATCTTCGTCTTCTACTTCGATATTGTGCCTGTTGTTATGAGTGGAGGCAGAGCCTAATTCAATCTCTGAGTGCTCAGTGTCGGACAGGTAAGACATGGGAGAATTCATGACACTTTCAATGTCGACATCCGGTTGATCGGATTTGTTCTTGTATTTACCAAGCAAATGGATGGGCGATGAGGCGATGCTTGTTGAGTTCTCACCACCGCTCAGGGATCCTGGATCAGAACTGTTTGCTTTTCCTGCTTTCCTCTTCTTGTTTCTCTCCTTTGCTATCTGATGCCATTTTTTCAGGGCCTTGGCTGTTTGCTCCTCGAAGATGGCTTTCTTCATGTGAGAACCCATCTGCATGCACACAAGCGTATGTTAATATTATTGTGCTTCAATCAATGGTTGTATCAGGTAAATTCTGACCTAACTTAGCTTAGAAGAAGGAGAGTTGAGTTCGATTTTGATGAGTTTTGAATGATATAAGTTCGAGTTTGAGCTCAACATGGCAACTAATATTCCAACTTGGCTCACATAGATTTGGGTTTCATAAACATTGATAAATTCAGAAATAAAACTTCAAAAATTTAAAATTGAATAAAAATAAAATATAAGACATCAAACAAGAAATGATGAAATCTAAATTAGTAAACTTAAAAAAAAAATCTAAATGGTTAAACTTAAAACTTGGCTCGCATGGTTTTGAAATGACTACTTACCTGTGTTACCAAGGAATACAGAGGGAAAGTGATGTAACTGCATAAGAACTGAAGGCCGACTCCCAGGATGACCCTTGCCAAAATCGCTTTGAAGTTCTCGTGAAAGCACGATTTCAGGCCAAATTCGTACTGCATAACATTGATTTGGTTGAAAATTTTCCATGATATAAGCTTCAAAACTTCAGTGATTCGGATCACTTACCCACGTCCACAAGAAAAGTGCCATCTGAAACGCATTCTGAAAATGAATAAAATCAACTAATTAGTACATATGTGCAAAAATTAATCTTGTTAAAAACTCCACAGGGCTGCAGCTAATTGCAGGTGTTCACCTGGAACAATGTGTAGTGTATTAACAGGAGAATCCAGTGGGGTCGACTGAACCAGAAATATTTATTGCTTGGTTCCACCTTTGGAGCTCCTTGTACAACAGTTGTTCGATCTTGGATTTCTTGAGCCATTTCCATGATTACAAGTTCAAGCTTTGTACCCACTAATAGAAGTATCTGCATATACAGGATTCAATATATTTATCGATTTGCAGCAAGCAAATGTGACCTGAGAATCAGTAGATATTGAAAAGCTTAATTTCTAACCACGAATGGAACCAGTATCAGCCAGTCAAGCGTGTACCATTCTGCAGCGGAAAGTAAATATTTTAACGTGGGACATTGAATGTGTAAGAGTGCATAAATGAATACGCTTGAAGACGAAGATAAGGGAAGGGATAGAGAGATTAACTGTATACGTTTATCAGCAGAAAGGTTACAGCGAAGATCCATAGAGGGATACTGCATAGTCAGATTCAAATACAATGTTAGCATGCCGGCCACCCGGTGTACTTGTTTGCAAGGTTGTATTCAATTCGAACTACTCAAGTTTAAATTCGAATATTAATTCATCAATTTTGAACTAATCTCGCGCTAAACTTCTTCAAGTTTGGACCAAATCCAACCCTCCATTTTTTTTAAGAAAATAAGTGAAGAATATTATAGTGGGATGATAGACAGAGACCTGATACCGACGACCACCTTAAAATCATCTTCCATGGATCTTTTGATGTATTTATGGAAGTCAAATGAACTGTTAGGAGCAAAATGTGCCTGCAACAGCAGAGACAGATGTAAACTATAAATTAAGCAATGCAAAGATAGGGAAATTGATATCATCTTATCTATTAACTATTGAATTTGAGTCAAATTGAGTTTAAACAAGAATTTATTTGAATTCAGTTCAAATTTATATTACCCAATTTAAGTTTAGATTCATTCAAATTGGTATATAATATCAATAGAGATTGTCAACAAAATTAATATTGTCATTGACAGAGTGAATATTATTTTTAATGGGATGGTTAAATAAACAATATAGTTCGGCTAATTCAAGCTAAATATGGTTTTAAATCGAAATTGGTTTAACTCGAATACACTCTTAAACAGTCTTAACCCATATATTTGATTATCAGGTAAAATCCACCGTAAATATGCAATACTTACATTGATAAAGCCATTGCGCATTGTCAGATAGTCCACCTTTGATACTGAGCCAAAGAATTGCCTGAAGAATGCTACCTGTAAAAGCACAAATTGGTTCGTTAATCAGATAGTAATTAAGGCCAGGATCTTCATTATCAATAGCATCATCTGAGCGCTTACAATCCATCTAATTCCAGGTCTTCTGGATAAACCAGAGTGACGTCTCACAAAGGAAGTTTGACGAGTAAACCTGAATCTTTCTGGATCTGAAATAAAAAGGAGCAGCAATATTCAGGCCAAGCCATTTGGAATTGTCTCAAAAGAAAAAAATCCAGACACACTAAAAATCACCATTTGTGAATTGATATTCCAAGGATGATGTCTCTGATTCCCAGGATTTCCATTTCTTCATCTGCTTAACAAACCATTTCAACAATCAGATTGGCTTACAGGGTTAAATGGGTTCAAGCTTTGATGTGCATGGTGAAAAGTGAAAACTTATTAATGTATCTACCTTGGCCCTGGCCAGTACAATGGTAATTACACTGTATAGAACATGGAAAACGGCCAGGACGA
Organism: Mangifera indica; assembly: GCF_011075055.1. Taxonomy (NCBI): domain Eukaryota; kingdom Viridiplantae; phylum Streptophyta; class Magnoliopsida; order Sapindales; family Anacardiaceae; genus Mangifera; species Mangifera indica. The sequence continues at coordinate 913,616 of NC_058147.1, read as the reverse complement.
ATATAAATATATGCAATTGGTGCACTCCACTCTGCGAAATCAGTGATACTTTACCCTGGAAATTATTGAAAACCAGTCAGACTCCATTGAAATCGATCCAAGTTCACAAAAAACAAACAAAGTTCACCTTCTTAGCGCAATAATCTTCTGCACCATCTCCAGCAGCTAAGACTCGCCTCCATGTCTCATCTCCAGCATCATACCAAGATAACTTTCTCTTAGCATAGCCATCGTTTTTCTCTGTAGATTTAGCCTCGCATGGAAGCATGGTGTTTCCAACATTAGTAGGAATACATATCTTTGAAATGAATCTCGTGCCCACAGTTAGAAGTAGAGAAATGAAACCCAAAAGCATCAGCTCTGCAAATAAATTAGCAACATAACCCAAAGTATCCCAAGTCCAAAATAATACAAATATCAAAGACTAATTAATACTAGCCAGATTTTATTTTCTCCAGGGCTTCACTCATGGCTTTGTTCTGGCGTTTCTGGAACCACTGTTGGAGGCAAAACAGAAGCAAATTATGAACAAAACACAGCTGATTCAGTCTTCAAATGAACGATTGAGCTGAAACCAAACCTTGGCAAGAGAATGAATCCCGTGTTCTATAAGAATGGATATTATCACAAACACTGCACAGACGGCTGCCACAGCCCATGTTGGTGTCAGCTCTAGCGACCTATCTCCGGGAGCACCCGCCATGGTAATTTGCCTGAGAGCTCACAGTACGTGGTGGTTGTAATTTATTAGCAAAGATGAAGATACCGAAGCGACGAAACTTGCACTTCCCAGCAAAATAATAGGAGACGATATGAGCTATGCAATTAAGCTGCGCTTATTAGCGCGTTTCGAACTTCATTCACACACATTAAATTTGTCTATTGCTACTTGTTGTTTCCGACATTTGGTTGGTTTGGCTGGCCATCTCTCCACCATGCAGGCGCAACCCTCGTCCATATAAAATAAAGCCGGCGGATATTGGAGAGGCCAGCCAAAAGAGAGAATGTTTCTTGGCAATCAGCATTGTCCTAGGTGTTCGTTCATCAACATTATTATTTGTTCACCTCAACCATATTGATGATGGATAAGCTTGATTGTATCATTATATGGTCAGAAACTTTCTATGAAGTTTCAAAATTGTTGTTTTCTGGGTGACCCCAATTTTGAAAATGATCATCCGAATTCACAAAATATCGAAATACAAATTATCAAGGGGATATGTGGTGATAGTGGAGAGACTTGGCCAATGGACTAATCTCGTAGCCCACAAATCCCATATGAGGTATAATGCCTTTATTTAGAGTTAGATTTAAACTGAATTAAACCTAAAGATAAACTAATTTAAATCCAATTCAAATATATTAAGATAAATTTCAAATTGAATTCAAATAAATCAAGAAGATTGTTAACATAATGAATAATACTGCTAACAAGGTAAATAGTATTATTAAAGGAAAATTCAAATCAGGCTCGAACCAAGTTATTAAACTAAACATTAGTTTGAAATAATGCAACAGTCAAAAGGTAGAATAAGAATATGGCCTGCATGGAGAATAAGTGCACCAGTCAAATATCTTGCCACCAAGGCTTTATTATAAAGATTATATTGAAATGTAAGTAAATTTTCATATAAAGATTATATTAAAATATACGTAAAAAGATATAGAAAGAATATCTCAAATAGATATATACACTGTCTTTCATCTTATGATTTTCTTCTTTTATAGTAAAATTTTATCCATCATTTTTTTGTATTGGGTTTTTCAGGTAAATTTTGTTTTCTTATTTGGAGTGAAATATTGAATTTATATTCGGTTGCTTTCCTTTGGGTTTTCATCAAAACCAGTTTGTTCCCCAACAAAAATGGGTATCTGAAATTGACAACTAAATAGAATATAAATTTACAGGAAAATTGACAATGTCGTCTTAGTTTTGTGTAATGGAGTATATCGTTTTCATCTTGACGGCAAGTTGAATGTTGCATTTTGTTTTGAAAAAGGCAAGCCTGTCTCCTGGATGTATATGATATGAATGTATTCAATTGGTAATTAGCACTTTTTCTCCCTCTAATTTGACTTGAGTCTGAATAATATTACTTCATGAGATGCCAAGATGTATAATATATATGGTTTATTTATTCAAATAAGGATGATACTGATGTTACTGTAGATTTTATATAATCGATCAAATCATATAGATATCATTTCAACACAATATAAATCGTCAAAAGGATCTCAGAGACTTACCAAAACACAAAAGTCAGGATCTTTCAAAAAATGAATTCCCATTCAAAGATTGCATAACTGCATTGATAAGCTCACACTACCCTGTCAATTTGAGATCCGATTTGAGATTTTTCTTGAGAGGTATCAAGAAAGAATTGAAATGGAATAATTTTGATTCATATAAATATAGAAAAAAATGTTTTCTATTGATTCAAATGTTGTATCTATGAGAAAGAGAAAAAAGAAAAAACCGAAGATTTTATATAATACTTTTGGTTGAAAAATCAATCCGTTTGCTTTCGTGAATTTCATAGTAAAATTTTTATTTGCATATTAAATCCATGTTTTAAGAGTCTTATTGACCGTATCAAATAGTCAAATTATGGATCAATTGATTTGATTGATTGGATAGATTGGTAATATTAATATGATATATTAAAATTTTAAAACGAGTTTTAATTGTATTAATATTAGTATCATGGTTTAATCGATCTGATTAATAATTAAATTGTTATCACCAATTTGGATGGATCGATGATATTAATATAATAAAATTAATAATAAAATAATACTTAATTACATTATGATACATTATCTGTGTATTATAAAATGTACTAAAAAATATATATACATATAACATTACTCTTTTTCATTATTTGGGCTCATAAAAAAAAAACTCTAAAACAATGGTAAAAGATAATTTCTTCAAATTTTAATATAATATTATTTGGATTAAAAATGTGTTTAATTATGTACATAAAAGTTTGCATATATAATTTTATTGTATATAAAAACTTAAAATTTTCGACTTAATAAATTCTTAATTATAAAACAAAACAACAAATTAATTATGATTTTATTTTGCTTATTCTGAATAAATATTATTTATTTTAGATTGATAAATAGAGAAAGCTTAGCCTTTCTAATAGAAAAATTAAAAATTTATTCTTTTAAGGGGGAATTAATAAAATCCTATCATTTTAATTAAAAAACAAAGTTTGACAGAAAAAAATTTCCGATAACATTTATAGTTTATGAATTTAAGGAGGAATTTGTTTTTTTTTTTTCAATTTCTAGGTGGAAAATAATTAAAAAAAAAATAAAAGGGAATCATCAGAATGACAACTTTTAGAGTTGGGCTGAGCGCGGCCCAATTTACCGAAGTCGATCACGGTTTTTAAAATGGACGGCATCAACGATGCTAGGGTCCTTGGTGAATTTATCAGGTGATGTGGCGCTGCATCATTGAACATGCTTAAAGAAAGCCAGCCTAGATATTATCGAACATAGAAACAAACAGTCGGTGTGTAGAGCCTGATTTATCTTCTACACTGAACCATTCAAAGCTCATTTGTCTCATCGACGCTACAAATAAAAATGACTGCTATGACCAATTCTTTGGTTTTGTCGAGGGACCCTCGGCTCCATCTCTCCGCTGGTAAACATTGCTCTCACTTCGATCTCAGAATTAAGCTTGCTGTTTATTTGTGATTTTGATTTTGTTTTTTTGGTTATAAAAATTTGATTTCTAGTAAATCTTAATATCTCTTTTTGCTTCAGTAGTTTAGAGATCAAGTAAATGTTACAATCTATATGTATGTATATATATGTGTGTATTTGAGCTGATTAAGCAAATTGCTACTTAAATAAAAAAACTGATAAATCAGTAATACTTCATATACAAATGGAGTGTTACTAATAGTAATAACAGGTTGGACAAACTAATATGTCATTATATGATTAGTGATTTTGAATTAAAGATAAAATGAATAATTAAATGACCTAATCACATAATAATTATTCAGTTTGGTGATACCAGTTATTATTTACTGTTTACACATTTAGTATTACTCCCGATAAATACAGTTGTTGAAGGAAAGCAAGGCTAAAGAATGTCTACTTGTGTTTTAATTTCGGGTTAATTTTTAGTGGATATATGTATCTTTGTGTATGATATGATTAACTTATTGCTAATTCAATCAACAAACTAATAAATCGATAATACTTCATGTGCAAATGGATGGATACTAACAAATACAAATAGACTGGCGTGTCATTAAGTGATTGAATTATTTTCAATTAGAGATCAAATAAACAATTAGATAATTTGAACACGTGATGACATGTCAATTTGTTGTACTCATTAGTATATATTATTTGTACATGCAGTATTACTCTTGATAAATATAGGTGTTAAAGGGAAGCTGGGTTAAAGAATGTTCGCTAGTGTCTTTATTTCAGGTTATTTTTTGTGGATATGTCTTTATAATTGATCTGATTAACTAATTGCTAATTCAATCAACAAAATAATATATCGATAATACTTCATATACAAATTATTAATACTAACGGGTATAACAAATTGGCGTGTCATCATATGAATGAGTGATTTTGAATTAGAGATGAATTAAATAATTAAATCACTTAATTGCATGATGACATGTTAGTTTGTTTATACCTGTTAGTACCCATTTTTTAAACATGTAATATTACTCCTGATAAGGATTGGTGTTGAGGGAAAGGAGAGCTAAAGAATGTTTTTCTGCTTTTGAATTTTTAGTTGATTTTTGTGGAGGATCAAATATGTTATAGGACTGATTGATTTTGTTTTTGTATTTTAAAATAAATATTTCCGAGTAAGAATGTAAGATTTGTACCTTGGATATTTTTAGTACCTGTTAGATGTGATGATTGCTTTTAGAAGAGTGTTAACTTTTGTTTGTTGTTCCAAATGTTTGTTTGTAGGCTCTTCTTTGAAGTTGTCAGACCAATGTATTGGGAGTACTGGCCCTGCCAATTTGTCATTCAGTTCTAATCGTCTGTGCAAGGTGCAACTTTCTACCTCCAGAAGGTCTCTCACAGTTCAAGCTGCATATAGGTATCATCTTTCCGATTGCTATTTGTGCTTTAAAGTCTTATTTTTTAGAATAGTTTCCTGTTGAAGTTGGAATCACATGTACTTGTTATTTTCATTCAGATGTGGGCCACCCACACCACATTTGTTTCTGTTATTTGAGATTTTTCTGTTGCATGCTGAAAATGCCAAGCCTTGTTTAGCTTTTTTAAAAAACAAACAACTAAATTCTATGATTTTATTCTTCTTTTACATTGGTGTCATATGGTGTTCTCTATGGGGTAGTGCAGGATTTTATATATTTGATACGTATAAGAATCATGTTTTTTTTCTGATTGATACATGTTCCTCCTCATTTTCTACAATCTTTCTCTAGCATGCATATTGCACTCACACATGCAGCCAAAGTTCTTAATGCAATTCACCTGCTTCTGTTCTCACAGGGATGAAGGAAGGTCAAATAGTGCAGGCATCTTTGTTGGTGGTTTTGTTTTGGGAGGAATAATAGTTGGCACACTTGGATGTGTATACGCACCTCAGGTAGTCATTTATGCATATGATCACTGAAAAGATTGTGCTTAGTGTCCATTGAGATGGGTTGTGAATGCTTTCCTGTGAAGATTATCCTCTACCATCAGATTGTAGATTAATGATCATAGAACTACTGTCAACAAGTATCTAGTGTTGGTGGTCTAACTTTTTATTCTTGTCCTTAGACTTTTTTGTTTTATATGATGATCATTTAAATCTAGCCTATGAAATCCTTCATCTAACGTTCTTTGACAGATCAGCAAGGCACTAGCTGGTGCTGCGGCTGACAGAAAGGATCTTATGAGAAAATTGCCCAAGTTCATATATGATGAAGAAAAGGCTTTGGAGGTGAGACATTACTTTTGACTGATTGTTCATGCATCTTGACAGGAGAAAATTTTAACTAATTTCCTAGATTTTCTGGCTCTTTAGTATTTCTTTTCTAAGATACTTCTATGCATTGTTGGTAATCCTGATGAATTTTGAGATTTCACCTTCCTATTATGCAAGCCCTGACTTCCCTGGCAAATTTATGTTGTTTAAATTCCTGAATTGGATGGGGCTATTTCATTTAGTTTCTTAAAATTTAACAATGTTAGATGCCTTCTCAATCTTCTAACCTAATAGATAAAATTTTCTCCAGAAGTATACCAGTATACGATAGACTACCATCTGTGTGCTGAATTGTCCATTTCATTATTTATCTGTAAACCCTTCTTTGGTAATAGGCGTGGCAATGACATATTTGGTTTATTTGATCGACAGAAAACAAGAAAAATACTAACTGAAAAGATTGCCCAGCTAAACTCTGCTATAGACGATGTTTCTAATCAGCTCCATGCAGAAGATGAGGGCCTAAATGGAGTGGCTGTGAACTCTGATGAAGTTGAAGCTAGTGTATGAGATATCTCCTATCGACCTTCAATCAACAGCAACTTCAATCATAAGAAACAACGTTGAATTTGTTGTAATGTTTTTCTTTTCTGCTTGAGAAACCTTGGTTCTTAAATGTGTTCCTTGCATGGGTATATATACAGTCGCCTATAAAATCAATGATAGACTTGCTTTTGCTTGGTTTTAGGGTCTGAGTTAACTTATTAGTGTTTACCTTCTCTTTCTCCATTGTCACTGTTTATCTTCTGTGGTGTTACTGTTCACCAGTTCAAGTTGTTGTATTAGATTTGAGTGGAGCTTTGTTTGGGTTTAGTTCAGTTTGAATTCACCCATAATATTCATTATTTAAGGATAGCTGTTTACAACAGAGGTAAAGCAAGCAAATCTGTGCCAAGTCAGATTTGTTATGAAATGAAAATATTGATTTTTGGATATTGATTTTATGTATGATTCCTAAGATTGCATGTAGAATAGTTAGCACAAATCTGTGGTGTTTGAATTAGGAGGTGGGTACGAATTGAATTGAGTTCAAGCCTAACTTGAGAGCTCAATAAGCTATCTTCAAGTCAATTTAAATTTGGTTTAAGTTGTTTTAAAAATGTATTTAACAAAGTTTGGGGGTCAAGTATTATTTATCAGTGATAAATATTTAAAGTTACTAAGAGTAGTTTTGTTTTTTCATTGTGTTTATAATAAAAATTAATGAGTTTTACTAATAGCGTATGACGGAAAGTGTGAAATAGCTCAAATGAGAAATATAGTTCCTCCTGTATAAATCACTAAGATCTAATGAATAGTTAGATGTCCATTGAATGTTGCAAAAGCAATGTATTTAGACTCAAATCAGACCTTGACTTGGTCAAATGTATAGAGTCCCATGCAAGAAAACCTAGTGCCTGACCATCGAACTGCGAGATGACATAGTTTGGTTTATTCAACCACATGTATTCAAAAAGTTAGAACAAGTTTTGTTTATAGCTATTAGTATTATATATTATGTGGTATATGATATAAAAAAAAATTATTAAAAATTATATAATATGATAAGTATATCATATAATATAATATATATTATTAATATAAATTAATATATTTATAAAAAAATTGATAATATAATAAAAGTATAATTAAAAAGTTTTATAGTTTTAAGAAATATATATAATATTTGTTAATACGGATGATATAACTATTAAAATTTTAATTATTTTGCATTATTATATAAAAGATTTATATTAAATAATGCGATATAATATGAGATATATAATTTTTTAAATACATAATATAATTAGTAATTTTACTTCCATATTTGTCATTACTTTGAACCAAACTATCAGACTTAATCAACTAATCCAATCCGAAATTCAAAACATTGGTTAAAGGACACTTGATGACATTAATTTGTGGAAGATATGGAAACATACGAAAAAAATAGGGTCACAATGAATTGCGAGAGAATAACATGGTTAAGTTTTAAGCGGCCTTCAATATCGTCAAATGAACATTTTCGCACTCAGTAGGAAGAAACAAGACAGCTAAGCACAGACGAACCATTTGAACGCAGCCAGCTGATAATTTCTCAAAACACCTAGAAAATCGCAAATCTCAGGAATTTGATTTTGGATCTGAAAAAATGAGAGTCCTCAAACGCTCTATTATCTATCTTCTTTTATCAACCATAATATTACGTGGCTTATCGTCTTCAGAGCTCGCAGAAACCTCGCTTTCAAATCCAAACCCAAATCCAAATCGCGGCGTTTCCAAAACCCTACACCCTCTTCGACCGCCGAGGCCGCTGCCGCCGTAAGTGTCTTAATTTATGATTATCTTATTATTTTTCCCTAAAAATGGCGTTAATTGTTTGTTTAATGATTTGGATTCGGTAGAGCTGATGTAGCACTCGTGGCTTCTTTAGATGGAACCATTCATTGTATAGACACAAAATCGGGGAAAAGGCTATGGTCGTTTTCGTCTGGACGGCCTATTTATTCGTCGTATCAGCATTCTCTTAACGTTAATGAATCAGAGTTTTATGTAGATGTTGGTGAAGATTGGCAACTTTATATTCATAATACGCGATTGGGTAAAACGGTAAGTCAAGCTATATGTATATTCTTGGGTATATTAAAAATTGTCTGTATTTGTAAATTTATAAAATACATTTTTACTTTTTATTGTAGACAAAACTGTCTTTGAGTGCTGATGAGTACATTAGAATGATGCCATATGTATCTGAGAATGGGGGAGTGACAGTAGGTCAAAAAAACACTACTGTTTTCCTTGTTGATGTGGAAACTGGAAGAGTAGTTTACGGATATGAGTCTGGTCATTCTGCTTCTACGACTACGTTAGGGTTTCGGGTTGGTGAAGATAACCCTGTTTTGCAAATGAATGGTTCTGAAGGACTAATGGAATCTGGTTCTGGAAACGTGAAGATGGGTCGACAGCTGATTTACATTTTGAGAAAAGATTATGTGCTTCAGTTTTTTTCTCCAAATAGTGAACCTAAAGAAGTATGGAATGTGGCATTTGCAGATATTGAAGCTGAATTTCGATGTCAAGAGTTTGAAAATCCTTTTGATGGGTATCCTTCTCATTCAGGAAATGAACTTTTTGAGTACTTGGGTGATAGTGAGTTGCCTTTTCCATGCCAGACAAGGGTTTTGGTAAGCCGAATCCGAGATGATAACTTGCTGGAAGAATTTCTCTCTTTAGGTGGTATAGTTGGTGGATTGCCTTCTTTGCCTGCTGCTGGTCATAATCATCCACTAAGCCTTGTATCCAGTCATCCTAACCATGAAGATAGACATATGCTTGCTTTGCCCCGACCTGAGATTGAAAACCCTTTTTCCTTGGAAATGCTTGGTGGAAGTGGAAGTAAAAGTGAATTGAATAACAAAAGCACATTTGATGAAAAAATTAAAGGATCACATATACCCTCTATTGTCACTTCTTTCATTACTACCATCATTTGCATTATTGGCTTCCTCTTTTACCGGTCAAAACAGGGCAACTTGAATAAGCAGGCTGAGGATCTTAAAGTGCAAGCTGGGATAACCAAGAAGAAGAAATCCCGGAGACCAGGGAACAATAAGAACAATGCCAACAGTGAGAAAAATCAGAACCTTATCGCACATGAGACTAAGTTCAGTGATGCCATTGGGCTTCCACACTTTGAAGGAAATGAAAAGAAATCATTGCTAACATTTACAGGTATTGTTGATGGTCATGTGGATGGGCGTAGGATTGGTAGGTTACTTGTTTCTAACAAAGAAATTGCTAAAGGGAGCAATGGTACCATTGTATTGGAGGGCATTTATGATGGTCGTCCAGTAGCTGTTAAACGCCTTGTGCAGACTCATCATGATGTGGCCTTGAAAGAGATCCAGAATCTTATTGCTTCTGATCAACATCCAAATATTGTTCGATGGTATGGGGTGGAGTTTGATAAAGATTTTGTTTATCTCTCTCTTGAGCGCTGTACTTGTAGTTTAAATGATTTAATTTATGTATGCTCTGGAACTTTCCATAGTCAAAAAATTGCAAATAACCAAGAGACCAACTCATTGGATGAGTTAACCATTCAATTATGTACAGTAGTAGAAAACAACAAAGATATTGAACTTTGGAAGGCAAATGGGTATCCTACAGCCCAGTTGTTAAAGTTGATGAGGTAGGTTTATGTTACATCTCTTCATCTTTTTTTGTTCTTGTTATTATTGCTTTTATACTTATTTAATGAGTACCAGTATACTGTGTGTCATCAAAGATTTGAATACCTTTATTGTATCAACAAATTTGTACTGTGTATACCAATTTAAGTTTTGCTTAATATCTGCTGTTGTTGGTCAGAAATTTTGGAATTAATAAAATTTTGAAGCTAAAGATGAGATCTTTTGCCGATTTAAAAATTATTTGATGAATAAATATAGGGTTTTCTGTGATGAAAACACTCATTTTTCTCAGCATAATTTCAAACTTAAGCCGTCTTCAAACCACAATCTTAGGTCCTAATTACTGGCTATTTTGCTCTTATGTAGATCAGCTACATCTATATCATTTTGTGTATCTCAACATTTCCCTTGATTCGGATGAATGTTTGGACTGTGAAACTAACTTGTATTATGACATGGTTCTAATTGTTTCAGGGATTTGGTCTCGGGGCTTTCCCATTTACATGATCTTGGAATTGTTCATCGGGACCTTAAGCCTCAAAATGTTTTGATAAACACGGAGAGATCTTTATGTGCCAAACTTTCAGATATGGGTATTAGCAAACGCCTGCATGGCGATATGTCTTCCTTAACCCAGAATGCTAGTGGTAAGCATATCTCATTGGTTTATTTGATTATATTTTTCTACATGTGAGGGTTGCATGACATTTAGTGTTATTTGGTTCTACCTTTAGGTCAGCGTGAATATTAATTGTGCAGAAATTATCTAAATTATGGTCCAACTTTTTAATTGGCTTCCATCTAAATTACGATTTGTGGAATAAGACCTTTCCTAAGCCTCTGACCTACTGCCCTTGTATGTTGCCTGATCTAATGGTGGCTTAATGTTTATTGTAGGTTATGGAAGTTCAGGCTGGCAAGCACCTGAACAACTTCTTCATGGTCGCCAAACCCGTGCTGTAGATTTATTTAGTTTAGGCTGTGTTCTCTTTTTCTGTATGACTGGTGGTAAACATCCTTATGGCGATAGTTTCGAACGAGATGTTAATATCGTAAATGATCGAAAAGACCTATTCTTGGTGGAGAATGTACCAGAAGCCGTGAATCTCTTCTCACAACTCTTGAATCCCTGTCCAGACATGAGGTAAGCTGTTATTATAGATCTTTCTGTTCAGCAAGAGTTATCATCTTCTTGTTGTTCTGCGCAAACATTTTAAGACTAAAAAACTGTAGTTCCTGAATTTAAATGCCCATGCAATTATGTTGCAAAGATTTCAATAGTTGTCTGTCAAATATCTGCATGACTGGATCCTTCAAGATGTATTCTCATTGTATGAATATTGGCTTTTCGGGACACCATATAGTGAATCAGTTGTCATTGGTGTTTTAGGACTTATAAGACTTTGGAATTTTATTGTTTTTGTAATGACTTTGCTGCATTTTTTGTAGGCCGAAGGCCCAGGATATTTTGCATCATCCATTTTTTTGGACTTCTGAGATCAGACTTTCATTTCTTCGAGATGTGAGTGACCGGGTTGAACTGGAAGATAGGGAGAAAGGATCAGAACTCTTGACAGCATTAGAAGGTATTGTGACAGTGGCTTTGAATGGGAAATGGGATGAAAAGATGGAAGCTGCATTCATAGATAACATTGGGCGGTATAGGCGTTACAAGTATGACTCTATTCGTGACTTACTGCGGGTAATAAGAAACAAGTCAAATCACTATAGGGAACTTCCTCAAGACATCCAAGAATTGTTAGGATCACTTCCTGAAGGATTTTACAACTACTTTAGCAGCCGGTTTCCGAAACTTTTGATCGAGGTTTATGAGGTGATTAACAGATACTGTAAAGAGGAAGAATTTTTTCAGAAGTATGTCAAAACCAATCTGGTCTGACCCAAACCATCAGAACTTTGTAAATGCCAATGGTATATATGTTTCTCTGTAAAATACTACACGTCAATGATAGAAATGTGTCTTCTTTTACATTGCTTGAATTTACTGCAACCATTATTTACAATGTTTTAGAACGTTCAGATGTATTTTGGTGGGTAGGACCCAAAAGTTTGTTTCAAATTTCCTTTCTGCAATGATAGACTGCTTCCATTGACCCTTTGAATGGTTCACAAGTGAGCTGGAAATTGAAATATTTGATTTGGTTTGGTCGTTGGTGCTAGTGAGGATCTGATTTCAGTTACGAAATGGTCAAGCTCATGCTTCTGAAAAGGCTCTGCCAGAGATCAGAGATCTCAGTTGCCTACTTTGCACTTTTTCTGATTCATTGTCCAACTGAATCACACTTTTAGAATTTATTTTGTGTTCATGGTAGGGTTAAGTTCGAATTGGATTAAATCTAAACAAACCTAAGTTTGAGATTAATTAATATTTTAATTGGTTTGAATTTGATTCCTTTATAAAAATAACCCTAATTGTTAAACTTAAAATCAATTTATTCAATCAAAACTTAAATTTAAGTTCGAACAACTTTAGTTTAAAATAGTTCATGGTTTTACTATAACCATTCTAACAATAGTTAATAAAGCTCCTGTGTAACGTACAACTATACTGAATTGATTATTACTGGAGTTAAGTTCCAGTTCCAATGACTTGAATATAATACTCGAATTAAGTTTGAGCTTGCCAACTTACAATTAGACTCAAAAATAATATCAATAAATATCTAATAATTTAAAATCTTGTACTTCAATCCGAGTATAAGCTTTATATTTCTGCCCAAGCTATACTTTGATCACCCTGCTAGTTTGCACCTCTACTAATTAACCACACAAGACTTGAATTCAGAACAAGTTGCAAAGATTCTGAAGCAGGGTTCAAAGCAGGAGATGAAGTAGTTAAAATTCGGTTAATTTGGATCTTTCTTGTTGAGGAAGTTGATTATTATTATTAACTATAATAAGAACCCTAAATTTATCTGATAATAATTTTACTTGGGAGAACTAAACGCTGGCACAATCTTGAAGTTTGAAACAAAACGCGCATTCGAGTTGAAATTATCCCCCCAACAATTAAGCGGCCCTGCTTCACCATCAACTCACATCACATGGCATGTTGACCCACCTGTCTTGCCTTTTGATCTGTATGCTTTGAATTTTTAACCCAGACAAGATCAAATCACTGTTGCCTTTCAGGATTTCCGTAAAGGACATCACTTTTGCAGCATCAATGAAGAAAAATGAAAGAAGAGGAACAATTATTAAAGCAATTCAAAGAAAATGAACCTAAATTCGAGCGAAAGATAATGCTAGTTTTTAAATCAAATCATTTTAAATAAATTAAATTATTACAAATTTATCCATAAATTTATTTTTTAAATTTTTTTAATCCATCCTTTTTTATCTTTGTTGATTTTTATTCTTTCTTTTGGATAGTTTATCAAACAATTTATCACTAACCCACTTAAATTAAACTTTTTATATTCAAGTCAAGTTTTAATTAACCCTTATTCAGATTTAGTTTGACTCAGTTTAATTTGAATATATCCTTAATTTTACATAAGGTTGAATTAAACTCAAATATAAATTCGTTTAAACTTGAATTTAAACTCATTTGAATTGAAAAGAAATATCGTTAAAAAGTAACCGATAATATATATAAAATCAACAAAATAAATAGTATTATTACTTGATAAATAGTATCATTATCTTAAAGCCAAAGGACTATTTCTCACCTAAATTTTGATACATTCTCAAAATTGCACTGATAGGGTTTAAAAAATCTAAAATCTTATTTATGAGTTAACTGTTGTTAATTTTTTTTTTTAAGTCAAAGGTGAAATTATTATTTTATTAATAATATTAAAAAATATAAATTTATTATATTTTTTCTTAAGTTTTAAAAATTAACAATTTTATTCATATTTAAAATTTTTTAATTTTTTCTTCACCCTTTCAACCATCATTTATGGTGCTAATGATCTCTTTTTTTCACTCTAAATTGATGATCGATACAAAAAAAATGATCTAAAATAGATCTCTTTGTTAGAAATGAAAAAAAAATTTAGGTAATTTCTCTTTTATAATGAAACGAAAAAATTTAAAAATCTCTTCGAAGGCTAAGAGTGAGAGTTTGAATTTTTTTAATTTCATTAATGTAATTTTTTTAAAATTTATCAAAACTTAGAGTGACAAATAGTTCTTTGGCCTTATCTTAACAGACAATTTTGTAAGAGACTCCAATTAAACTGTCAAGCAAAAACTGTAGTTCAAATTTAGCTGAAATCGGGAGCTAGCTTGATTCAGGTTAGGCCTTTCTCTTATATCTACTTTTCCAAACAAGATCAACAACTCAACCTCTGACTCTCACTTCTGCAACCATGGCTCTTCCTCTACTCCTCCTCCTCCTTCCTCTTCTCAGCCCGTTCCAAAACGTCGTCGGAGTGGGCATAAACTATGGTACTCTAGGCAACAACCTTCCATCGCCAAAGAAAGTAGCTCAACTCCTTCAATCCACCCTCATAAACAAGGTCAAAATCTATGATACTAACCCCGAAATCCTCCAAGCCTTTGCCAACACCGGCATTGACCTAATCGTCGCTGTCGAAAACCACCACGTGTCGAACATCAGCTCTAACTCGTCGGCCGATGAGTGGCTGTCCACACGTGTCCTGCCCTTCATTCCCGCCACTTCCATTGTCGCCATTGCCGTGGGTAACGAGTACTTAACAACTGATAAGGTCGACCCTAAAGCTCTAGTCCAAGCATTGCAAAACCTCCACGCAGCTTTATTGAAACGAGGCCTTGAACGTAAAATCAAGGTCACAACGCCACATAGTATGGCCGTTCTTGCTGCTTCATTTCCTCCCTCAGCTTCCACTTTTGCCCCTGAACTTGCCCCGACGATGGGCTCTATATTAGGGTTTTTATCTGACACTGGAGCGCCATTCATGATCAATGCGTACCCATATTTTGCCTACAGGGCGAACCCCAGTACGGTCGATATGGAGTATGCTTTACTGGGTAATGCCACCAGGGTAAATGACCCTAAAGGGTTCGTTTATACCAACATGTTGGATGCGCAAATTGATTCTGTTAGGTCTGCCATTAATGCCTTAGGGTTTAGTGATGGGTCAGTAAAGATTACTGTTTCTGAATCTGGGTGGCCCTCCAAAGGTGAGCCTGGGGACATGGCGGCCACTCCGCAAAATGCAAAGACTTACAATACTAGGTTGATAGAACGTGCACAGTCAAGTAAAGGGACACCCATGAGGCCAAAGGAGAAGATTGATATATTTGTGTTTGCTTTGTTCAATGAGAACAAGAAAGAAGGGGATGTTACAGAGAGGAATTTTGGGATTTTTAATGGGGATGGTTCTAAGGTGTATGAAGTTGATTTGAGTTGCCAGTTTTGTAGTAATGGAGGAGGGTCATTTGAGAAAATGTCAAGTGGAGTTGCCAGAGGACCGTCTGTTTGGTGCGTTGCTAAACCACATGCAGATGAAAAAGTTCTTCAAAGTGTTCTAGATTTTTGCTGTGGACCTGGCGGTGTTGATTGCAGAGAAATTTACAAGACGGGTGATTGCTTTGAGCCTGAAAAGCTTCATGCTCATGCTTCTTATGCCATGAATGCTTACTATCAGAAGCATGGAAGGAACTACTGGAACTGCGATTTCAAGGGCACTGGCCTTGTTACCTTCAGTGATCCAAGTAAGTTCATTGATTCTTGTACTAGGCTGTATTATAGTTTTACTTTAAAACTTTGCAATCTAAAACATATTTAATTTAATCCGTCCTGACTTAACATTTCTAAAGTGATATTGTTACGTATACATACCCAATGTCTCTCCTGATTTGAGCAAGTCGGATTTGTTTAGCATGGTTTCATTGATTAATTAATTAACATGTTACTTGACTTGTGAATCTCTGTAATTGAATCAGGTTACGGCACCTGCCTGTATCCTCAGCAGTGATTTGGCAAGGAAGGATGTGGTTGACAGCTCCTTAGTTTGTAGTGTTTGTCAGTATATTTGACACTTTTTAACAGTTGCTTACTTTGGTGTTCATTGTTTGTATGTCTGGCAAAATGGGTTGAGAACCGAAAAGCTTTATAAAAGAAGCTTTTGAAATTTGGTTGATTTTGCCCGAGAAAGGGAGCTTAAAGATTCTTTTTTATAACACAGGAAGAAGATAAAGATGAGCACATGGTAAGTAAAAGTTCTAACTTACACGGTTAGAATCTTCCACAATTAAAGGCTTTTATGTTTGGAAAAGTTCAGACTCATTCTTAAGGATAGATCATTGCTAGGCCTGTGGAGCCCTTTGAAGGACTTCACACGATTGGGCACACATCGGGCCCATCACATATGAGGCTTCAGATTGAAAATACTGAATTATAATTAATGAAAGGAATCAATTTGAGTCAAATTAAGTTTGTATAAAGATCAACTCAAATTGAGCTCAAAACTAAAATAGTTAATTTAATCTTGGCCTTCTTGAGTTGATGAACAATAATTTTGGAGAAGACAAGGAGTTGACAAAAAAAACAGACAACAGGACAAGCTCTAGTACAATAATGTCAAAAAGATATTGATCTCGAGTTAAGCTTGAACTCGACAAATTGAGTTTTTTTCAGTTCAAACTCATCTCATTTAAACTGAGTTATTATTAACTCAGCTCAAATCCATAGAACGAATATCAAGGTCCTAAAAGAAACACATCTAAATAGGGAGAGAATCAAGATTGAATATATACTCATTACTTTACAATGTATGTGTTCTTACTAAGTTGACATGTATGTAAGACAAAATCTTGCAAAGGCAAATGTTCTAAGCCATTCCTGTTGAAAGCAATTTTGCACAAACATATGAACAGTTGCAGTGCTTGAATATGATTCTAAATGTTGCTTGATATGCAATGACTGATACAATTGAGGATGCATAAGCAGAAAACCAAGTTAATTGCCATTAGCTGCTGTTGCTTCCTGAGGCCATATCTATATGTCTTCTCTTACCACTTCCTAACTCCTCATCCCTATCATTTTCAAATGATCTGTCTGATTTTAGTCCCTTACTCTTGCTCTTCGATACATCTTCCTTTTCATCCATTATCGATAAAAATCTCTGAAGTCGTCTAGAACGACCACTGCCATGCTCAGTCGCAACAGATTCGGCAGGAGCATTGCACACCTGGTTTATAATCTGCCAAAAGTATATTAAGAGGGCAATGAAGCAAGCTATTCCGCAGATAAGGAAAATACCCCAGAAGCTTTTCAGTTGAAGTCGGTCTGATTCAATCTCGGCATTGTCTAAGCTGCAACTGCTTTTCACGAGCCACTTGTCATGGATCCGCTGGAGATCACCATTCTCAGTTAGTTGTAGAATTGCTGTTGACAAATCGATAGCCAAGGGAGAGTCCCGTGGAAATGCCTGCAAAGAGATTGTAGGATGCAATATCATCATTTGTCATCTCAAATGCCATGGAATAGAAGATGAATCAGCTGTTAAAGAATGGAAAATATGCCTTCTAACAAACTTTAACAGTTCACATTTTAGAAAAACAACCATGATGAAATCCAGAAGATAGATACTCACAAAGCCCCAGCCACTTTTGGTGAACTCTTGACCTACAATCTTAAATGTGCACTGGGCTGAGAGGAAAAGCTCTACATATGGACGCTCATCTACCACAGCAGCCACACCTCCGTGATTGGGGCCTTTTTTGAGTGCTGCAGCATATTCTTCAGGTGTACGAAGGGAGATGAGCCTAGACTTCGAGATGTTGAGTTCCTCACTTAAATAATATTCAGCAAACGAACCCTCCTGGAATCCAATAGGGTCATCACCATTTCTCAAGCTGTCAATTCCTTTTATAGGAGAAGAGAGCTGCTGCACTGTGAGGATTGAAGTCAGACTAGCAGTGTAGCTTGAGTTGATTATCAAAACTACAAAGAGCCATATGATTAGCACCACACGGCCAAGGGTGCTCACAGTGTTCTCTCCTGCAACAATAACCCACAAAATGAAAATCTCGATTGAGCCAATGCTGCTCCTTCATGCCCTGACATAATAATAGAAATCTTAATGAGAATGTTTTACTTACTATGGGCGAAAAACATGGTCGATAAGCTAAACCTGCAGGATTAACAAAAGAGAGTTAATATATCTAGTTCTTGACAGAAAACAAGGGCAAACAATAAGATCAGATAGTACTTAAGTTTTACCAGCATCAGCTATAAAACTACAATTAAAAAATATAGAAAGAATTACTCAACGGTATTTGAAGTTATTGCTCTCAGAAATATTACAGAAACAGTGCCTCATGATAGATTTGTTTGAAAATTGCACAAACACATCAGGTACAGAAGCGCCTTCATTTTGAAGCATTCAAATCAATCAATAGAAATTGTTTGGCCTCTTGCATTTTTGTTCCAATTTTTCCAAAAAATGTGCTAACAATCTTAACTAAGATTTCAGATCAAACTTTTGAAAACACTTACGAAGTTCTCCTATTAAATTTTCTATAAATCATCAAACGAAGGGGCATGCTGTAAAATGATAATCTCGCACCTCAGATAGAAATGATTCCACTGGTCTAGAGCTAGAAATGAACAATCCTCTTTCTAGTTCATTCTAAAACATATTACATGCATACAAGCACAGAAAGAAAAAGACAGTTCAGGATGTATCATTCCAAGATAATCAATTCACGAACTCACCAGAGAACGGTTATAATCTGTCTTTTAGGAGGTCCCCTGAATTCATCATTTATCCTATGTTCTAAAATCCACACAACAATTCCAATAACAAGGAAAGAAAAAGCAGTGACAATCCACATTGATCGAGTGAATGGCTGCAGAAATGCCCAAGCTCCAGTATTCAATTTCTTAAAAGGGGCCACGACAACGAGTCCTGATGCAGCATATGGTTGTGTGAAATCCACTATCTTTGTTCGATTTGTGACAATAGCTATATCACCAATAGCAGCATCCAAAACCTGTATCAAGAAAATAAGACAGCTGGCAAACAGAAGCTTAACAAACTTTAAATGATTTAAACCAATGAAGTAATACTCACACCAGTGGTGATCGAATTCACTAGTTCTGTGTAGCTTGGATTATAAGTACCATCTCCAAAGGGGATAAATTGGTACGGGACAGCATATGGCAACAAATTTACAGCAGCTGTAAACACATCTATGCAAAACCCCTGAAACATATCAGTTCCTCTCACCCTTGATACAAATTCCCGGAAACTAGCCCGATTAGGAACACCAATTTTCAATAGTTGCCCATTGTTTGGGAAAACCCATCCCCGGGGCTTTGTCGAGGTGTCTCCAGGCCAGATGACAACATTTAGCTGCTGGTTTGTACTTGAGCGGTTGGGTGGCTTTGAATAGAGTGTTTCAGGAGGCACAGTTGACAAACCAGTATAGTTGGACCAGTAACCGACCCGTCGAATCCCAGATCCAATCACATTAATAATATCATATGCAGGATAAATAAGAGACTTGTCTGGACTAAACTTTAGAGGACCTGTCAACCCAAGAGTATTACTCTGCAATATGTTCTTCAGCAATTGTGGTCCATCATCGAAAACATTCATTGCCTCAAGGTGAAGACTGCTGCCTTCCATAGAACGCAATCTAGAATCATTAGAGAATGAGATAATCCCACCCTGATTAAAAAATGCATCAAGAGCATTAGCTAACAGCCAAACAGAATCATAAGCATAAAGACCATAAGAATTCATCCCCAAAGAGCCACCAGTTAAATTCTTCCACCTAGAAAGAAAAGCTTTCTTTCTCTTTGAATCTGGTGTGTGCTGACGCAAAACAAGAACTCCTTGCATTTTGTCCATGGTGTCTGATGGGAGAGGAGAATTAGTATCTAAAACATAAGCGAGCCAATCTGTTGCTATCCATACATACCCATTACCCATCATCCCAAGATAGTTTGCCACAGAGAAAACCCTGAAACCCGCATCTCTACTAGCATGCAGAACAATAACACGGGATTCCATCAATGCAACCTTAATGAGTAGATCCATGATGTCATCATTTTGATTCCCTCCAGATACCGGGGGGATCGCTGCCTTATATGAGATTTTACAGCGCCTTTCTGCAAGCTTATCGTTCAATGCAGCTATTCCATTCCGTCCATAATCATCATCAACAAAGATGGCAATCACAGCAGTCCAGCCGAAATAATCAACAATCTCAGCTACTGCAGCCATCTGGTAAGAATCACTCTGTGTTGTCCTAACAAAGTAGGGGAACTGAAGGGAAGAAAGAGAGGGGTCAGTAGCCCCAAATGATAGTAAAGGAATTTGAAGCTCATTTGCAACATGAGAAATAATGTGGGCAACTGTAGAACATTGAGGGCCTATGATGGCAACGATATCAGTCTCCATAAATTGCAAAGCTGCAACCGAAAACACAATAATCAGTATATTCAAGAAGCTTTCACAATTAATTACAAACAGATTTCCTCCACACAACAATTGAACAAAATAATGAACAACCAACTTCAAACTAAACTGAAGAAATTGCCAGTTGAGTACCTTCTGCCATGCCAAGAAACCCACTGCAATTGGAATTTTGCATTGTTATATTAAGTTTAGTGCCAGGAAGAATGCTAGAATTAGAATTGACATCTTTCACAGCCTCTTCAATGGCAATCTTGGCAACTTTACCAATGGTAGAGTAGAATGTAAAAATAGCACCAACATTAACAACAGATGGTCTTGAGGTAACATTCTTACTGTGCCCACTTGAAATCACGCCCAAATAGATACACAATAACAGAAGAAACCACAGAGTTCTCATTTCAGATCAAAAATAAAGATATCTTACAGTGCCCAGAACGAATCAACTCACCACCTCCAGTAGAAAATCAGAGCATCGTCCACTCCTTGGCTGTAAAGATTGGATAAAACAAACAAATCATTAGAAGATTAAAAAATAAATGCAACAGCCGAATACATCAACTCTGAAAGTATTAAGTATGCAACATAATAAATTTGAAACATCATTCATAACACAATCTCACACATAATAATAGTTGTTATTCAATTTTGCAGAAGCCAGAAAAATAATTTGCAAAGCTTTAGTCTTCTCTGTTTCATATATTTTCTCAGAAACCAAACAAAAGTGGAAGAATATATAAACAAATGTAACTTGATAGATAGCATCAGAATAACTAGTACAAAAAACAAGAATCAGATTCTATGTACAACTTGATATTTTTTATTTGTTTATTCTACTGAAAAGAAAATCAAATTTATTATATAGAAAGAGAAACATGGCGTTAGTTCATACATGAAGAATAATCTCCATTAAACTCAAGTACTTTACTTTCTAGTTAAAAAAAGACTCTTCATTTCTTTATGGGAGGAGCTTTACAGACCCAGATGAAAGAACTCACCTACTTGAAAAGCGAAATCTAACATGAGAACCCCAGCTAAGTATTATTCGCCAATGGCCAACCTTTGCTTCCCCAAAAGGGAGGACAAATGTATTGCCCAGTTGATAATTTTCAAGAAAAAAAAAAAAATTTTCCCTACAAAGTCTATGGCAGCCACGCCTGTCCAGGTGCAGTGCAGATCCAAAAACAAAAGAACATGTTTCACATGTCTTAAACTAACTGGGTTTGGTTTTTGTGATTAAGATCTCAGAAACCGCAACTAGATAAGCTTCAACACTAGCTGACACTTTGGCTGTCAATACTTTGGGAATATTTGTTGGCTTTCCATTACAGTAACAGTCCAGTAAGTCGACTTATGCGATCCTAATCATGGTTATCAACTGAATAGCTTTGCACTTCCTTGTCATAGATAATCAAATATTCTTTATGTGGTCAACTGAATAATAACATAAACAACACACCTCCACTGAAGAAGATGGGAAAAAAACAAAGGCCTTATGCATCATGATTCATGTGTTTATGTTGCATGAAAATTCTTTGATTAAATTTTTGTAAGGTGAAAGTGCCTGGTGGAGGCTGCAACTTGAAAGTGGAAAGAATAGTTTAATAAGGGGGCGGATTTTCATCTTCAAAATTGATCAGGCCCACCCACCGAGGTGAAATAATCTAGGTAGTGCCTCGAATCTCTAAGCATGGAATCCAAAGGATGTAGATTCGACTCGCAGTATTCTGTACATGGGTTCGAGTGCACAACCAGAGTCTCTTGATATTTCGTGACAAAGGGGGAGGCTTTGACAGCAATAGCGTACCCTAGGTGAGCCAATTTAAATTAATTTCAAATTATATAAAACTCAAATCCAAGCCAATTGAATTAAAAATAACTTTTTTCAAATTCAAAAAAGCAACGTCTAATTCAAATTGAATTTTAAAAAGTATATTTAAACTACTTAATATTTATTCAAATAAGAGAGAAAAATTTTGTATGACAAGACAGAAGAAGTCATATCCTAACTTCCATTCCTATCCTCATCAGAGAAATTCTTTCCATTTTTAATACAAGAATTTTCCATTAAAAAAAATCTTTAATTAAAAAATAATAGAACAATTATTAAATATTAAAATATATTTAAAATAATTTAATATTTAAATATTTATAAGATATATAAAAAAAAGAGAAAAATCGTGGAAGAAAATAGGTTGAAAATATATTTATTATTATCATCGTCATATTTCTATCTTCTATCAATGAATCTTCTAGCCAAAAGGAGATGGAAGTTTGAGGGAAAAAAGAGTTGAAGGTTTTGTTTGAAGAATTAAATTGTCATATTTAATAAAAATTTTATAGATTTATTGATATTTTATTCAAATTGAACAATAAACTCATGAGTATAGCAAATTTACCAAAAATTCAAACTCAGTTTGAAAACCAAACTCTTATCTATCCAAACTCGACTTAATAATAATTGAGTCAAATCTAATTCAATACGAATTGAATTACAAATAACTCGTTTTTACCTTTATTTGAAATTAAGTTGTTGATCTAGTCTTTTCTGATTTTACAAACTCAATCAAATTGATCCGTTGAAAAAAAAAAAAAAACAATCATGCCCATTTAAAATCCTACTTTAATTTGCTTATTTACAGTATAAAAAATGGAAATCTGTGGAGTCACTGCAGATGTCCACGATGCTTGAAAGGTAAAACAGATTGCAGAAATATGAAGTTTGTAGGAAAGTCCAGAAGCAAATGAAAGACAGGGAAAACCAAAGTGTGAAGAAAGAGAGAAGAAAAAGATGATAAAAGGAGGCAAGGTGACTTCTGCCATCCACCTATCACGTGAAGATGATGTGTAGATGACGGCAGAAACAGCGTAGGCCTTCTTGATATTTTCTATGGGTTTGGGGCCAGCGTGGATCCGAATGTTGACGTTGTGTTGTACGTGGGGTGAAGGAAGGAATAAGAGGAATTACCTTTTCCTACCCAAGGTTTGGCCTAAAACATTTTCAACCCTTTGATACTATAAATTATATTTTTCACCTAAAATCAAATTATGGTATCAAAAAAAATCTTGATAGAATATTAGAAAGTTAAAAATTATATAATTATTGACTATTTCATTTTTCAAAAGTTATCATATTACCTCAAATTAATAACTTTTTAACATCCCTTTATATAACAAATTTATATTCATTTATTCTTTTTCTTTTTATATATTCTAGTCAATCATACCATCACCATTCCTTTTGTCTTGGCAAGTCACCCATTTTCTTACATCTGTTTGATCAACATCAGTGTAATGGGTGTGGTCATATTGGCCTTTTGTCTTGTCTTTATCCATTACTCTTTATCATCTATGCTTAAAACCCTTGAAACTCCTTTTTTACGAGCTCTTTTAATGATTTTTCTC
This sequence comes from Mangifera indica, assembly GCF_011075055.1. Classification (NCBI taxonomy): domain Eukaryota; kingdom Viridiplantae; phylum Streptophyta; class Magnoliopsida; order Sapindales; family Anacardiaceae; genus Mangifera; species Mangifera indica. The sequence continues at coordinate 889,653 of NC_058147.1, read as the reverse complement.
AATCAAACCTTTATCATCTTTGACTTCTCTTCACGACATGATTCAATTGATGATAATGATAAGAAAGTTAAAATAGCAACTTGGGTTTTAAAGATTTAATTGTAGATTTTTTAAACCAATAAAAATGTTAAGCTATCATATTTAGTAACAGTGTTATTATTTTTATTTTCTTATTTTTAGATGATGTAATTATTCATTACCTATAGAAAAACTGTATTTTGAATTTGATTTTAGATGAAAACGAGCAAAAAAGACGTTCGGGCAAAGCTTGGGTGGGGAAAAGTAATGATTCATTGAAGGAAAAACAGTAAGAGTGTGGCAAGGCATGCCAACTTGGCACCCAACTCCCCCTTGTCCTTGGTGGTGAAGCATTATTTGTGTACCCACCAGTGATTTAATTCTCAGACGCCACTAGAAATAAATACATGGTTGTCGCTTCCAGCACCAATTAATACGCAAATGCTGGTAGACTTAACGATTCTTTCCTGGAATAAATGCTTTGACAGCGTAAACGAGGAGACAAAGGAAGATGGTTTTAAAATTATTAAGTAAATACCTTTGTCAAACATATCACATGCATCAATCTTGACACAAAGATCGGATTTTTATCTCTGATAAAACTTGAATAAAATCTGGTTTAAGATGGATTTAAATCCAAAAGGTTATTTTATTTTATATCAATGAGTTAACCTTCAAATGAGTTTTAATTTAATAAGTTTAACTTCAAATTGAACAAATTAAATTTTAAATTTGATCAAAAAATAAGTTAAATTTAGATTTTATCTAAGTTTAAGTTTGAATATTTGAATTGATTTGAATATAATTTATTTATAAAAATAAACATAATTTTTAACTCGAACACCGTTCGATAAATTCAAGTTGTAAACTCATATTAAATATGTCCCTATTTAATATGTATGTTATTGTCTTGCACTGGGAATGCAACTTTACTTCTATGCATGATGGATATTTCAAGATTTGCATCTAGAATTAAGGTGGATTTTAATTAAGATAGCTCAGTTTGAACAAATCGAGCTCAACATCAATAGTTTTGCTTGAGTCTTATTTGTTTATCTATTTGATGATATTATTTATTATATTACTCACTCAACTAGCACCCCTAAGTGACATTGTCATTAATTTGAATAAGTTCAAGTTCGAGATAAGTATTACAAATTCATTCCAATCGCAAGTTGCCCGAAATTCGGCTCATCTTAAATCAAACCCATTTTTATTTACAACTTTTGTTTTTTAGGCCCAATTTACATTGGCCTGCCCCATCTTGAGCCCAATTTACATTTGCCCTCGTAAATCAAGGAAGTGGAAGCATGTACTATATGACTCCTAGAAGATAACTTCTAAAATATATTTAAAAGTATTTTTAATTTTAGAACAATTTAATTTATTGCAAAACTGTTTTAGTGGGTGCGCTCCTACTTACACTACAACAATTTTGCGACGGGGCACTTAGTTGGCCGTACGATTATTATTCTCTCTAAATCCAACGGTAGATAACTGGTTTCAACAATCATACGGTGAAAACGGGCATTTGCTTTCAATCTCAAGGGAGCAAAAAACTGGAGGCAACTCACAACTGTTACTCTATCTTAGCCGATAATAACAAATTTGTATCCAATCAAAAATCACCACGTGTCTCCAGAGTCATAGGCAGCATTAATTTATAACGGCCGTTACCGTACCAAACCCTTTACGAACCGTAAAAATTGACCAAAAGGTATGATCCAACGGCTGAGACTCAATGGCGGCACCAAACTGCAAAAATAAAATAAAATAAAACCTCATCCAGTGCAAAAAAAAAGCACCAACCAACAACTACCATCCACGTGTCAGTATCGGGTTACCTGGAATCGCCGGTAGCCAGCCAGCCAAACTCCAACAAGTATAATTAATTTCCATGGCTTCTCTGGGCGCTCTGATCATTTTCTTTCTCTTTACGAACAGCTTCTGATTCTCTCCGTTTCTAAGGTAACGTCCTTCAAAAGGGTTTCTTGTTTTGATGATCAAGATAAAAAAAAACATAGAAATTTCATGCCTTTGTGTCAGTTTCTCCTACTGTAATTATCGAAGTTGATTTCTTTGAGATATTTCCTTATTTCTTTGGAAAACACGGTTATATATTTATTTTCTAACGTTTTAAGTGTGTCGAAGTTGATGATGAAGGAGCAATTGAAGAAAGTTGTTTATAGAAGTTAAGATTGTTTGATTTGGCTGCTTCTTCAATCTTTGTTGTTTGTTTATTTGTTTGCTAGATCACAGACTTCCAGTTTAGCAGGAGTTTGACAAGGGTAGGGTTTTTATTTTCGAGAGAAGTGTTTGTGTTAGCGAAATTTATTTATGATTTGGAAGAGTGAATATGGCAGCGGGTATGGATTTTTCTCCTCCATTTACAGTAATTGAAGGTGGTTATGGTAAGGATAATTTATCAGGCATGGAAGATGATAAGAACTCAGAAAATTTGGATAATCTCAAACAGATTACAAACGGGAAACCTCCTCGGCATGTTTCAGTTTTGCGGCATTGTGTGGGCACCACAAGGCTGCTGGCTGCTACTGATTTGGTAAGTTCATCTTCTATTATCTGCCTTTCAGTATTGTGGAGTTGCTTTATTGAATCAAGTAGATGTGTATAAGAAATCAGAAACACTGTTGTTCTTTATGTTGCTTACTTCAACTAATGGAGAATGAAGAATTTGGAACTTTTATATGAATAATTTCATTCCAAGCTGACAGAAGATGAGATTTGTTAGCCTTTTTTATTATTTGTTTTCAGTAAAATAGACATTGTTTCTTTGTGGCATAGCATACGATAAATACTCTGTAACTAATGTTCTCTTGCCCCATCAGGCAATGGATGTTGGGATTGTTGTCAATAAACCATCTTCTGATGAAAAATCGAAATTTTTACCTGTGTTCCGATCTGGAAGCTGTGCTGAGATAGGACCGAAACAGTATATGGAGGATGAGCACATATGTATAGATAATCTTATTGAGCATCTTGGTACAACCACAGGATTCCCTTCACCAGGAGCTTTCTATGGCGTAAGTCAAGTTCTGTTTTTGAAGATCATGGTCTAATAGTCCGACTTATTATGAAGATATTATTCACCACTTTGTACACACAGTATATTATGATTTTGCTTTTGAGTTTGCAACCCAAAAAACATCTTGACAATTTAAAATATCACAAGCTATTAAATCAATCTTATTTTAACTTCTCCAAGTGATGTGGGATTGTCCATACATTTTCAACATTTCTCTTGTACTTTGTCGACGTGGGATTTGCTTAGGAAAGTTATAGTCGGTTTCTCACAAAGTATTGCTACCTTTGGCCACTTTCAGGAACTGATATTTGTTGACACGTGAACAGGTGTTTGATGGCCATGGAGGTACTGATGCGGCATCCTTTGTTAGGAAAAACATCCTTAAATTCATTATTGAGGACTCCCAGTTCCCAATTTGTGTGGAGACGGCACTTAAGAGTGCTTTTTTGCAGGCTGATTATGCATTTGCAGATTCCAGTTCCCTTGATATTTCGTCAGGCACCACTGCTCTAACTGCTCTTGTTTTTGGGAGGTAAGTGAGATCCAGAACTACTTCATCAATGTATTTGCTTTTGAGAAGCGGACTTTGTTATATATTCTCTGGAAATTGTGTTTTCCTGAATATGCACAGTGAAAAATGATATTGGTATTTATGCTTATAAAACTGAGTGTTAGAAGATAATATGATATGAGAAGAAAGAAACAAAAGGCTAAGAAGCAGAATCAATTGTTTTATACACAATTTTGTGGGCCTAGATTAGAGTAACTTATGGTTGCTAGAGTAAATTTTTGTTGAATAAGGGAAATGAGAGATGACAGCAGAAGGCTCGAATAGATCAAGTCGCTGGCAGATCTATGTTCTACGATGATTTCTCACTAACCATGTTCACTGATCCATCTTCTTCGACTTCTTTGTTGACAATTCCTTTTCTTTTTCATCTCCGGTGATCCTTATTCTTTATCTCCAATGGCTTTCTGACAAGTCGTCCAATAACTCATGATCAGATCAAGCTAAACTTTCTGGATTCAAGCCAATCCGTGTGTGTGTGTGTGTTACATTATATCCACCCAGATTTATCTTTTGTTAACTGAGATAAAATGCGTGGCAAATTTGGAATGCACATTGATGCGAGTTTTGCACAGGTTTTGGCTTAAATGTGCTTTCCCGTTTAGGAACACCAAGTGCTAACATGTTCTTGTCATAATTCAACCTCTTCTCCTTATTAATATTTGGACTGATAGTACTTTTTGCTTGACAGGACCTTGATAATTGCCAATGCTGGGGACTGCCGAGCTGTTCTGGGGAGGCGAGGCAGGGCAATTGAGATGTCAAAAGATCACAAACCAAACTGCACATCAGAAAGGCTGAGAATTGAGAAACTTGGTGGCGCCGTTTATGATGGCTACCTTAATGGACAGTTATCGGTCGCACGTGCTATTGGAGACTGGCACATGAAGAGCCCTAAAGGTTCTGCCTGCCCTCTAAGTGCAGAGCCAGAATTGCAGGAGACACTTTTGACAGAGGAGGATGAGTTTCTGATACTGGGTTGTGATGGCTTGTGGGATGTTATGAGCAGTCAGTGTGCAGTGACAGTTGTCAGGAAAGAACTGATGCTACATAATGATCCTGAAAGATGTTCAAGGGAGCTCGTCCGGGAGGCTCTCGTGCGCAACACTTGTGATAATTTAACAGTGATCGTGGTCTGTTTCTCCACCGATCCTCCACCAAAGATAGAGATACCGGCTTGCCATGTTCGAAGGAGCATATCGGCAGAAGGGCTGAATTTACTCAAGGGAGTGCTGGACAACAACTGAGAAGATGTCACATTGGAATTTCCTGTGGTGGTTGAGGGGCTTTGATTTTTACGTCAAGTCATTGTCGCTATTGTTGCTTGCTGCAACCACCGTCCCCCGCTGCCCCTGCCACGGCTGAGGTGCAGCCTCGTTCAAGTAAACAAGCGTTCCTGTAGAATGTGATTCTTTGTGTATCCATTATTCAACTATCTAGTTGTTTGTACTCATACTTTCTCGTCCTCATTTTCTCCATTGTAAATAATATTAGAATCAGGTTATTCTCTGTTATCATGTTAGTATATTAAAGTTTTGTATTGTGTTAAAAACTTAATTTTTTATATTGCATGTCATAACATAATTTGGAAATTGTATATCATATTGTAAAATGACCTTTAGAAAAAATGTTAAAATAATAAAAATTTTTAATTAACACAACATTATTTTAAAAATATCACAAAAATCTTTTAACATATGTTATTTAAAAAAAAAAAGTGACTGTATGTATTAATAAAGTTATAAATAAAGATTGATATTTATTATATTGTATAATATATTGCTTACATTGCATCAATTTTCAATTCATTTCTAAAATTTATATTATTTTTCATCTGTATCATATTATAAGATAATAATAATCATATTGATACTGTATTGATTCAAATGATTATTGAATTTGACTATATGTTCACTATTAGTTTATTAAAATGCTAATAATTCAATTGTTGGTTTTATGGTACTAAAGCTTGGATTGATAGAGTCGAATTGAAACCAAAGATTGGATTTGTTTTCATATATGAGTTGAGTTCGAGTCAATTCGAACTTTTGAGTTCAAACTCAACTCAAATAGAATCCAAAGTTAAATTGCTTTCAATTTGAATTCAAGTCTTAGTGTATCAATCTTAAGTTAAAACTTGTTCAAACTCAACTCCGATCAAATTCAGCCGTGAATGAGGCCTGCCGTCCATCAGATGTTTGTTAACCATATCCTCAAACATTGAATGGAAGGCATGCGATAAACAAGCTCCTAGATGATATCTTTGCTGTAATCTAGGAGCAACTGGAGGCTAAGGCTTAGAGATGGTGTGAGGCCTCAGCAACATTTGTCTTTTTGAAAACGGGGAAAAGGAAAAATTTGGGCTACCTCAGGAGGCGTAATGGCTATTCACCCATGCCCTAACCAAAGGCTTATTTTAAAGAAATATTAAAAGAAAAAGAACCAAAAAGTGCGAGTAAAAGAAAGGATGAAAATATTGTTCATATCCATTATAAGATTACACTGACTATGGCTGAAGATTAAAAGTAAATCAAGCATGTTCCTATTACTCTCCCAGCCCTATGAAAATTAGAAACAAAATTTGATCAGTCTTGAAGAATAAGCTATTCTCACTTTACGATAACCTAACCGCTTTAGGAAGGATGCCCATCTTAGATAAATTTCCTAGATAATTGGCTTGCTTAGTCAAATTGTATACCGATCAAAATAAGTTTGCGACTTACAGTTCGCCATCGGATCCATTGTTGTCATCATCCACCAACTGTGTACCACTGTACACAAATTGAAACAAAGGATAATATTAAAATGAGTATGTCATAACCTTTATTTCAAATGTTGCCTACCAACTAATCCAGCTATTTAATACAACTTTCAATAATGAACCCAAACTAAAGTCAAGGATGAAATCAAAGCATGTCCACAAAAGTCCATTGATAGCATCATCTTGAAAGCTTAAAGCTAAAGATGGTCCCATGAGTGATTTGGCCCAAGATAAATCCCCAAATTAGTTTATAATAATTAAATTCCAAATTAGCATAAACTTTCCTAGTTTCAAAATCCTGCTAAAGTTCATTAAATCTCTTGGCATTATAGGAAATTTTAGTACGGTTGAAGGCATAGTTGTCAAAGGCATACCTCAGGCTCACTTAAGCGACACTTTACTTAAGGCAATAACCGCATTGCCTTGACCATGCTCAAGGCGATTAGTGGTTCAAAAGTGATCGCTTTTAGCAACGCCTTGGGAGATGCTTTAGGCACCGAAAAAGCTCGCTTTATTATTAACTAGGTTATCCACGACTAGATTATATGGTTACCAACAAATTCTAGATAGTTTTTGGCATAGTTTCAAGTTTTTTGACAAGTTTTGAGCAATCTTCAATTTGATATGAGGGTTATTAATAATTTTTAAGATCTCCAGTGAGGTTCAAGGTTGTCTAAGAGATCACTAACAAGTTTTAAGGTCGTCAAGAGGTCAATAGTGAGTTCTAAGGTTGTCAAGAGATTGTTGGCGAATTTTAAGATCATCAAAGAGGTTGTTAAAGAGATTTAAAGTCGTCAAATAGGTTTATTGATCCCTTATAGATAGTCATCAGAGAAGTCTACGCATGATAACTAACTGCTGTCAGATCTGAGATTATTGATACAGTTGTTGGTTAATTTTTTATTGTTGATGTAGTAACAAATAATTTAAATTTAATAAAAATAAAATAAAACTTAATGGAATTTTTTAATGGCCTCTGGTAAAAAAGCAACACCTTTTTCACTTAGGCAATACGACTCTTCATTGCCTTTTGACGCTTTTCGCCTTTGACAACTATGGTTGAAGTTACCATGCAATGCATGACAAGCTATAAGCAGAGTGCAAAATTATGGCTGACAAAAGGGCCCTTCTGCACTGGAAGTTGCATGGTTGCAGCTACTATTTGTTAAGCAAAGAAATTACAAAATCCACATTCAGCATACCTTGACAAGTCACACTGCTTGCTTAAATCTTGGCAGAGAACCTTGTTCACATCTCCTGCTTGAATAGATCCTTTCTTTATCAATTCTGCCAGCTGCGAGAGTAATCAATATTTATTAAAATGATGTTGCAAATATTTGATTTATAAAACACAGGATCATCAGTAATGCTGGCAGTGGATAAACAGGATATTAGAACTCACCTCGTCTTCAGTTTCCTCAAGTAACCTGTTTCAAGATAAGAACATGTAATAAACTTGGTAATTTTGTATGCATACTAATTACTAAATGGAACACAAAATCCACTATTACCACACATTAAGGTCAAAAGTATACCTATTCAACAACAGCATACATAGGTGGAATGGTAGAAAGTTTTAGTCATCTTACCTTCCACAATAAGAGGAGATATCTTTCGCATATGCTTTAGCTTCTTGTTTACCTAACAACATGTTGAAACAAACAAGCAATCATAAATTTCAGAAGTTCACCAAAACCTCAGATATAAGTAATATTATAAGAATCTGCTGGATGCTGTGCCCATCATCAAGATTAAAGCATAGAAAATCAAGAAATTCCCAATTCATAAATTCATTTACATCATATGAAATATTCAGCAATCCCAGTTCAAGAATTTGTGCAATAGTCCCCAATCTGAATAAGGATAAATAACATTCTATAATAAGATAGTGGTTCCACTTCTGTAAGTGCATGACATTCACTTGACACAGAGAGGCTAATAGTATTTCAGAAATATTAATAACTTATTCTTTAGCACAAGGCACATGAAATAATTCACTGCAGTTCCTACCCAGTGAACAAGCTTGTCCTCAAAGATTATTAAGTTTTAATAACAAAATATAAAATTTGCGGATTATTTTTATCAGAAAAGAATATAAGTTCACATTTGACAAGATGTAAATTCTACAATCAAATATTTGTTCTGTAACTCCGTTTGCAGGAAAAATTCTGTCTACTCATAAAAGCCTTGAAGTAATTCTCATCATTAAGGTAAAATTGGATCTCTTAGAAGCAATTTCAAATAGCGTCCATGCAATTAGTCATCTGTAATGGCTAAAGGATGACTAGAGGTCTAGAGGAGCCAGAATCTATCAAACACATGTTCTTTGTTAACCTTTTTGCTGGAATATAACCATACCTTCGGTTAAAATTACTTTGACCAAATAAAGAAGGTATATAATTTAGTTTTTAAAATATTTGAGAAGTAATCACAATGAATGGGCTAAAAAAACTCAGTCAATGCAAAGATCATAAGATAATGAAAGGCAAAGGTCATAAACAACAAGTGAACATTATTCCTTAGTATGTTAACCAGAAAAAAATAATGAAATCATCACATCATAGCTATGATGAGAAAGAATGCATACTAATTGTAAGGTTGTCCCAGTGATCTACTTTGAGCCACTCCCTTCTGGTTGAATCTACCTGCAAGATGAAAAACAAGCTTATGGATTGACTGGCACCAACATATTTAGTCATGTTGCAAGATCTCTACAGGCCAAGAGAGACAGCTGCCAGAGAGATTAAAATTCCAAATGCAGGTATTGTGCTAGCATTGTAAAGGAACAAGGGGACAGGTGGTTATAAACTAAACTGCCTTGATATTTAACGAAAATAGATGCAGACTGGGTTTTCATGTCTATCATAAATCCAGACTGAAATTTAAAAAATTGTGAGAGACCTCCTCGGAGAGGAAGGTTATGAACAAAATGGAAATCACGGATTCTTATTGCGTTTTAATTTTTAACCAAACCTTTTGAGGGTTAAATGATTTTTCTTTTTCTTTCCTTTCCTTCAACCTGCTAAGCAGTTGACTACAGTTTCAAGGGGTTATTGGTGTAAATATTTCAACCATTGCTTAATTAATTTCTACTGGCATTCATTCTTATGAACTCCATAAAAATGTCTCTTCCAAAACTCCGACATAAAAAGCATGGAAAATTAGGCAATGCAAAAGCCAATTCAATTCAATTAAAAAAAAAAAAACCTTCTCAAGAGTGTAATCTAGCATCTTATCACAAAGCCCCTCCAAGAGTTCAACAACTCTAAGCTCACTGACTCTGAAAAAATAATTGCAATTAAATTAAACCAGTGACACAAAATTCAATCAAAAACAAAAAAAAAAAATGATTCTTTTACCTGTAATCAATTACTTTTCCTACACGCTGACCTTTTGAGTCCAAACGATGTCTCATATCCAAATGATTCCTCGGTTTTTCCTAAATTAAGATCAAATCAAACACTTAAAACAAAAATCAAATGAAACTTAACAATCGAGATGAAAACGACAAAGTTCCTACCGTCAATATACCAAGCTCTAGCTCCTCCTGCAAAGCATTTCAAAAGTAAAAATCGGGTCCTAGTTTTAGACATACATTTACACTGCACGTCATCGTTTCAGTGTGAAGATGAATAGAGATTTACCGCAACAGCGATGCAAGCTCCACATTTTTCTTCGATTGACACGGCTATAGAGAAAATAGAAAATATCAAAACTGAACACAACACTAGCAATGGCTTCGCCATCTTCTTCTTCTTCCTACTTCGTCTCTCAACTTGTTTTCCTGGTTTTTAGAGTTCTGTTTTGAAAATGGATTCCTTAATTCAAACCCAAATCTTCCCGGCTCGGCCTGGTCCATACAACTGGGATTGTCTGATCGACTGACCCATCTAAGTTCACCGACAAATAAAAATTAAAATAAATATTCTTTTAAAATGATGTGACGATAAAATAAAAAATAAATACCTGGACCACAAAAATTTTTTAATTGAGGGCTAACATTTGTCCACCCAAGGTTTCGGCTTTAAACTTTTTTACCCATTGAATGTACAAATCATATATTTCCACCCAAAACCAAATTCACTTGAAAAAATCTAAAGTTAAAAATGATAATTTCACTATCCATTTTTTTAAAATTAAAAAAGATAGTCCTTTTACAATTCTACCTTCATATTTTAAACATCAATTTGATCATTTTATAAATATAAAAATATATAATTTAATCCTTAAAATTCAAGTTTGGGAACTCAAGTTATCACAATTGTCACTCATCTAAACTCGAACCCACTAGAATTGTTACCCACCTAAATCTAACTTGAAAACCTATAATTTAGTTTTGTAATTTGAGTTCAAAATCCTAGTTGTCCTTACTACTGCTTATTTAAACTCAAATCCACTAAAATTGTCACTCACCTAAACTCAAACCCACTTGAACAATCACCCAGTCAAATCCAAATCCATCAGAACCATTTGTAAGGAAAAAGGAGGTGAAAGTGCAAGAGAAATAAGGTGTTGGCAACTGATTTGATACATAGAAGACTATTTAATTTTTTTTTTCAAATTGGAGCGATATGATAATATGAAAATTAAAATAATTAGAAATAATATAATCATTTAACTTTTTAACGTGGTGTTATCTAATGTTAGATTCGAATAGAGCTTGAATATGAACTGACTTGAGTTCAATTCGAATCTATTAGATCACATTCAAATCAAATTCAAGCTAATTATAAATATTGTTCAAAGTTTATTAGTGAAATAAATAGTACTACCAATATGATAAAATAATATCACAAATGAGATAAAAATAATATCATCGAAGAATGGTTCAAATCGAATTGTCGAAACAAAATGCTAATTTGAATTGAGTTAATTCAGGAAGAGTCTACCCATGATATCAGGTATGATTTATGCATTGAAATTTCTAAGACTACACCTTCCTTGGATGGAAAAATAATATTCTTTGAGATGGTGTGCGGCCCAAGCGATAAAAAATTCCAAGTTTAGAAGCCATAATGAAGCCAATATATTCCGCTTTTCTTATGCCAACATTTTGAAGGTTGATGATGTGACTCCTATTTAATTTCATCTCCCTACCTACTTACTTCCTTCAAAACCCACATGTATTAATCAAGCCATTAGCAACCCTTAATCATAATTAATAACCCCATTTTGTAGGTGCCACCTAAACAAAATCATTGCACATCTAAGTCTAACTCAACACAAATTCCAATTAAAAAATAAAAAAAATGCATATCCATTGTAAATCACTTCAAGACCCTAATTAAGACACTTATTTAAAATTAATTATCCGATTAATACAATATAGTGTATTCACAATTAAACTGTTTCAAATTATTTAAGTTTAAATTTAAATCATGATTGAAAGAATTAAATTTGAACTAAAAATTGACTCAAATTATATATAAAATATAATTATTATTTAGATAAATTCAAACCTTAATTTATCGATTTTAAGACAACTCTCTCTTGATTGAACCTAACCGTAGTTGCTTTCCAATTTGTCACTCATTCAAAGTGTCAAACATAACCTACTTAAATACAAGTAATAACAAATTTGTGAGAATTTAAGCGTAAATTAATTATAAGATAATTTTAAATTTATTAGTCATTGGACTAGATGTACCCAAATTTTTTTAATAAAAGTTTTCGCTTATTGAGACTTGAACTTATACCTTAATGATATATAATTTTCGAATCGAATCTATCTAACAAAGAATATATAACACATATATTATGCGACTATTAGATTAAATATTGAGTCCCAATGTGAAAGCATTGATGAAAAGAAAAGGGGTGGAGGTACAGAGAATGCCAAACGGCAAAGCGAAGAGCTGTTATGTCGCTTTTTCATTCAGTGTTGAGTCTCTTTACTAAATTCCAATCAAACATAGAGCACTGTTTCTGGAATTATTTTATTTTTTTATTGATTGCAATGATCGATCTCTTTCGATTATAATAATCCAATATAATAAAAGCCCTCTTCTCTTACTCATACCATCTCGAATCTCATCTTTAGATTACATGTGTTTCACCTTCAACATTTTCTGCTAGAAACCCATTTCCTGTTCACATTTGTGTAAGTGTTTTTTTTTTTTTTCTCAGCTTTTGATTTTATTTCATGCATGAATTTGAACTTTCATGTCAAATTTTTTGTTTTTATGGTAGATTCTTGAGTCTGTTTGATCCATGAGTGTTAATGGGTGTTATGAATTGTGTAATTTGTGCTGGGTTTTCCCTTCTGTTGTCAAAAATCACCTTTTTAATGTCTGTGGATCTGATGAATAAGGTCTTTGTATGTGATTATGGATTTGTTTGTTGGTAATTTTGACGGGTTTCTTGGTGTTCAGAATGGAAATTTTTATATCGTTTGTTATAGTTTGATCTCTGCTTTTATTTAGTGATGAAATGTTTAGAGTGTGTTATGCATCGAAATTTATTATGAATGGCTTCGCGTTCTGGGACTTATTATTATTATTTTTTTAAAGTGTTGCTGTGATGTAGATGAATTGTAGCAGGAAAGCTTCTGGGATAATGGTTTTCAAGAGGGCAATGTGAAATATGGCTTAAGTTGAAAATAAGGTTGGGGGAATAATGTTTTCCAAGGGACTGACAGGGGAGGATTCTAGTCATCGGGATTTTGAAGCTTTGAGTGTGTCAAAACGGCTTGTTAGAAGTGTTAGTCAAAAGCTGAAAAAGAAGAATATCAGAAATGGAGGGGACGATGAGGATGCTGTGAAAGGGGTTTCTTTGAAATGTCTTACTTTGTATCGTAGAGTTGGGGGTTGCAAAGTAGGTGCCGATACTGGAGAGGAATATGGCGACCCAAGTAGTAGGAGGAGGTCAAGTGCTAGTGAAGAAGGAAAGGGATATAAACCATTTTGTGGTACAGAGGAAACTGGAGTGGATTGCTTCTCATATGGGATGAAGGAGAAATTTTGGAAGAAAATTAGCAAAAAAGATTTAGAACTTGAAGAATCTGTACGGAACAGCAGTATGCACATCTTTCTTCCAGATGATATTCTGGAGATGTGTTTGGTGAGGCTCCCATTGACCAGCCTCATGAATGCTCGCCTTGTGTGCAAGAAATGGAGATACTTGACCACTACTTCTCGGTTCCTGCAGATGAGAAGGGAAGGCTTGTATCAAAATCCATGGTTGTTTCTATTTGGTGCTGTTAAAGATGGCTATTGCTCTGGGGAGATACATGCGCTGGATGTGTCTCAAGATCAATGGCATAGGATTGATGCTGGTGTTCTTAAAGGCAGGTTCATGTTCTCTGTTGCTGGTATCCTTGATGATATTTATGTTGTTGGAGGTTGTTCAAGCTTGACCAACTTTGGGAGAGTGGATAGGAGTACATTCAAGACTCACAAAGGGGTGTTGGTGTTTAATCCTCTCACTAAATCTTGGCGCAAAGTTGCATCCATGAAGTATGCGAGATCAATGCCTGTTTTGGGGATATCTGAGGTGAGTTTAGAGTTCTCGATTACTCAGAGTCATCACAATCGGCAAGACAGGCGTTTCCCCAGGACACGAATTGGTGGGGTGTCAGATGTTTATGAGGATCCTCACAGGCTTTCACTTAGGCGCCAATGCAGAACTGCTTTTGATGAAAATGAGGGTATGCTATTGTCGTCAAATAGGAAGTCATACAAGTTTAGTAGGCAAAAAAGTGATCAGTCAACCACAAAAAGTGGCAGAAGGTTTGTGCTGATTGCTGTGGGAGGTCTTGGTTCTTGGGACGAACCCTTAGATTCAGGAGAAATTTATGATTCTGCAATTAATAAATGGACAGAAATCCAGAGTTTGCCTATAGATTTTGGGATAGTGTGTTCTGGGGTTGTTTGCAATGGTATTTATTATGTTTATTCTGAGACTGACAAGCTTGCCGGGTATGACATAGAAAGAGGCTTCTGGTTTGGAATCCAAACCTCTCCATTCCCTCCCCGTGTTCAGGAGTACTACCCAAAGCTTGTATCTTGTGGTGGCCGGCTGTTCATGCTTTCTGTCTCCTGGTGTGAAGGAGATGGTCAGATAGGCCGGAGAAACAAGGCAGTGAGAAAATTATGGGAACTGGATCTCATATATCTTACCTGCACCGAGGCCTCTGTACATCCGGACGCTCCTATGGACTGGAATGCTGCCTTTGTTGCCAGCAGAAACCTGATATTTGGGGTTGAAATGTTCAAAATATTTGGTCAGGTGCTGAACTTCTTAACTGTATGTGATGCATCTGACAAAGGGATGAACTGGAGTCATATTTCAAGGAATCACATGGCTCATGAACTGGATGCTTCTTCATGCATGACTAAATCATTGGCAGTGTTGCATCTGTAAAAGTTGTCAGCCTGCACCTTGATTCATGCTGAAAAGTCTGGATGTTCTACACCCATGAGGAGCTTCCAGTCTTAAAATGGAACCTGCAAATTTCATAATGAATTCTTTGGGTACCACTGCAGCTACCCCTGGCTTCTTTGCTGTATTCTGGCTTCATGTTAGAGGTGGGTATGTTTCGCAAATATGGTCACTCATTTTAGTTCGATTGCCACTGTTTATAAATTGATCCTGTATTTCAAGCTTGTCATTTCGTATTCACCAGATTGGAAGAAATATTTCTTTTTTTCAGTTGCATGGATAATAAAATCTGTTCTGCTCTATCAACTTTTGTGGCTCTGGCTTCTATAATCTTAATAACCTTTTCTACAAGTAGATTTTGGCAAGTAAGATCTCACACTCCAGTGCTTGTACTGGTCATAAAACTTGATTTTGGGACAAGGGAAAACCCTTTTTGTCTGGTGATACATAGGGTCGGATTTGAGTTGGATTGAGTTTGAGCTTGAATTCAGTTCGGTTTGAAAAAATTGAGGTTCCTTTAAATGTAAGTCAAGTTTGGCTTGGTGTGAGGGGAGTTGAGCTTGAGTGTTCAGGTCGCTCAAGCTTGGTTTTATTTTGTAGTTGAGACAAAGTTGATCAAAATAATATCATTTAAATGTGTATGGGTTAAAATAACGTCTTTTTAATTTATTTGGATAAAAAATTTTCAAGTTTGAGAGTTTAACAAACCGAACACTTTCCAAGTTTGAGATCGAGTTCAACATGATATAAAACACTTAGGCTCGACTTTGAGTTCGAATCCGTCTAAATTAAACTTCTTATAGACTCTTTTAAATCACTTAAATAAGTTTGATTAAAAAGTTTGATTTAAATAAGTTTGATTCAAATCTAATTTTAATGATAAATCTTAGATGAATATGCTCATTTGTGACCCAATGTTCTGGAATCCGGATTAGGTGTTGCCCGATCAAAGGCCAAAGGGTTGGGTCTGGTCTGGTGTCGGCTCAATTTATTCTTCAACATCAAGAAAAGATTCTTAAATTGCTTATCTCTTCATGTAAGAAAGAAATGTGTTTCTTTATGATGTATTTCTGATTCCTTTTCAGAACAGCATCTTAAAAATTGGAAGCTACAGGTAGATCAAATGGCACGCAAGAGGCTCGTATCCCACCTAAATTCATACAAAAAATAATAATAATGAAAACCCATTACAGCTACAGTACATTTCATGTCATCATAAAGAACTAGGATTAGAGTCTATATGAATTACTCAAATTCAGATTAAATGAGCCAAATTCAAACTAAAATTAAATTCAATTTGTAAAATAAATTTAAACTAACATGAATTGAATCTAAAGTTCAGATCATTTGGACTAAATTTATGTTTTAATTTATAAATCTCAAGTTAAACCTTTCTTGATTTGAGCTCAAATTAAATTTAACCCTAAAAAAAGCTAGGAAAGATTATGACAAAGTTTTGTTGTTGGGTCCAGGTTATGGGGCCTGAAATGCAACTTCTTTAAAATGGGTGAAGAGCCGGATTACCTTCCATCCAAGAAAAAAAAAACAATCAGAAAACTTTTCAGAGCCAAGGAATCCGTGGTAAATAAACGCAGGGAAAAATTCACCAAAATAAATAACGCGTTCACATTTCTTAAAAACAAAAAGTGGAATTTACTGAGAACAACAAAACTAAGAACAAATGAATGGCAATTAAAATTCTCTACAAATGGAACGTGTCTTTTATACAACATCTACCTGCAGTTTGACAATTTGTTGATAACATCCATCCATGTCAAAGCTGCTTAGGTAAAGCAAGTATTAGTTACAGGAGATTGCACTTTGTAAAATTTTGAAAAAAGCATCTGGAAGAGGCTCATCCCATATTTGGGAAGATTCCTGAAAAGTTTGGTATTTTATCGATATGCTTTAGGGCACGTTCAGCGATCTGCCGTGTTCGATAGTCAGCATGCTGAAAGGCATCAACTAGGGCAGTGCTCACATTTGGGTCTCCAGAAACTTCATACGCAATTTCATCAGTCCGCAAGATTCTCTCAACTACCCAAACCCCCCTCCTCCACAGGTTCTCATTTCTTTTTTCAAGTAACACATCAAGAATCGGCTTGATACCTTGCGCATCACACAAAACCAGCACTCCTTGTTCAACATCAACACCATCCTCCAGCAAAGTAGACAATGCTGCCAGTGCTGCCTCAACCACCTTCTCATTTGTGTGATCTAGAAGTGCTACCAATTTCTCCACAGCCTGTCCTTCCAAAAGACAAAAGGTGTCTTTTAGTGAACATGTTCCCCTGTGGACTCGACACAATCCAGTGATGACAGGCTGCTTACTGAAGCATGGGAAGACTGAGGCACAAAAGCCAGGTGGTGGCAACTCAGGCAGTTTTGTCAAATTTTTGGATTCTAGAGATAAGTTTTCCAATGCTGTAGCAGAAACCATCTGTACTTTATCGAGTGCAGTGAACTGAAGTAGTTCGATGAACTGTGCTGCAAGATTATGCTCACGGCATAGAGCAATGGCATCAGGTTCACCAGCTAAGATAAATGTCACCCTCGCAAGAACTGAAACAAGCCCTTCCAGGAAGGGTGTCACAAAGCGTGCTCCCCTAGTTTCTCCCCGTCGGATCTTAACCAATCTAGAGATAATTAGCTGAAAGGCACCTTCATCTAGCATTTGCCGTGTGAGGCCCACATCTCTCTCTGGAAGTTCAGCTAGAAGGCCAATGGCTGCTGCTTGCTCATCAGTAATTCCTACATCTTCTGATATGATTTTTATGAGGCTGCCAAGTTGACCAACTGTGCCACGTACTGCATCAGCTAATTCCTGACCCATGTGTGGGGAGAGGTTCTGTAGAAGTTTTATGGAAGCCACACGCAAATCCTTCTGAGGAGCCTCAACAAACTGAACCAGACTGATAGTAGCACCAGAACTTTTGATGGCAGAAACCACATTTACGACAGTTGTGGGACTACTAGTGAGTCCAACAAGGACCTGCAGAAGTTTGCACTCAATTGCTGGACCGGTGTTGCTAATTAGATGGAGTAGGTTATGGACTATGTCTTCTGAAACCAGAGTCTGGTGGCCAGATCCAACCATGATGGAGTCGAAGTCATAGCCTGACATAACAACATTGGCAAGAATTGTAGCAGAGATCTCTTTCAATCGCATTGGGAGCTGATTAGCACCAACTGTGAAGAGGTCCTTGACAAGAGGTGGAAGGATACCATCATCTATCAACACCTTGGCACTTGCCTCATAAGATGAAATTTGATTGAGAGCTTTCAAAGCAGCTTCTCTTGTCTGCATGTTACCACTTTTCATAAGACTGATCAGAGATGAACCCACAGTTTTTGCCACTAGGACTTTAACATCATTATTTAAAGCCAGATCGCCCAAAAATGCAGCCAAGGACAGTTTAGTCTCTGGTGGGCCTGCAGGCATCCATTGCAGCAACATTAACACAAGGAAAACATGTTACGTGATTAAAATAAATGGTCATTTAAATTTCCAATCAGATCCATAGAAATTCGGTACATTCTTCTACCACCAATGCATTGAGGACAACTTGAAGAAACATCTAAAATTAAATCAAAAACTTCCTGAACTACAACTGTCACAGGCTGAAGTGCATCAACTATGCAGATCTTTGATAGGTAGTACAAAATTACAAAGAGTAGAATGCTAGTATGACCAAGTTAATAACCACAACTGCAGAATATCTTTTAGTGAGGACAAAAAAGAAACAGTGAATTCGTTTAAATTCTTTCAGACCAGTTTTCCATTCACAAACTTGTCTTTCAATTAGAAAACTTGTTTGGCTAACTGTTTCCCCCCCAAAAAAAAAAAAAATGCAAGAAAACCATTGCCAGAACATTGCTACATTGAAGAATAATTATGTTGTTTTGTGTTTTCAAAAACCATTTTGAGTGATAAAATAAGCATATGCTTTCATGAGTTTTCTCATTTCCAAAAGAACTTGATTTAAACGAATAATGTATTAATAGAGTAATACTACTCAACCCAAAACACTTATCCTAAATCTCACGTCCCAAATGATGTGCACTGAATGGGCATTGCCATATTATTGAATCCATCATCATCTTATTTACATGTCAATGTCACATCTGATGGCACATCACTTTGAGACATGAAATCTGGGATAAGTTTTGGGATGTATAGTATTATTGATATTAAAACCCAAATCTCAGTGATCCTAACCATACAAACATATATCAAGTCTTAAAACAGCAACAAAAATTCCTTGCTCTTATCTCACTATGTTTAAAAGATATTTAAACAAAGCTTAGAAATGTTGCAGAGAAGAAAAGCACCTTCCAGGATTTGTGTTAGAAGAGGCTGCAGTCTCCCATTTTCAGCCATCTGTCGCACATTGTTTTCGCACCTCTCCAGATTTTCCAGTGTTTTATCAGCCTTCTCCACAGTTAAGATATTTTCTGATTTGCTTGTTGCCATTCCAACCAATATAAGAATTGCTCCATTGACAGAACCGATTTTCTCACACAGCACTTCAGATTTGGAGAGCTCATACAGTAAAGACACAGCTTCTTCCCTCTCCTTGGAAAGCTCATGAGAAAAGAGCTTAACTATTGTTCGCACAGTATCCCCCTGGGCGAATATTTCCTGTAAAACATTAAAATGGATCAACATGAGTCACCAAGTGTATCCATAAGATATATGTCAATTTAAATACAAAAATACAGCAAACCTGTGACAACCTTATTATCAGAATCTTCTTCAACTACAATTCGAAGTGTTTCTAGAGCTTTACACCGAACTTTACGGCTGCTGCTCTTTAACATGTCAATTATCATGGGTATTAGCTCAGCATTGTGCACGATATGCTTATTGGATCGGCTACTTTTACAGAAGTACTGCACATATTTCAGAGACCGCATAATATCACTCTCTGAGCTGCCCAGATTTAATGATCGTCGGGCCATGTCAAGTTGAGCAGCATCATTCCTTGCACTCCATTCTTCAATTGTATTTCTTAAAGCTAGACTGGAATTAAGTTCAGTGCTTCTTAATTCTCTTAGAGTCAAAGGGCAGACCAGTTTCCTTCCACTCTCCTTGCATTCCTTAAACCACTTTTCAATTGCTTCACGATCAAAAGTTTGCCCATTTTCTATGGTAACAGGATCACACATAACTTGCTTTGTTAAAGGGCAAACAAATGCATCATATATAGGCTCTATGTGCATCCTCCCAAACTGGTAACTCTCATCTGACAGGCTACCAGAGTCAAAACTTCCATCCCAGCTTTCAGCCATTTGATCAGATATTCCACACTACTACTCTGCAGCAACACAAATATTAACTATACTACACCAGTGTATCATGAATCTACCACTATCATTTCTAAAGGATAATGACACCTATGGGATAGTTCAGTTGAGTAAGCATTTGGAAAGGAAAAAAGAGAAGATGATGCAGCAGCATGCCTAAAACATCTAAAATTGAAATGTTCAATGACATAAAAAAGATAAGTGTTGTATGAACAATCTGTCTGATGGGCAATGAGATTTAAAAAAAAAAAAGAATTATATTCACTTTTTTCTAACAGATTCTAAAGGTTTTCCTTTTTAGAACTCATTTATGTTCATTCTCTGAGCCCTTTTAAAACATAACGCGCTTGTGATAAGGATCTAATAAGAATCAAACTCAAGAAATTTAAAAAAACAAAGTGTCCTTATTAGCCAGAGTACATGCGTACTCTTTGAACTTTAGTAAAGGCGGATTAAGCCAAATTTTTTTTTTTTTTCCGAACAGTCTCAATGTCTTTGCTCTGTGAAACGTCCGGTAGTCTCTGACTTGGCCTTAGAATCGTAATTCGTAAGTTTCAGCCCGATCCCAGCTTGCCTCGCTCTCAGGTTGGCCCTTCTACTTGACTAAGTAGTATTCCACTCGTGTGGTGGGTGTCCGGGGGTTAGCCCATGGTGCGGTCAGCTATGATATACTCAACTTCTTCTTTAGTGGGCACCAGGGATGTAAGCACAAAGAGCCAACCACCCCCCAGATCTTTGAAACATAAGAAGAGATTTAACTTTTGGACAAAGAAGTCAAGAAAGTCATATCCACATGAATTTGCAGTTTCAGTTAAGCAATCCTTATTTCCAATAACAACGAAACCAACTAATCACCAAAAATCAAGTCACTAAAAGAGAAAAAGCAACATGATTGAACACAAGAAGAAGAAGAAGACAAACCCTGGTAAAATGATGGTTGTGCAAAAGCCTAGAAGCTATTGCGTTGGTGGGCTCCTCCAGAAAAGTGGGTTTTGATGAGAAGATGCTGCTCCAGCATTTGATATCCGATTAAAAATAAGAGACTGAGAAACTCGAATTAGGGTTTCTTTTCTTTTAGGGGTGGTTGATGTGAAGAGAAAGGGGAAAAAAAGACTTTTTAAAAGTTGGACGAAACAGAACAGCAGCAAAAGAACAAAAATTGATAATAAAAGGGTGAAGAAAGAAAGCCATTGCATACCAAAAGTTGACTCCACCATCAGAATAGTCATTAGAGACCCCACCAATGGCCACCAAGCTTCAACAAACAGCTGGTTCATCTAATAATTAATAATAATTTATTAATAAAAATATTATCAACGCCACGACATGCCCCACCGCCACTTGCTCAGAGTTTGAGATACATGAACGGAACGCAGCAGACAAAATAAAACGCTGCGTTTTGACTACTTACCTGCGCGCTGGCTGGTGGACTCAGTGAGGAGGGTCAATACAGACTCGCCCACCTCGCTTGCTTGCGAATGAATTCCTCTTTTTCAACGAAAGTGACTTGAATTCACGTCCATACCGTGTGTAACTTTCTGGTCAGAGCCCAGAAGCCTTACTAAATCGTCATGGGAAAAGTTATAGTATCGCGTCAATTAAAGACATAAATGTTCAGAGCCTTTTTTAATTTTCATTTGAATTTTTCTTTCAAATGTAAGCAAAGTGAGACGAGGTCAGTTAAATCAAACATATTGACACCAGAACCTGAAATGAAACCGAGAAAGAAAGTTCACCCATGGTTGGGCACTTCTGGTCGTTTGCTAGTTTATATAGGCAGTCAAAGGTATAGACTGCTGACTGCTGGTTGCTTGAACGTGGTTTTGAAATTTGGACCGTATCGGTTCGCTCAACTGATTTTCCGGGACTCATGTTTTATTTGTTTTCACAGGTAGACCATTTTCACTTGATGGTTGAATTATTTTGATTTAAAATTAAATTATTTGAATTATATTGGATAATTTTGAAATTTTGGTTAAATTATAAAATTGCATCCTGCTATTGTCACCATAAATTTTTACAATTTTTGACACTTGAGGCATACTCTTCGCTCAACACAAACTAAGTCACAAGTGGCTTTGCTTGATTACAATATTTACCTCCAACATGTTTTTTTGTTTGTGCAGTCCTCTGCTTTAAAGCGCTGATTAGTTCAATTAATTTAAATCATTAGATTGAATTAATTCACCATTAGATTAAATAAATCATGACTTTGGTCGTCGTGCCAACTTGATTTATAGTTAAATTTTGTAATTATTAGGATTTGAAACAGATTTCAGGCATGCAACAGACCAAAATTGTCAAATTCATCAACCACCGGCCGGTCGAACCGGTGTAAACCCGACCAAGCCTTTTCATCCAGTTCGGTTTGAAAACCGATGGGCCTACTGCATCATCCAAAAATAGAAAAATTATTGTGCAGAGTTCTCTTCTCTCTGATGGAAAGCAAGAAGATCACGAATCAAGCACAGTTGAAAGTGGAAGTGAAATACAACAAGTAGAAAAGCAAGTAAAAGAAGAAACCCTGTTGCAGTTTCTGGATTCTACGGATAGCTATCTGACGTTGATAGATTCTTTATCTTCCACACTTCGCCAGGTAATACCAATAATAACAAAAAAAAAAAAAAAATCCCTTTTTCCTTGAAATTGATACTTCAAAATGGATCCAATCTCTTTCTAGCTTAGTTTTACTGATTGGTTTCGTTGCATTGGTCATTTGATTCATGGGAATCTGTTAAAAGTTTATGAGAATCTGTGTACAATGCCATTAATGCAAATCTTTGTATTTAGTGTTTGTGTTTTTTATTCACGAAGTTGTCACAGCTCTATGCAAATCACACATGTGCGAGGTAGGTGAGATATGTTGGGTATTGTATAGTCATCCCATATCACTTGGAAATGACAACTGAAATAAACTGTCAATAAGCAAAAGCCAAATTGCAAAACCATGATGAAACAGATAATATCTCGATAGTAAGCCGGTCTATTAGACTTAGAATGTTACAAATAGTAAGCCGGTCTATTAGACTTAGAATGTTACAAATAGTATCCAAGACACGTATCCTCTTGAACAATAGTGGGACAAACTTTAGTGAGAATTATGTGGATGCAATACCTATAGGCAAATCCTAATATTCAAGCAGATATTATTTGGCATTGAGCTGGTCTATTAGAACATGGGATCAAGGAACTCATTTA
The DNA here is from genome assembly GCF_011075055.1 of Mangifera indica. Classification (NCBI taxonomy): domain Eukaryota; kingdom Viridiplantae; phylum Streptophyta; class Magnoliopsida; order Sapindales; family Anacardiaceae; genus Mangifera; species Mangifera indica. The sequence goes on along the minus strand of NC_058147.1, from coordinate 866,379 downwards.
TGAATGATTTATAGTTGTTCTCATTCTAGGGATGGTTTCAACTGGCAAGTGCTAGGCATTCTATGGGAGTTTCACGAGTTAGTACTGCATTTTTAGATCTTAAAGTTCACTCTGCTGCTACATCATTGCAAGTATCCCGACATGATGGTGATTTTTCACTCATCTCTGGTTTTACTGCAGTGCTAATTTTATATTTTTCACTCTTATGAGAATTATTGAACTTATGTATATTTTGATTTGATGTGGCTGAATGCTGAATTCCATGTTTATGCAACATGTATTTCTTTTATGCAAATGAGCATCGTCTGATAATGGAGAATCTTTTTCTGGAGAAGAAAAATCTAGAGATGACAGGTTGCTGACCGAATCTGATATCCAGCTCCGACATTGAAACAATTCCCATCATTCTGGTATAATGACATTCTCCTACTAATTTGAGATGATGCATCATTGTCTTCTAAATATTTTAGTTTTAGTAATAGGATCTGAACAAAAAAAATAATATCCTTATCTTTTGCCGGATCTGCTGAAGCTGGACATAGCTGTTGACAGTTTCACAATGTAACCATGTATAATTCTTAAATCTATATATTTGAAATATCTACCAAGAAATTTCTTGCAACATCATGATTCATGAACCATGCCTCACTTTATATATATATATTTTTTATGTGAAGAGAAAGTCTTCGAAAGGAATGAAGGTTCTCTTACGCATGATGACCAGGTACTGTTTCATTTTACATGTTATGACTATAAACTTTTGTGAAAAGGATTCATATGTTTAGAATTTGTATTGAATCTTTTTCTATATTTGACCCTAATTGTATTAGATTTCATTATAACGTGCCAAGTCCAATACTGCAGATCCATGACAAAAGCTAGTTTCTGCCTCATTGTCCCTGTTTGTTGTTGCATAAGCACATTATATGGAGAAGTAATGACATGAGTGTTGGTGGATCGAGTATATCACTTAAAGTGGAAGGATTCTGTTAGGATTTAGGGGGACACTTGTCTTAATTTTAGTGGGTAAAGTTTATTATATAAAAGAAGTTAGGGTTGTCAAAAACAGAAGAAAAAAATTAGGGTTTGGGCAGCCTTAGAGTTGATTAGGGAGATTTCCGGCGCCTTGTCATTATAAACCCTCTTTATATATAAAACCATATATGTTTTTGGATTTGTTTGTGTTTCTGGTTGTTTAGTTTGAATAATTTGCTGTGATCCTAACAATTCCTAATGAATTACTCAATTGTGTAATCTGTAATGGATTCAATCTATATATCTTGTCGGTTCTGTCTTAGGTTCAAAAGCAGCAATCCAAATCATTGTCGGAGTTTGGAGCACTGGCTTCCCCTAGGCTTCAAGCTGCCCAAGTATCATTTGAAATAGGTAATAACTTAGCAGAAGTACTCATGAAAATCTGCTGAATATAAGCATCAGCTTTTAGGTAATCTGTTTCTCTGCGGCATTGGAGATACTGGTACAAATGGCAAATATGCGATTGACAATGCTTGTCACATATGATCAAGTCCATGAAGAATTGGGAGGCACTCAGAGATGATAGAGTCGGTTCCTTCAGGCACGGAAAGGAGAGAGGGATGCAGGGGAAGGTTGTTTTCTGTTTATGTCAATTTCACATTGGTAGGGAGCGGAGGTTACGGGGTCTATATAAGCCCTTGGTCACCCTCTCTTCTGTGGGACATCTTTTCAGGATAAAACCCTGTGTGACTTGTTGCATCATGACCTATTGCATCAAAACCGGTGAATGATACCTCAAGGGCTAGGCCCAACCATGTGTCCGATCTGGGTCATCGTCAACAATAGGTTTTGATATATATCACCCGCAATTTGGTGCGTTCAGTCGCCAAGAATTAAAAGAAGAAATTCAGATTGAGAAGAATCTAGAGAGAGAGACATGCAGAGAGTGTGAAAGATGATGAATAGGAACTTCATTCTCCTTTTCAAATTTCGTTACAACTATATTTATACAAAAATTCTATAATTTCCGTCATGTCAGTAAATTCAACTTATTTTTCTACATTATCTATTTAGTTTTGCAAAATGACACCATCCCTTCTATTCTCTTAAACTCAACACTTCATTAATCCAGCCAAAATGCCGCTGTTGTGATCTAAATCCTTCCTGGGTGCCTGCGTTCATTCAAATTCGTAACACAGCTTACCGAATTTTTTTGTTTCAACAAATGCACGGTGTTGCCGAAAGTGTTTGTGACTAAGGAACTTTTTTATCACATTTATGCTAAGTCGGGAGCTCACTAAATCATTTTGTGATTAATGGCTGCTTTAAATTCTTGATGGATATCTTAAAAATTTTTAAGTTAATACAACTTTCGTGATATTAAACCAAAACTTTATTTGGATGAATATTATTCTAATATTTATTTAACTATTCATTAGTCAGACCTACACCGGGTTAAGGGGTCAAGCGTCAGGTCAGGTGTGAAAACATTGATAAGGCAAAAATTAATGTTTTTTTTCATGCTCACCTACTGTTTTCCAGAATTCAGTAATCAGAAAACAAATATATTCTCTTTTTTCTCATCCTTGCACAAACACAAAAATGTTATTGTAAAAAGGGCATGGGGTAAATACAGTAATGTGCACCAAACAAATTTACAGACAGTCCAGCATATGTCCAAAGCTATACAAGACACAAAATATAATGTGGACATGACCGCATAACAAGCCCTAAACAAATTGGACAAAACCAGAACAGAAAGCACTATCAGAATTTCTCTTTGGAGGAGTTGTCCAGAGAGAACTTATCTTTGGAGCTTGAGTCCGATGAGAAACCATCTTTGGGATTTGACTCAAATGAGACCTTAAACGAACCACCGGCACCGAAAGGATCTGTGTCGTCAAAAGAATAGAACCCCTGACTGTTGCCAAAGTCTTTGGTACTGTTAATGGAATCAAACCTTGCCAGTTTCTCATGGCCAAAATCTCTGCTACTGTCCAAATTCGAGAACTTGTCATTGCCAAAGTCCCTGGAGCTATTTATGGAATCAAACCTTGAGAACTTGTCATTGCCAAAGTCCCTGGAACTATTTATGGAATCAAACCTTGAAAACTTGTCATTGCCAAAGTCCTTGGAAAATCCACCATCATGCATGCTGAAGGAATCGAACTTTGTGAAACTGTCAAATCCTGATGCATCACTGTATCTTGGTGGAGAGTTTCCAAATCTTGAGACTGGAGTGGCAGGAACAGAGTCATCAAATGTAAATGGACTCTTCTTCTGAAAGCTGCTCTCAACACTTGGGGATCCAGTTCTAATTGGGTTTACACCAAAATCACTAGATCCAAAGAAATCTGTTTGACTATCAGAACCTGAGCCCTACAAATTAACATAAAAAATGAAGAAAATTAAATTTACATGATAGTTTTTCAATAACCAGACCCCGTATGTAACAGTGCACACTACTCTACAACATATCTGGAAGGAGACCACCCAAAAAATTGCCATGGGATCACAAATAGCTCATCAAGGCATTTTAAAACTTGGGAATGCTAGATTCCAAAAGTGAAATATTGATTCATGTTTAGATCTATTAAGCCCATCATTAGAATAGGTATACTCTGATAGCCATGCAAGATAGATTTCGGTATGGAGGGAAATAGGAATCAAGAAGTCTAAGCTCACCTTGGGATTAAACCCCCATACTGAGTCCACATCATCATTATTGTCAAATGCACCCCAGGTAGCGTCATCAAAACTTCTGTCAATGAGAAATAAATAAACTCAGCACCACCATGTCAAAATTCTGTTCAAATTCAGCTAAAAGGGGCACAAAACTCAAACACTTAAGAACAAAGTCAAACCACAAACCTATGTGTTTCTGCATCTGCTTCAGTACTCCTGTCAAAGGGGCCATCAGAAAATTCTTTAGATGGACTTTCTAGAGTAGACCTTCCAGCAGGACTTCCATGAGGGCTTCTTGCCAAGTCATCTTCACTGTGAGTGTATGTTGATTCACTCTCAAGAACATGTTCACCAGTATTCATCACATTCTTGGGTTTTTCATCCACACTGGATAAGTAATCATGAGTTAAACTACCATTTGCTGAAGCCTTTTCATTTGGAGAGGCAGAAGCATTTTTCATTTCAAAAGTGAGCTCATTGCCAAAACCTGAAAGCACAAGTGAGATGATATAACAAACAATTAAAAAGAGAAATTATACCTACATGCAGTATGGAAGGAATTTATGGAGATGGTAAGGAAGTAAAATGGCTCTTTTAGCAACCAGGCACATACCTTCATCTTCAAATTTATCCCACTCTTCATCCCAAACAGCTGCTCCCTCTTGGATTCCAGGTTGCCAGCCTTGATATAATGCATGTGAAACAAAATGAACATAAACCTAAGATGTAAATCAAACGCCCAAAATTTCATAAAAGTAGCAAAAAAAAACTAATTCACAAATGGCACACTAATAATAAAGGACTCCATAAAATTCCAATTAGACAAAAACTGAAAACATGTTACATTATCTTTGGTAGAAGATTTCATTTTTTTCTTGTGTTCTCAAGCTTGTCCTTTTTTAGAGGACTAGTTCATTTTTATATAACTCTTTATTAATACAACTTTCAGAGTTTCTTATCCCAAAAAAAAAATAATGGTTGTCAATCCTCCCTACCACAAAAGCAAAGTCAAAGGTTTTGTCAATAACCTACCCAAGTACAATACAATTATAAACAACAGCAGGACAACTGAAACAAGCACATCCATTGCTCAGCTTTATAGAATTTTTAGCAATCATTTCCTTTTTTTTTTTTTGTTTTGTTTTAGAGGGATAGGAGTAGTTTGAGTTGACAATTCATCTGTGGTACTTTTAACTCAAAATTCAAGAGCTGAAAGAAAGCAATATACATTTCAATAGAGAATTAAAGAGATTCCCACAAAGCAAACACACAAATGTATTTTATTATATGACAAACAATAAGGCTATGTGCACTAATAATAAGTACTAATTTGTGTAATAACGATGATAGATCACTGTAGAATTGACTAATTTTAAATTAGAGATAAAGTAACACCCAATTAAATGGTGACATGTTATCATTAATACACAAATTAGTACTCATTATTAGTACATATAATTTAACTCATGACAAATGTATATATATGCATACAGCTACAATATCAAGCCACCATAAAAAAATTGCTGTAAAAAACAGATAAAAGTGACAATCGACCACATTACAATTCAAGGAGGTTAATCACAAAAATAGCTTCTTCAGAAGGCCTACAAGTAGAATTGCTAATAATATAATATAAAATTGAAGAGGAAGCATTGATGTAAATTTTATATAAAACATGAAGGAATGAAATGTAAGTACCAAATGGAAGCTCAATTAGGGCACTTGACTTAAAATCTACTCCATGTTTCTTGCAACGTTCTGTTAAAGCCTTCAACAGCTCCTCAAGATCTGACTGTATACGATCAGCACGGACCTATGCAAGCCCACAAAGCATCATTATCTGACAAGTTAACTCTCAAATTAATACTGTAGGTAATTTGGCTCAAATTTACCTGCAGAATACCATCTGCACTGCCACCTTGTTCCATATTGACAATAGCTTGATGCAACTCCATCTTCCTCTCCTGAATAAGAATAAAGATTGATCAAAATCATTTACCAAGATTAAACATTCCAAAAAGCTATGCAATTGAAAAACTCCAAGGCAGGTTTGCATGAAAGAATAAAAAATCCCTACTTGAAGTTCACGAAATTTGGCCTCTTCAATAGTTAATTTAGATGCTATATCTGCAACTTGTTTGTACTTCTCTTCATATTTCTTACCCAGTGATTCTGCCTGCAATACAAATTTTCAACATAAAGCAAATACCATTCTGGGTGATGAATATAGAGCACAACTTTATTCTAATATGTACCTCACGCTTATCTGCAAGTGCCCTCTCAGTGATTTCATTTAGTCTATTGTCACACCTGCTTTTATAAAGGACCTAAAAGCGAAAAACAAAATTTACAAGGAAGATACCTCAAGTACACAGCCCAAGACATACTTAACTTATATAAACTACCAAACGTCAAATCAAACAAACTAAACTTTTCCTGATTACCGAGCAACAAATATTATTAAAGTGGAAAAATACAAGTCAGAAACATATATTAATTTCTCAAACACTTAACAAATTTATTTTCATAAAGGCATAGTATTTCATAGTTAATTCTTAATTCTGTTCAGCAAACAAATTGCCAGAACCACAGACACCAGAAAACACTGACACTTAACCAGATAAAAATCACTGACATGGTCAGATCCATTATTGTAACTTAATACTCATTAAATGATTCAGGTATAATAAACATTAAGTGCATGAAATGGAATTCAATCCATAGAATCATAACAATTCTAGCATCCCACTACAAATAGGTTGAAAGATCTAGATGAACTTCTTTCACAGCTACTGAATTCTAACATCCCACCGCCACCCCATGCAACGTGTCATTAAATTGTATTTGACCACCAGAGAGTTGAAAGGATCAGCGATGCTTCATCTTTATTTAATTTTAAGATGAAGGGAAAAATATTAAGGACTTTAAATTAGTCAAATAGCAAAAAGCAAGGAAAAAAAATCAGTGATGGAAGTTACTCACAAGTTCCTGCATTTTCGTTCGGTAAAACTCAATCTTTTCTCTGGAATCTAATATCACTTTCTCTGGTTCATCAACCTGTCAGAAATGGAAAAGAAAAATTATTATTTATATTCCTTAGAAACATATTTTGATAATCAAAAGGTACAAAGATATAATCCAAAATTTTAAAGATTTGATAATGTGTTGAATCTCAAACTCCCACTGTAGTAAAAGAGTATAAAGGGAAAAAAAGAAGAAAAAAATACGAACATGTTGATTTTCACCACTCTCAATACCAGACACTAGTCTTCAAATCAAGTCCTCAACTACGTTATAAGAGTCTTTCTGAGATTGCTCCAAATAAGCACACAATGATTTATAGAACTTGATGAGAATATCCTTTGATCTCTTCCACTCAAAGGAATATTAGACTTGAATTAGATACAATGGCCTCAGCAATGAAATCCTATTAGTTAAAAAAGCTAGAGACTGGTATTGTTTGTTTGCTGACATGTTTCTGGCTATAACAACTTTAAGAACAGAGGAGTCAAAATGCCAAAATCAATTAACCAACCACAGCTCAGAACATTTGTCATTCTACATGCAGTGTGCTTCTGATTATACTTGCAAGCAACATGTCCAGTATGACATGTTCATGTCTACGGGCTTGGAATATAAATTCTCCTAAAAAATATGATAAATTGGAATGGGTTTAAATTTACAAAATGATGTATGTAATCTTAAGAAAAATTATGGACAACCTCATATAGACTAATTCACCAAAGACAAGCATATCAAAGTGAATGATAGAAAACCCAGGGCATTTACAGTGTGATAAGAAGACAGAAAGAAAGATTGCCTTGTTTCTGGAAGCTGTTGCCTCTTGGAGCTTTGAGTTTGCAGAATTATACTCCCCATTATCAAGTTGGTTTGCAAAAGGATCACCCAACTCAGGTGCTCTTGACTTTTGTTGATTGAACATCATTGCACTGTCAACATTGGGGGCTGTTACCAGAACAGGTGGCCTCAAACCAGCACCAGGAGTCATTGGTTGAAGGCCCATCACTGGCCGCTGACTAAAACCTATTGTAATATAGAAAGTACAACCAAGTCATCAAGTAAATAAGACATTCAAAGAGGGAACAGGAGAAATAGAAAAGACATTATAAGCACTTCTAACTCATACCAGGACTAGCACCCCAAGAAGCATTTCCAAAACTAGGATTTGATTGACCTGTCATGGACAAAAGCGTCTCATCAAACATAACATTCCTTGGAAGCACTGCTGGAAGTGGACGGCCTTCCCTGTATCGCTCCATCAAATAAAGAGCAAAGCAGAACTCCCTCAAAGAAAGCATGCTATCACTATCCTGATCGGACAAGTCCCACACTTGCTTTAGCACCTCTAACAATGACCAACAGAAACAAAAATCAAGCACATTTAATCAGATAAGGAACAAGGTCCCTTGAATTGCACCAATCACAAAAGACTTTCTCTCTAAAGATCATAAGTAAAATATAACCTCAATCTAAAGCCTAATTTGAAGTTTTATACCTCCCAAGCTAAATATTTGTTGCATGAGCATGGTGGTCAAGGTACTCTTAACAATTTTTTTTTTTGGGCTTAATCTATATGTATCCTCATAAAGTTTGATTTTTTGTCTTTCTCTGGAAATTTGTTAATCTAATTATAATTAAAGCAACTTACCATCAAGTATATTTTTAAATCAATAGCTATGTGCCAAAATAAGAAAATAAAATAAAAAGAATTACCTCTTGGTAGCTTCCAACTCATAAATAAATTCCTTGCCTGCTCCCCAGTGATTCTACCATCTCTGTCAGTATCTACTTCTATAAAAACTTTTGTATATTTCTGAACATCAGAAGGTTTCATCTTTGGCCATGTAAGCTGGGAATTATCAGGAATTGAATTTCCAAGCCCAACTGAAATTCCAGCAGAAGAAAATGATGAAGAACTTTGAGATGAAACTTGTTGTGGTGGGTTCAATGACTGGGTTCGCTGAAACTGGCTGCCTGCAGGTTGCATAGAGAAAGCACCCTGTGATGAGTCCAGTGAATTGAGATTAGCAGGAGGTTGGGCCACCCTTGAAACTGGAATAGAGGCTGATGAGACAGGTAAACTGCCGGCAGAAAAGGTAGACGAGGCAGGCTCTTGTTTGACTGTAGGTGTGATCGCAGCAAAAACATCCCCTCCAAAACTTGATTCAGAAGAGCTCCCATTTCCAGAAACGGCAAGTCCTTTAGAATCATTAGTCAAAGGCTGAGAAGATGGTGAAACTAGACTTAGTGAATTCAGTGCAGATGAAGACGTGGATGGACTAACTGCTCTAGGTCCAGTTGGAAGTCCAGCGGTCTTTCCACTACTAAGCCAATCACTTGAGATGTTTGAGTTTGGAACACTAGGAGCAGCAGTGTCACCCGGCATGGGTTGAGAGGGATGTCGAGGAATACCTGCAGACATTGTTTGAGTTTGACCCACCACACTACCTCCCCTAAACAAATCTGGACCATCAGTAACCTGAGGTGCATGGGGAGCAGCTTGAACCGGTCTAGGAGACTGCTGCATTGTACTCACATTTGGAACTCCTGGTCCCCTAAAACCAAAATTCTGAGAACCCATTGGTGTTGTTGCTGGTGTTGGCGTTGGATTTGGTGTTAGTGTTGGAGTAGGCACACTTATCTGTGGGGTAGATGCAGCAGCCATTGACGGTATTTGTTGTGCAGATATGGCAGCAAGATTAATCTGTGGAGGTGGAATTTTGGCAGCAGCAGGACCATATAATGCTGCCTTGACAATATCTGGTGTTAAAACACGTTTACTCTGTGCCACAGTAACAAGTTTGAGAGCATTATAAAATTCTTGCCGGCCAAGGAAACCTGTGTGACTTTGATCAGCAAGCGTCCATATCTGCATTCATACAAAAAGTTAAGTTTCGTAACTACAGCAATATCATGAAGTACAAACTACACAGCTTAATCGGGTACACATAAAGAGGAAAGAAAATTAGAAACACTCGCTACCCAGATTTGCAAACTACAAGCAGGCTCTGTGCATAGTTAGGAAAAAAGATTTGCACATAAAACTAATCATAAATGTAATCAAACCATTAATTTATCGACGTTACAACCAGATTCGATTTCAGGAATACATAAACTTCAGAATAGAATTTTCAACGAATCAGTGGTTCAAAAAGAAAGAAATAGAACCTGAGCAAGGACTTGTTTGGGTAAATTAGATCCTTGAAAGAAAGCGACAGCTTCGGCTCCATTAATTCTACCATCACCGTCTAAATCAGCCCTCCTAAAATACGCTTCGAATTGATCGGCCGCACTATTGGCCCCCGCCATTCACGAATCTTTGACTAGCCAACTATCTCCTCAGATCAAATTAATCCAAACTCAGATCACACATAAAAGATACAAAAAGAAAAGAAACAAAATGAAAAGAATCTTAGTATTTGAAGTAAGAGACAAACAAGGAACAGCGCGTGGTAGAATGGTGGAATTAGAATTGGTGGTTAGATCGAGGAAAGAAGACACAGTTGCTCGCAAATGGCTGCACTGTCTTTCTCGATCGACAGGAACGGAGACTGAAACAGGATCTATCTGTTTTCTTTTCTCCGCTTCGAGTTTGAGATAAATATTTATTGACCCCTGTACCCTTCTTTAATTATATTTTCAATTTTGCCACGCTTCATTTATTATTGTGACGGCCAAGGGACTGCTTCCCACCCGACCTACCTTTTAACCTCAAGTTCTCGTTTCATTATTTTAAAAATTTTATTTATTCACCTATAAATAATTAAAACTAATAAAATTTTAATCCTTTAAAATTAATTAAAAAAATTAAATTTTAATTTATTTTTAATATTATAAATAAAATAATAATTTTAAACTAATATATTTAACCTCCCATAAATAAATATTTTAAATTTTTATAATTAAAAAATAAAAACTTGAAATTAAAGAATATACCGAGTGGGAATAAGTCCTCTGGCCTACATAATACAAATAATTCTTGTTATTCTTAAAAAATTTTTGTTTCCACTTGTATGTTTCATATTATAACCTCAGAGAGATGATAAGTATCCAAATTTCAAATTTGATCCAGTAAAAACTTTATTTTTTTTTATCATGACTTTGGAAAATAGTAATCTAAACAAAATAAAAATTGATAAACATACATATATTTGGAAAAAAAAAAAAAAGACCTTTGTAAAAAGTACTATTAAATTAGCCCACCTGGAGTCCTTGAGTTTAGCCTATGAAGTGTGCTGTCAAGATAAATTCTTCAATCAAACTAGCATTTCCCATTGTCATGACTCATAACAAATTACCAAGTAGAGGGAAAAAAATTATCTTGCAACCCAGCGTCACAGATTCTGAGAGGGGAAGTTAGACATATTGAAAAAGTATATGTAGATTTGAACCGAACCAATTTGATGTTTGACTCAAATAAATCAAACTCGAGTTGAAGAAGGATCAACTCGTCCAGCTTGAAATCGGTGCCATGACACCAGCACTCTGCTTTGACAATTTTTCTCATTTGGCGACTCTTCTCCTTCTCAAGCATTATGATTCACCAGTTCTTGTAAGCAGACTGAGAATCTATAAGAATGGAATTTTACTCATGCCAACTTGGAAGTGTGCATCAGGAATGATCTTACAAAGTTCTGTATTTGGTTTCTCTTCTACCAGAGTCAGCACTGAAGGCCATTCAGATAGGAATCGCGATATTTACTGTTGGCCCCATTTCCTGCATAACAAGTTTGACATCAAATCCAGTAACAGAGCGAAGTGCAAGAAGTCAGATGCAGCAAAGAGAGAAAAAACAAATGAACTAGCCGCAGGCTTTCAGCAACAAGGAAATAATAGAATGCACATAACGAAAATCCAAGCTTCATTCCTTTCCTCTGAATGACAATATGGTGAGAGTCAATTTTCTGACCTCTACAATCACAATGCATTTATGTGCATTTTACATTATGTATCAAAGCTGCCACTTGTTTAATTCAGCTGCATATGTATAATACAGTGCACCTGCAAATGAAACAAAATGAGGAAATATGAAAAGAGACCATAAGGAAAATAAATATGGAAATCTGAAAGTAGACCATAAGGATTTTATAAGAATAGCTTAAGTAGAAACTAAAATATATATTGAAAGAAAACAAAAACAGACAAACAGTGCACTTCCAGTAACAATTTTCTCATATCACTGAACAATAACAATTTATAAGAATGTGTACTTCACTTTCTTAGAAGTGCAACGCAATGCAGTTGAGTGATTATAATGTATATACATAGCATGTATGACAATGACATAAAGATACGATCTTGTTGGAAAATAAGAAACACATCAGAGAGAAAAAAAAATTACCATATTTGCAGGCAAGATAACTACCTGCCGAAAAAAATAATTTAAAAATCTGCAATGCTTCACTGGCAAGTGAAACTCATAGCAGCTCAAAAATGCCAGCCTTTAGCACGCCATAGCCTTTGAGCATTTTCAGTACGACGAGCAGCTTTGATCTTCAAAAATAGTTTATAAGCTCTCTCTAATTTGTTTGAAGCAAGTAGTTTATTACTAAGTTTGCTGTAAACAAGCCTGCTTGGGCAAAAACCCTTGCGCAAAGACTCCTCCATGACAAGTACAGCATTTTCAAGCTGACCTACACTGCAAAGTCCACTAATGACATATTCATAGACTTCCAAGTCAGAAGAATAGCCACATTCTTGCATCTCATGCCATAAATCTAGAAGCATTCCACATTTCCCAAACCTGGAAAGCCGCATAAGCAATAACTTATAAGCACAGAGTGATAGTTTACAACCAGCTTTTGTTGCTTTCTTATAGATCATCATAGCAGCATGGGGTGGACCAAAGCTACACAGGGGTTCAAGGAAAGAGGTTAGAGTCCCCATAGATGGAACAATCCCTCTATCTAACATCTCTTCAAACAATTCAAGTGCATCAGCAACCTTTCGGGCCTTCAGCAACCCCTGAATCAATTTTGTATAAGTATCAATATTTGGGTCACACTTATTGCTCAACATAGTCTTATAGTACTTCATACATTCATCGAAATCTCCAATTGAAATGTAATTAGAAATCAATGCATTGTATGCATTTGTATCTGGTCCACAGCCTTTCTCCTTCATAGAATTAAAAATCACAATGGCATCATCAATTCTACCAGCTCTTCCTAAGCCCTCAATAAGATAACAGAAAGTTGAAGTATCAGGACAAAAACCTTCCACTACCATTTCCTTCAGAACCCTCTCAATCTCATTGACATTACCAAGTTTTGACCACCCACCAATTAATATATCATATGTCTCACCATCAAACAACACCTTCCCTCTCATTGAATTGAAAAATGAATTTGCAGCTCCTACATGTAACCGTTTACATAAACACCTTAACATCACATTCAAAGACTCTGTATCACATTTCAACCCAAAATCTTCCAAATTTCCAAACATTTGTACAGCTTTATACACTTGGCGAGCCTGAATAAAGCTATCCAAAACTATAGATACTGCCTCTAGATCAGGTTTTACTCCTTCCTTTACCATGTCATGCAAAATATCCATCATAAAATTAAAAAATTTTCTCCTACCGAGTGCCTTAACAATAATGTTGTAACTCTGAAGATCTTTAGGAATATTTGGCTGCTTAATTGCCCAATTAAAGAACATAACCATAGCTTCACCTCCTAAATTACCTCTATTCACTACTTTGGCAACAACATCAAGACTTAAATCAACAGTAACATTTGTTAAAGCATCTTCTATTGCAAATTTTCCCCTCAGTTTTTGAAGAAAAACCCCTCTTAATTTCTCATCAGGCAATAAAAAACCATCGACGACTCTTTTGTCTATTTGTTTCACTGAATCACTCTCTTTATACAAATTCGGGACTGAATTATTACAAGATATTTGTAAAAGATCAGAAAGTTCGTTCAGAACACAACGTTCGTCGAGACCCGATTGATCCTTGATTTGATTTACCGCTGGTTCCTCTTTCAAATGGTTTGACTGAACATCCAGGGTTGAAAATAAGAACCGTGAAAAAGATGAGCCAAGGGAGCGTAAATGGTACCTGCTTCCGTTAGAGCGCGAGACAAAGCAGACAAATTGCCGGGATTGAGACGCCAAACCCGGAGAGACTGTGAGGGAAGTCATGAGTAACCCGACACCCAAGGGTTTAAAAATCTAACACAAGCAACCTCGCAGCGCTTATAATCCGCTGTGAACAAATTAAACAGCGTTAAGTGCCTTGTGGTCGTTTCCTGTTTGTATGAAGATTACATTTGCCTAAATATTTTATTATCAAAATTTAAATATTATTTTAAAAATAAATTATTTAAAATATTATTAAGTATAAATAATTATTATATTTAATAAAATTTAGTGGTATTGTAATTACTGATAAAACAAATAAAATAATATATATAATAAAAAATAAATTTTTAAGGTAATCTTTATTATATATATAAATCAAACGAACCCTATATCATCAAAGTTTACTCTATCAAACTTATGAATCAAGGGTGGATTAAGTTGAAATAAGCCCGAACAAAGGTGAGTTATTTAGGGGTAAACTCGAATAGGTTAATTCAGTTTGAATTAGTGTATAATTTGATTTAAGTCAAATTTCAATTAAAGTTTCAATTTGGTGATTTGATTCAAATTTGGTTTATTTTTTGGATAAAATTATTTCATTCATCCTATCATTAATGCTAGTTATAATTTATTAGGGTGTCCAATGTGTAAATTTGATTTAGGAGGAATTTTAGCCATATTAGAACAAATAACTCAATCATGGATTATCAAGTTTATTGTAGTTAATGTCACCATGCACAACAATCACTTTACGTCTCCCCCCCTATGAGAGAAAGATTGAGCCGATATTATTATCATACCTTGATTCCTCAACAACATGACAAACTTATATACAAATCATTCAAAGAAAACATAAAAAAAGAAAAATCAAAAGAAAAACCACCAAAATTTTTTATGATCTTTTTCGATCAAATCCATTTCAACTTAGTTTGAATAACACAATCGCTCTACTAAAATTTTGCCATACTCTTAAACTTGTATGTTGTTTGAAAAGAAAGGAAAAAAAAAGATGGATGGAGCAAATGAGGGTGGATTAAAATTTAGGAAAAATGAAAATGTTAGGGGTGATATGATAGTTTATCTGTCTAACGTTGTGATATGACAGTTTTCGGGTGATAATTTGAAATCTAGACATTTTAGGGGTAAAAAGTACTGTCCTCAAACCTTGGGTGTAAGAGAATGAAGTAAAATGAAGAAAGATAAAAAAGGCCTAAATGAAGTTACCGCCGCAATCCAAAATAAAAATCCAAATTTTCCCGCCAAAACCCCCGACTCTCAATTATATTTCTTTTTTTTGTTTTTGGCAAATCTCAATTATATTTCTATCTCTCTTTCAAACAACTCAGTGTGATAATTCTTCCAGCAGCCCAAAAATGGATTCTACAACAGTCCCAAAACCTAACCCTAATAATGGAAATCCTAAAACTGGGTATTCAATCGGAGGTATTCAAGTGAAGTTTCCGTATCAACCATACGGGAGCCAGTTGGCATTCATGTGCAGAGTGATATCGACCCTGGATCGAGCGCAAAGAGACGGTCACTGTCACGCATTGCTTGAGTCACCAACCGGTACCGGAAAATCGCTCTCCCTTCTTTGCTCGACTATTGCATGGCAGCAGCATTACAAGTTAAAGAATCAGAATCCGCATCTCTCTCATTCCAAGCCCAATCCGGAGGCCGTGACGGATCCTCTAGCCTGTGGCGGCGGATTCATCCCCGAGTCGCAGCCTACCAGTAATGTTTCGATTTCACCATTTTGTTAGACCTCAGTTTACTAGCTTAAGATGCTGTTTAATTCTTAAGTCAAATTGAGTAGATATTATAAGATTTTATGTGGTTTATTATTGTTGAAGTAATTATCATTCCTGTTTCAATGTTTAAACCTTTATTGCTTTGATATGACCCTTTTTTTCTCAGGTGTTCCACCGTCAGCAAATGCAGAGATGGCTAAATCTGCAACAGATAACAAGAGTCAAAAGAAAAACACCGTACCAACCATATTTTTTTCCTCGTAGGTTTTGTCATGCTAAGTTAGCTTCTGAATCCTTCTCTTTTGATTGGTATAAGAGATGAAGCTTATAAGTTATTTGCATTTATGACGTCGTAGCAAATTTGAGTTCTTTGTGCAGGTTATTTAAGGTGTTGGTTATACAATTTCTTTGTTATGAAGTAATTTTTTCAGTTTTATGGTGTGACGCTTTTATATTAAGTTAAATGTTGATGTAACTACCTTTTGAATTTTGCCAATGCTAAATTTGTGCGTTTTTTATACCTTTTAAGTATATTAATCAATCCTTGTTACCCGCTAGAAAAATAAGTGGATAAAGTATATTGTTAGCTGGGGTCCATCTGATATCTATATATGATGTGTTACATTGTGCACATGGACTATAAAGGAATTGGGCGTTGAGTTTCAAGAAATTTGCTGGTGGTAACTGTAGAAACAATGCATGCCAGAATAATAATTAGATGCGGATCTGCTAGTTGAGTAATTTCTTGTTCTTTTCTGTTTACACAAGGAGGACACATTCACAAATTTCTCAAGCAATTGGTGAATACCGGAAAACTGCATATAGGGTGCCAATGGCAGTGTTGGTAGGTTGAATCCATCTTTTTAAACTTAATTGTTTAGTTTAATTCAATTCACTTATATATGAGTCAATCAATAATTGGTGGGAAACTGAGAATCACACTATGGTTTCCGTGGTAATATTTCTCCTTCCCTTCCCTTCTCTTTCTCTCTTCCTAGAAACTGATTTTTTGTTTTATGTTGGGGAAGTTGTTGATAATTCCATTTCATGTCCTATCAGGCTTCACGAAAACATTACTGCACAAACAAACATGTGCGTGGCAAAGAAAATGTTGATGAAGAATGGTGCATTTTGAATCCGAGAAACTTCCCTTTACATATTTTTTCCTTCTTCTTAACAAGATTTTCTTTTTAACTTGTCCTCCTAACTATGCTACTGCAAATTTCCAGCAAACTGCTTATACGAAATCAAGATGTAGGATGCCCTGAATTCAAGTATGCTATTGCTCTATCTTATATGCTTACTAAATCCTAGTGATCTTTAATTCAATAGTCAATCTCTTAAGTGAAAGTGTAGCCATAACCAATTTTATTCCAAACAGAAATATTCATAAGGTCAAACATCATCCATCATTACACAAAGGAGGTTGCCATGAGGTTCATGATATTGAAGATCTTGTGAAAGTTGGACAAATTGTTAGAGGTCAATTATGTACCTTATAATATGTTCAATACTCACTGCATTTTGCCACAAACATTTGGTTGATGATCTGCCTTTTTCAGGGTGCTCATATTATGCAGCAAGTTTCATGGCTTATGATGCACAGTTGGTGTTTTGCCCGTACAGCTATATCATTAATCCCATCGTTCGTGGAGCCATGGACGTTGATATTAAAGGAGCCATTGTCATTCTTGATGAAGCCCAGTATATTTCAAAACTTTCTGTTATGTGCTTTAGAGCATGTAGGGAAATAATTAATTTAGCATTAAGTCATTAATTCTTATAATTTGTGGTTAGTGAAAATGAACAATTTGGTTTACTTAAGCTCAATACTGCAGCGGCACTCTACATGTTAAGGCAATTAATTATTTTTTCTTTGTTACCAATAAGTGACATACATTCAATTTATGTTCTCTTTCATCTTCCACAATTTGCAGCCAAAAAAAAGTTGATAATAATGAAATATAGAGAAAAGATTTGCATTTATTGTACATAGATATGTGGAATTGCTTTTTCTTATTTATGGTGTTGGCAGCTCATGTATATTGGTATTTTTTTTCTCTGGCTTTTCAGTAATATAGAAGACGTTGCTCGTGATTCTGGTAGTGCTGATATTGAAGAAGATAATTTACTTAGTAAGTTTAATACATATTTTATTTGAATCTCATAATTTCATTTTGTTTTTACTTATGCTGGTTATATGTTATGAAAGAATTGCAGATGGAATTAGGACAACTATGCTCTGTTAATGCCACGATTTACCAACCTTTAAGCGAAATGACACAGGTAATTTTAGGTCTTTGTATTTCACATTTGTGGCTTTCAAAATCTTTATCTGGGTTTTGGACAATGACGAATGTGATCATGTTTAGGACATCATAAGTTGGATTGAGCGGAGGAAAACAACATTAGCAAAGCGGGACTTTCAGCATTACTGCTCTTTGTGAGTTAGTTTGCCTATTCTGCTTTCAATTGTTATGTTTATGCTTCACTATATTATTTTTTGTTTGTCTTGAACATATTCAATTCAGCATAATGGCAACTTAAGAAACCATTGTATTCAAAACCTATTTAAAATTTTATTTCTGTTAACATTCAAATATTTCCACTATTCCTTTTATGGAATATACATGCCATTTTTTAAGCAGCATGCTGAATTAGAAGAATAGTACAAGCCTTTGTTTCTACTCTGTCTCCCTTTTGTCTAATTAAATTATGAATAGAACTATGCCCTTCTAGCAGTTCATGTTAAAGGTTCAATTTTATATGTACTGGAATAATTTGTATCATTTAATTTCATTATTGTTGCTGTCATGGTAAGCTGGACTGGTGATAAAGCTTTAAGAGAACTGCACGAAGCAAACATCTCACAGCAATGCTTCCCAATATTACTAGAGTGCGCCAAACAGGTACTGAGTGGTTAAGGATATTTAGGTTTACTTTTGACCATTTTGCACTTTGTGGACTTACTTTTCTGCCTGAAGGCAATCAGAATAGCCAATGATACAGAATCAGAGGTGCCTCATTTGGGTGGCATGTCGGTGACAACATTGGAAGGTACAAGCTTTTGGTTCTTAGGTCTTCATTCTCAAGTGTTGTATATCCATTAAACATTTATTATTGTAATTCCTTACCCTTTAACATGTTGCAGGGTTGTTCTCCTCGCTTACATATTTCTTCTCAAAAAACGGGTGTCATATAGTTGATTATCAGCTTGCTTTACGACGATTTGTCAAAAAAGATGCAAGTAAGTAGCTCAGAATTGATGATCCACTCAATTCTTTTAGAAGTCATGTTAATGCATTTGTTAAGAATATAAATTGATTCTGAGCTTAAACTATTATTGAGAGGTTTCTGAAGGTAGGCAGTATCAAACTTAATGCTATATAACTTGGTTTTAGATAAATGAAACTCCTAAAAAACTTGAGGCCTTGTTCTTCAACCCTGATACTGGTTGGAAAAAACGCAGTACTGCAGCTCTCCGTCCTTGATCCCTTCGCTTGCTTTGTCATGACTGAGCAAGTAAATTAAGGGTTGCAAAATAGGTGGGTTTATGGGCCTTAGTCTAGCTCATTGAAATTTCCTTCCCAATGTTGCGATTTTCTTTTCAAAGAGGATTAACAAACCTACATTATGATAATACCCTGCTAATTTCTACAGATTTAACAACCCAAGTAAAATCAGATCAATACTCACCATGCCAAGCAAACAAATGGAATTACGGAAGTAACTCCACCAGATTTATGTGTCCACAAAAGCAATCCACAATCAAGCTAAAGAGGGAGATAGATTAATTAGTGAATGAGAAGTCTAGTAACAAGAAGAAAAATGCAAATAATCTAGAAAATAATCCTGGCAACAGAGGTGCCGGAAACCTCCAGGCAATCAACCCCCTTTTCCTGATTTATCTTCATTTCTTCCAGCTCTTTTCCCTTCTTTTCTTTTGTATCACTGCCAAAGCTGCCCTTTTCATCTGCTTTCATATACATTCCACTTGTGCCCTCCTTATAGATATTTGCCGCCTCTCCAAGAGCCAAAGTTCTTCTACTCCCACCCTTACCCTTCTCCTTGTAGACTTTAGTAATTGTAGGTGTAACACATTATTTTTTGTAAGTGCAGTCTCTATTTTATTAATTTACCATGCAGATAATTATAATTAAGTCCCAAAATCCTATAGATGTGGTGCTCTTTGACACCCCCTCTGTGTAGGTTCAATGAAACAATTGGTCTGTCACTTTAGTTGAAGATCAAAGAAGACTTGGGTGTAATGAGCCTAATTCTGATAATGCGAATAGAGAAAACATCTTTATTTTTCTTAGGTGAAGAGCCTAACATTTCTATATGGCCACCAACAATTCCAAGCCCAACCCTGCATAACCCATCTGGACCTTAAAAAAAATTATCTGAAAAGGCAATTATGTAGAGTGGCTTTTCGTTCCTTTTCACTATTATGTTCTCATTGCCGTCAAGAGTTCAAATTTATAGAGCAGAGTGTGTTACTACTGGTCTTTTATTAACTGTTGGTGATATTATTTTGTTTGCAGAAAATTCTGCTGGTGACTGGACATGTACTTTTAGTCTATGGTGCTTGAATCCAGCTGTTGTGTTCAGAGATATTGCTGAACTTTCTTTGTCTGTCATTTTAACTTCGGGGTAAGCGTATATAAGATACTTGATTACTATACCGCAAGTCTGTATATACAGAATTTTGAAACTTACAAAATTTTTTCTACTTTCTTCGATGCACATGTTTCAGTTGGTTCAAACAGGTAAAGTGAGGCCATTAGGAACCTTATTCTATATCTGGGTTGTATATATTCTTGCCATAATGGTCAATACCTCCTTAGTAATGATCAGCTTTCATAATTTTGAACATTGGACTACCCTGATGTTGTGGCACCACACAAAATACATTCCCTTTAACAAGATTTTCATATTTGCAGCATCATACAGACACTATGAGGGGAAAAAAGCTAATTATATATGCATCATATGAAGATACAATTAGTATGCAACCTTAATTTATTATTATCATTATTTTGTAATTTAGGACTTTATCACCAATGAATTCTTTCTCATCTGAGCTTGGAGTTCAGTTTGGAACTTGTCTGGAGGCTCCACATGTAATTGATGTTGCATCACAGGTATAAATGATTTTACCTTGCATTTCAAGTGCTTATTGGTTTTGGTTCCTTCTGCTGCTGTTGCAGTTAAGAGTCAGCAACCGTTGTAATACAGGTGTGGGCTGGTGTAATCTCCACTAGTCCAGGTGATTATCCTTTGAATGCAAGTTATAAAACAGCCGATGGATATGCTTTCCAGGTAGCCTATGCAATTTATTGCATTGACATTTGATTGACTGAGACCAGATTTTTTATAACACTGTAAGTTATCTGTTGTGTTAATATTATGAAGGATGCCCTTGGCAAGACTTTAGAGGAAATTTGCAATGTTGTTCCTGGTGGCTGTCTTGTGTTTTTCCCAAGTTATAAGCTGATGGAGAAACTTTCCAAACGTTGGCATGAAACAGGCCAATGGTCTCGACTTAATTCAAAGAAACCGTTTTTTATTGGTATGAACTCTTTTATAACATTTAAATTATTTCTTAGTTGTCATTCTTCATTTGCAAATTAATTAAACATGATTTTTTTTTTTTCAGTCGTGGTTTGCAATTTATAGCTTTCTTATAGGTGTTGGAGTTTTCCTGGTTTATGAAGGATTGATGATACTTATTTTTGTGGTTGTTATTACAGAGCCAAAAGGAGGAAGCCAGGAAGATTTTGATATCATTTTGAAGGATTATTATCACTCGATTTCTCAAGGCAAGAAACCTTCTTTTGTAAAAAAGAGAAGGGTTAAGAAAGCAGGCATCAATCATTTAAATGCTACAGAGTCCCTTAAAGATGCTAATAAGGATGGAGCTGGTTTTCTTGCAGTGTGCCGAGGAAAGGTAGGGAGTTTGTTGTTTATTATCATAAGACATGTATAATCTACTTCTTAATATTTTGTAATGCGAAATCTTCATTTTAAAAATTGTATTATGAAATGGTTGCATGTTTATACAGATATATATGTGTGTGATATCTTTCTTTTTTTTTTTTTTTTTGGATTTGCTTCTTAATTGTTATATTTGCTTGCAGGTTTCAGAAGGACTTGACTTTAGTGATGATAATGCTCGCGTGGTTGTATCCTTTTTCACTCTTCAAATGTTAGGTGCCAAGTATTCTACTTTTTCGGTAGGAATTTTTTGCCACTTAAGCACAATATATCTACTTTGGAAAAGTCAAAATGAGTGTAAATCTCAAACTTCTAGGACACAGGTTAACTTAGCCAATACGTTACTTGTAGTGTTATATGTTTTTAATTTTTTTTTTTTTGTAACTGCTACCAGCTTGAGTCTAAAAAGTGATGAATTCAGTTGGATTCTTGCCTTTCAATATACCCCTTTGATGTTCATTTACCATGATTTGTAAATCCTTAACTGTCTCAGATAGTTGTTGGCATTCCATTTCCAAACATGTGAGACTTACCTGTAACTCTGGAATTCTTTCAGATATGAATTATCTCTGTTAGTCATAATGGCTGATTCATGTTAACTTCTTATCAGAGCTGATATTCTAGTTGATTTGAAGAAGAAATATAATGATACATATAAATCAGCAAAAAACCTTCTAAGTGGTAGAGAGTGGTACTGCTACCAGGCCTTTCGAGCTCTTAATCAAGCTATAGGTATGCTTTACAATGTATCAAGCTTTCCATTTTGTTATTATTTTCTTGGGGATTTGCAACTATAGCGACTCCATTCCTTGCATGATGTTAACTGAATAAGATTCAAATGGCTAATTCTGTTCTTGAATTATTTGATGACTTCTGTAATATGATAGTAGTAAAGAAAGATTTTAACTGCCTTCTACCATTTCTAGGACGCTGTATACGACATAGGTTTGATTATGGAGCCATCATCTTGTTAGGTAACTGTTTTCAATTTTTAAAATCCATTAAATTCCTTTTAGTGAAATGGCTCTGGTATTATTATAATTTTTAATTTATAATGTCAGATTTTTTTTTTTCCAAGCAGATGAGCGTTTTCAGGAAGAAAGTAATCGAGCATATATTTCGAAGTGGCTAAGGAAATCCATTAGGCAGTATGACAACTTTGAGAAGTCACTAGAGGGATTAAAATCTTTTTTCAGAGAAGTCAAGGTCCCCTCTTTTTCCATGTATTTTTTATTGCACTTATTTCCTTCATGGAAAATTCAGTGGAGGAGTTATAATTAATAATTGGTTTCCCTGCCCAAACATGCTTTCAGGATCAGGTTGGCAAGAATATGGTAAAAATGTCACAGAATACTGACAATAACAAGGACAGTGTCCCTTCCTTGGCTGAAAGTAAAGAGTTGACAAAAAATACAAGTAAGAAATTTAACAGGTCTGATCATTCAGGACAGAAAGTGCAGTCAGTGACGAAGTATGACTCCACCTTTTCCCAGTGGAATTCTCACGGCTATTCTGACGTTCAGACATCAGTGAAACTCAAGCAGGACACTGAAGAATGTGTTCATGATAAAAATGACCACTCTATTGAATTAAGCAAAGGGTTTATGAGGAAAGAAAATGAGAAACTAAACAATGGATTGGATGGATACTCTCTGGTGAAGCATGATGACACTTTTACCGTGTTGAAGTCTGAAGGTGATACTGTAGTTCAGTCATCTTTTCGGTTAGATAAGGACATTAACAACTGCAAAGATTATATCAATGTGGAATGCAGTTTGCAGAGCGATTCAAGGTATGAATGGGAACCATTGTTGAATGTTTGCTAAAAAATGCATTTCTAGGTCATTTAATTTAGCAATTGTGCTGTCCAGTAGTGGTTTATCAATGCTTTCTTTAATTATTCATGCTTTTTTTTTATGCTTGACTAGTATTTATGATCCTAATATTTAAATTTCTTCAAAATATCTTACCACCAATTCAACCTGCTGCAAGTCTATTGCTTGAGAGAGAAAGATCCTTTTGCAGGTGCTACAGGGCTTCAACTATGCCATTCACTGATGAAGATCTAGAATTATCCCTTGTCAAAGAAACCCCTGGAATGGGTGACAGTATTACCGTGGCTAGTCCTGGATCCTTCTTTAAGGATGGAAACTCTTGTTCCACCATATATCAAGCCTCTACCCAGTCTCCAGATCTGTTGTCATTCCATTCAAGGATTTTACCAAATCTTGGCAATGTTCCTTCCAAAACTCAGTTTGAGATGGCAGTCACTCCAGAAAAAGATTTTAGTGGAAACACCAGCAATATCCTGCCAGAGAAAGATTTTAGTGGAATTACCAGCAATATCCTGCCAGAAAGAGATTCTTCTTTGAGTGTTAATTCACATGCCCAAAAGAGGAAGAAGTTCATGGGTTCTCCATCAGTTGACCTGGCAAATCGTAAAATTGAATTTGGCTTTGAGACCATTCAGGCAGACCATAAATCCAAGAAGTCAAATATTTGTGCACCAGTTACAATAAATAATGGTGATGGTTCACATGTGTTATCTAGTCCTATTATGGACAAGAGATTACAAATTTCTTGTTCACTTTGCAGAAGCCCTTTAGGGTTGCATGAGAATCATCACTATGTTTTGTGCTCCTTAACTACATCTACTAAAGTTCACTTAGTATCTCTTATGAAAGAACGAATGGAACCTGGTGATGCAAATGTTTCAAGCGTACCTGTTATCATTACTGACATTTCATCTGTTGATCAACGGTTCTGCAACAGAGCTCTTGAAGGTTCTTCTGAAAAGGGTATATGGTGTGAAGAAGACGGGTGTGTGTACAATAATCTCTTGTGTCCCTTCTGCAGTATCCCCAAAAACTTTCTTGGTGTACAGATTGTAGCATGTGATGCGACAAATTTTCACTTACTTAACAAGGTAGGTTTAATTCCAGTCTTATTCTCCAGCTAACTCTTCAGCCATTGTGCTTCAATCTTTATGTAACACATGGAAAATTTTCATCTTGTGGCTTCTTATCTTTGCTTGTTCTGTAGATATTGCTTTACTTGGAACGTTTGGAAATTAGGGATCTGGAAGCAGAAAAATACAAGTTGTCTGAAGTCAAGGCAAGTTTGTTATCTTACACAATTGTAACTTTGATGATATCTGTAAACTACTCCATAGGATTAAGGAAGATTATTATTTTGGATTAATTGTTGTCTATGCACTCCTAACAAATATAGTATGATTGTAGGATTCAATGCTAGTTGAAGGTACAGACATGGATAAAGTTGCTGCTTCAAATTCCATTGAAAAATTTTCATATTCCCCATCACAAAACTCGGGAGGCTGGAGGACCACTAAAACGAAGGTGAGCTTAGAAATGCTTTGGGCTTTTGATCAAAGTCTTTCTGCTATCTGCCCTCATAAATCTCACATTGAGTTTCCACAATTCTGCAGCTGAGACTACCAAAGAAAGCCCTGCTATCTAATGTAGAGACATGATGACCATATGCATCTTGCTTTTTTGTTCTTTCCCGCACTGCCCATATGATGAGTTGGAATTGAGATTGCTTATGCTGTAATGCAAATTTTGCAAGGCAATGGCCGCATCGTTTGCCTTAGCAAGTGAAAGCTCTGATTGGTCGACTGCAGCAGCTGTTGCAATATTCCTGATTCTACTGAAGTTAAACTTGAAGTTCACAGATAATGGTAAGCGGTTAAATTTTTTATAAGATAACATGGGTACATATGGGTTTCTAAGGTGTAAAATGGCTTCTTTTGCAAATAGAATAGAGTTAATTTATGATCTCTGATTCTTATATTTCTAGCAGTCAGTTTATCAGTTTGTAAGGGTGGTTTTGCTTACATCCAAAAACGCTTCAATCATTTAAGGCTTCAAACTAGGTTTTTGGAACTGTTTTTTATAAAATGAAAGTAAATAATTTGCAAGTTCCATTGTACTACTTTAAAGTAATTTATTTAACTAGTGAATTATGGTAAGTGGTAACTAGTTTTATTATATATTTAGTTTAAACAAGTTGAGCTTGAGTTAAAAGAAATATTAGTTTGTAGAGCTCAATCTTAGTTTGATATTGATGTTGACATTAGAGTTTGCCTATTGGTGACTTTTTTTCCTTTTTCAATAGTTCTTTTATTTGGTCAAATTAGTTGTTTTGGATTTAAATTAAACTTGAGTTAAATCTTGTTTCAGCTTGGTATAACTTGAATCCATCCACCTATTTATCCCAGTTTTCGGATTAATAGTAAGTAATCTTAATCAACCAAGTTCATCCAAGTTTTGATGCTATGAATAGTGTAGTTTAAAACTTTAAAAAGTCCACCAAAAAGAAATCAATTTACATTGTACATTGATGAAAATAGCTAAATTATCGGCATGTCATGTAACTGCCAGCGACCATATAAGCTTTCATCATCCAGACATGATGTATCCTTGCACCTCCCTTTTAAGGACTATAGCTTCCCGGTATCTCCAATTTGCCCATCAGTTGCTCAATTCCTACATAAACATGTCATAAATGAGTAGACTGGATTGTTCAGAAATCTAATTGTTAATTTGCAGCAACACTTGTGTGTCGAAAGCTCACATAACATGTCATTGGGTAGAAATCAATGATTATTTAGATTATTTAGATCCTTGATGGCACAAGTCATCTTTTCAAAAGCATTGCTAATAGTTATTGATGTATTTATTTATTAGGCTGCTCATGGAAGTAGATTAAGCACCTATATCTGGACTTTGAAAAAAAATGTTTTCAGCCCTTGATGTCGAATTCGCAAACAACTGGGTGTTCTCTGGGTTTTTGTTCTTTATGTCTGTCTCTGACTCCTCCATGTTCGAGCCAACACCTGACTGCCTTCTCTTGAGACGAGCTCTTCTATTTTGGAACCAGTTATACACATTTGTTTCAGAGATTTGTCCATATTGTGCCAGTTCAGTGGTTATTTCTTGGATCTTCTGCTTGTTAGGAGTGCCGGTGCATTCATTGTATACACGCTCCAGGATTTGCAGCTGCACTGGCGTCGGTGTCCACCGTTGCCTGGCGGTGATCTTCTGGCCACTGGATGCCACCAGTGGATCAAAGTATGGATTGCCCATTCTCATTCCTAAACAAGTAGTAACACAGGAGTCTCCATGTAAACATAATCAATAAGAAAAAGTGACAGACCGAGAAAACAATGTCAAAGCAATCAATACATCAGTTGAAGTAAACACTGTTTAATTTCATATTATTGACAAGTTAAATCTTAAACTTGGTTAAAAAATAATTTAATTTTGATTTTTATGTATTTAATTTGAATTTGAATTTAAAGTTAAAGAAATTGGAGGTTATATATTACTAATATTTTTGAAAATGTCCGTAGATGGGTTTGATTGATTATATTTTTGAAAAGTAATATAAATGTCTTTGATTGATAATAATTTCCAATTTTTTTAACAGTAGAACAATATTTTTTTTATAATAAAAAACTCATTTGAGTTAGATTATCTCTTTAAGATTGAACCAATTATTTTAAATAAGTCAAACTCTTGGTTTAATTAACTGAATTAAATAAAAATTTTGATATATCGTCACAAAAAATTTAAATTCATATTTTTTTATACATTAATTCTTCACTTTCGATTAAAAGATATTTTCTTAGTGTTAATTGTCATAACATTGGGAAAATGGTAAGTATCTACTCTCCTTTCAAAATACACGTTCAGACAACTATTTCATATCTGATATCAATCAGAGATTCTATCCGCAAGTTATGGAGAAAATTAAAAGCATTGATTTAGGCTTCAATCAATGCATGATTTATGCATAACAGTCAAAATTTCCAACAGTTACATCTAAATTTTGACATGCATAAACACCTTTAATACCCTTTAAATAAAGTAGATTCAAATCAAATCAATTTACCTAGAATCGAACTCAAGTTCTCGGCTTGAGATCAATACCCATGTTGAAGTTTATCTCACGGACGAACCTTTTTCAATTATTTTTTCTCTGTTATTACTGCTCATAACATTTGCTAACATAATAAAATAATCTATTCAGGCAGTCAAAATAAGAAGCAGAAAAGAAAGTAAGAATTAAAGAAAAGTAAGGCACATCCATGGAGTGATTTTAAGCAATGAAAATAAACTCACGTACCAGTAATATCATATTGAAGGGAGAAGGCCTTGTGCATCTGAACAAGCTGTTCACAAATCATGGTGTAAACAGCAATTTGTTTCCTCAGAAGCTCCATTTGCTCATCAGTCATCACTTTGACAAACAACTCACCATTTTGAAACTGCCCCAACTCCGTTTCCACTCTCATCTCTTCTTCTTCTCGTTGATTTTCTTGAAAATTCTGCCACTCCATCTTCCTCGGAAAATATTTTCTCCACCTGTGACCTACCCACCTTTCAACACTACCATGTCTCTGAAATTCGGCTATTTATAGAGGACATAAGAAAGAGGTAAAGAAGAAAGACGATAAGTAAACAAGACCTGTTTTTGGAAACAAAAAGCCACGGTTAACTCCCCATTTCGTAAAATTAGGAAGCTGTTTAACACTAGAGAGAAGCGGGTCTCACGGACAGGTCAAATTCTGAGTTGTTTTTGCTAATTTAGTTGACCTTTCAAATCAAATAAAAGCTGGGTGGACTCTAGGTTTTAGATTGCCGTTTGGATAGGCAAAGCAAATTCATCTTAAAAAAAAATAAATAAATAAATAATACTACGTACATATATTTTAAATACATAACAAAATATATTATTATTTAATTATATAATAATATATTATTTATATATTAAAATTATATCACATGCTTTTATTATTGTTGAATGATACATGGTTTCATTGCGGATGCCAGAAACGCAGCATATGATGTGATGCATCCAACGGTGGCAGACAGCGTTGAGGAGATAAATAAATGATGTGGTGGGCCCCCATTTGAAGCGATGAGGAATTGAAAATTTTGTGAAATACGTTGCCGAAGCATACAACACATTCTCATATTTTTCCTTTTTATATTCGCAAAGAGGGGCCTTTTCTTCAAAAGGGTAATTGAGAGAAAGCAAATTACAACAAAAAAACCAAGTGGACTCAAAGGGACACATGAAGTCAATAGATAATTGCTGTGAATTGGGAAATTTGGTGCACCTAAAAAGCCATTTTGTTTGCCACAAGCGCTAAGGTTCTAAATCATGTAACACCTAGTGTGAATTCAAATGGAACTTTGAGTTACCCAATTTGAGTTAATTCAAATTTATATACAATATCATTAAAAAATTATAAATAAAATAAATAATAATAATATCAATAAAATATATAATATTATCCAAAAGACAAACAAATAAAATTGAAGTAAAATCAAAGCTCAAATTCAAATTTTACTCACTCAAGCCAAGATGATGGATTCGAGCCCCCAAGATAGACTATTAGTAGGGCTTGTCCACTGCTTAACTTGTTCGGTGCCATGCCATGCCCATGTGCTGTATTTGTTAACATCACCCCTAGTACAATATAGTGGTAAACATCAAGGCTTTGATATCTAGATTATTCATAGACTGAGTGCAGAGATTCATCACAATCACCACCGGTCCAACTAGTATATTAAAATATATATTATATATAGCTAAATAAATAATATTATATAAAACGTCATCATATAATAAAATATTATTTACAATAATATATATAGAATACATATATATATATATAATTATATATTTAAAATAAATATATAAATTTCATAGTAGTTAAATTAATCAAACTGAAAAGAATTTGACTCATCCATATGATGCACATCGTGTAATTGAAAAGTTCTACATTGTCGTCCTATATTCAATTCAATTATACCAGACAAAATTAAAGGTGCAGTGCACGTTTTGCCATTGCTAGAACTCTAAGTCTCATCGATGACAAAATTTTATGACAACATCAGTTCTGTTGAAACATTCTAAAGAAATGATCTTGCAGATCTTTTCTGATCATCCTCCGTTCTATCATTGCAACATTAATGGTGACAACTTCACAGCGTCTAGGGCAGTCGGAACATTTAATATTCAATCCCTAATACCGTGGCAGTGAATTTATCAGGCCAATTATATGACAACCAAAGTGACAAGGCAGCATGATTCAAATGTATGGAAATCAGTGATTGAAAAAGACATCGAAGGACCTCCGAATGGGTTAATCAACATGGAAAAATTTTACAAAATACAACAATCAATCCACAATCTGCAGCATTCAGAAAGGATACCATCAAAACACTTCATTTGATTGAAAAAGTAAAACCATGCTCCCATACATCATCATTTCCAAACAAGAAAACTGATTAGCTTTGACCAAATTTTGAACAAATAAACATACAAGTTTTGATTATATGGAAGATCAATAGCGTAAGAGTAAGACTAAATTTGTATGTCTATTTGTCCATCAATTTACAAAACCAAACAAAAAATTCCAACAATCCATCCACCGCTTATTCCATACAAACCAAGAAAAGAGCATAAAAATTGTTGCTTTTTAATCAATACACAATTAAACAAGTGTAATATCTTAGGAAACCAAAACCTGTCAGCTGATCAGCATATACAAGTATCACAGGAAGCATGCCAACATAAGAACTAAAGAGCAGGAACGCATTTCTACAAAGGATGAAACACCTTAACTAAATCATTAAGCTTTCAAGGCGAAGTACATATAATAGTGAATCTCCCATCTACAACTATTAATTTGGAAAAAGAGCAGGAGAAAATGACTGAGTGACAAACATATTCCACTTACATGACAAAAGTATCTAAAAAAATTAACATGAAGCACATAACATTAACATATGTTGTTCAAACACTGTCACAGCCTAAATGATTATGCTATCTTCCTTGGCCAATTCCTACTCGTCATCGTCCTCCTGCATGAACCCAAAACAAGTACCACAATTCAATAAACAAGTTTTCGATGTTAACAGAATTAGTTTGATGAATAAAACAAACCTCGCCACTGCCCTCCTCTTCATCATCCTCATCATTCACCTCTGACATTGACTTCTCAGACTCCTCTTCATCCTCTGCCTTTGGGGCTTCGGCCTAATTCCATAAATATTTAAGATAGATTCACAGAATCCTAAAAGAATGAAATACACAAAAAAGTGACAAATAAACAGACCTGTCTCTTGTTGTAATTTTTCAATTCTTTCTCATAATCAGCCTTGCGTTTCTCTGCCTTGGCAACGTATGGTGCTTTGTCCTACAGTTGCCCAGTTCACGTTAGAAGCTAAAATAACTACACCCAGAGCATAATATCTTCCAGCTGTAAAATACTTACAGCATCAGACATGGACTTCCATTTCTCTCCACCAGCTTTACCAACCTAATACAGGAGAGAAAAATCAAATTAAACGAAGCATCTACAAATAAACATATAGAAAATTAATCAATAATCAATCAACCCATACTTACAGCGGCTACTGATTTGTTTTTAGGGTGGTCCTTCTTGTAGTGCTCACGGAACTCCTCCCTTTACCCATCGGATCAACAAAAATAAATAAGATTTTAAACCAATCAAAAAATACAAAATATCACGAATCTTTTTGTTGTCAAATTCACATAAATTATGTAGAAAAAAAAATATCGAAATATTTTGACAGGAAAAATCATAATGATGAAGAAAATATTTTAAAAAGGATGACATCGGCTCACATGAAAACGAAGAAGGCACTAGCCGGCCTCTTGGGCTTGTTTGGATCTTTAGCTGCCTTTCCCGCTTTCTTTCCAGCTGCTTTTGTAGGCTTCTTGTTCACAGCAAGCCTACCAGAACAAACACAGCCAAATCAGAAAAAAAAAAAAATACACGTAATATTAAAAGAAAATTAGGAAAATTTAAAAAAAAAAAATTGAAAACGGATCTGAGATCCACACGACCATATTCCCCAAGCTATTTGCGAAGAAGAAAGAGGCAAAAATACGAAAAAAAAAAAGACAAAACAAAACGTGCACAAAAATTACCTTGAGCTCTTGGCATCTGACTTGGCTTTACCTCCTTTCATGGCGAATCCTACAAATTTATCAACGGATCCATCAAAATTAAATTCAAAATCGGTGAAAAAAAAGTAAAAAGCATCGAAAACCGATGAGATTCGGCGAAACTTACAGGCTAGTAAGGGCGAGGATAGGGTTTGAAAATGTGAGAGAGAAGAGACGAAGAAGAGAGAGAGAGAGAGACAGGCGTATTACGTGTTGTGCTTTGTTGTGAGGCGAGACATCGAAGGGCGGAGATATTAAGTGAGGAATGTAAATTGAAATTCAATTGCGCACGAAATGAAATTGGGATTTTAGGGGTTTAGGCGGGATTTCGAAATTTTATGCCATGTCAGCAATCCGTGTGATGCTTGATGATTGGGTGCGTAAGTCTTAAGCTTAAGCGTTGATTTAGGCTTTGTGTTTTCTCTGTGCTTCTTTCGTCTGAGGGAGAGTGTGCTTCTTTATGTGGTTTTTTATCATACACAACGGACTTTATAATTATTCGATCATCCATTTGAATTAAAATCTGATTTAGAGTTCAATCTAAACAAAATTGGTTAAAATTTAAAATTTAATTTAATTTAGTTTAATTTAATTTAAATTTATTTAATTCAAATTTAAATTAAATTTAAATTAAAAATTTTAATTTATTTTAAAAAATTAGAGTTAGAAAAAGATCAAATCACTCATATTCGTGAGTTAAATTTAGTTCGAATTTGATTAATAATTCACTTCAAAATTAACTTATAATTCAATTCGAATTATGTTAATAATTGATCTTTTTTTACTCATTAATAGATAAAATAACATTATTTTATTAAAGAAGTAAAAATTTTAATCATGATTTTTAGTTATAGTTCGAACTATAAATTCAACCTATAAACTCAAATCAAATCATTTTTATTTGAATTGAACTTAAACCTCTTATAATTTTAATTCGATAAATTTAAATTAAATTACTTTTTATTTAAACCTAATTTAATCTAAAAGATATTCAAATTTAATTCTATTTCTATCTACGTTTGAATCAATCTAAAAACTTGAATTGAGAAATATGACATTTGAAAAATAATTTAAATATTTATTAAAAAAATATAACAAAACTAGTAAAGGTTCAGGGTTTGTCTATTTTTAGAAATTGTCTAGTCAAACTGAGTTCCCCTTAAAAGAATTGAACAAACAAATAATAAAGTAACGTATAAATTTTAAAATACTAGAACAAAAATGATAAAAAATTAGGAGGATATTTGAAATTAAGTTCAAAATTAATTAACCAAAAATACAATTTAAATAATTTGAATCTTTAATTTAATTTAAAATTAATCAATTTTTAAATCGATTTAATTTTAATTTATGATATTTTAACAGAAAATTCAACTCCATTTAAATTAATGTTGAAATGGTTTTGATTATCCCATTTTAAACACTCAAACTGAATTGTGTTGGATGGGATTGGGGGGTGGATAGGGTCAACTCAAGCCCATTAGCCCGATGGGCCTAAGTTGATCTATTCAAAGCCCAA
Organism: Mangifera indica; assembly: GCF_011075055.1. NCBI lineage: Eukaryota > Viridiplantae > Streptophyta > Magnoliopsida > Sapindales > Anacardiaceae > Mangifera > Mangifera indica. The sequence goes on along the minus strand of NC_058147.1, from coordinate 833,331 downwards.
CTTCATTTTTTATTTTATTTGTCAGAATTTTGCAAGCTTGCTCCCCGTCACTTCCTACAAGAAACAATGACATTTTATCTAAGGTGAATATTATACTCATTGATAATTGTTACAAGTATTAAACTTAGTTACAATCTTAGGGATTAATTTATTTATAATTTAAAATCATATTAAAACTTATATTTACGATAAAATAATATAATTGAAAATTTTAAAAATAAAAATAAAATATCGCCTAATCACATAATAACATATTATCTTTAACATTTATTAATTATTTTAATTTAAGATCCATCTTAATCCCATAATACAAGCATCCAAAATCAATTAGATTATTTGTATTCGATGTTAGAGATAACATAATATATTTATTAAAAAAATCAATGTTTATGGGTATTTTGTTTTTATTTTTCATTACATTTTATGTGCTGACGATAATAATAAAATTTTATATATTTTATTTTAAATATTTAATCGAATACTTAAATGATAGAATATTATATGATTAAATAATTTTAAATTAAAAATAAAATAATATTTAATTATATAATAATATATTATTTAAATTCGAAAATAGATATGTATTTCTTTAAATTAATATATAAATATGATTAATTCATTAATAAATAATTAGATAAGATGAGGAAGAAACCAACAAGTAATCCTGTTTCTTGACACTCATCCAATAGGCCAAATCCAATAACGTGCTTACGCATTACAATTTAATTTTGCAGATTGGAGTGGAGGTGGACCACTTCATCAAGGTTCAACATAATAGCTTAAACAATGAAATATATCATATCATCTAACAAATCTTTCCATGATGTCTCAGTATGACCCGTTTTATTTATAAGCCCTGACAAGATGTATGAATTTGTAAGTCTTCTAAAGGTTAACACTTGCCCAAAATTTATAAGCGGTGTGGCCCGATATGTATTTGTATATTTACATTTGCAAATATATTGTGTTTACAATGAATCTATGTATATGCATTTGTTTGAAACACATAAGGGTCCGGTCATTTAAATGGAAACCGAGTGCTACCCTATTTGACTCTGCCCCTTTGTTTTACCATGGCAGCACTGCGACCTTTTGATGCTCATACACTTGAGATTGAAACAATAGATTTAGATTTGATATGAGATCTTAAGTTTCATATCATACACTTGAGATTGAAACAATAGATTTAGATTTGATACTTCTTGTGCAGGACCTTCAATGTTACGTGATAAGCTAATCTAACAGTACTAATGTACATTGCCATTTTCGGGGCATTACTTCTTTAATCAATATTGCTGAAATGAATATTCTTAAATCCTGGTGAAGCGTCTGTGTAAATCATAGTATTTCTATGTTTTATTTATTGGTCCAAAGTTAGAGCACATGATGGCTTACACTTGATCTCTGAACTTCAGGTAAGTTCACCTGTTGAAAAACTTGTGTGCTGATGTTTTTTCTTTGCGCCCTAGGCATGAATATGTCCTCTGGTTAGATTGATGTCACTTTCTGGTGTTTTCATTTATGTGAAGCCAATGAAATGATTGCCAATTCCTCAGTGAATTAAGTTGTTCGTAGTCATTATTCTTATATGTGGTCTACACTTGATATCTGAACTTCAGGTAAGTTCACTTGTTGAGAAGCTTATGTGCTGATGCTCTGTTTTTGCACCTTTTTTTGGAATGTTGTCCAATTCTTGCATTTGATCCTACTTTTACATTTCTTCAAGTGAATAGAGTGCGGAAATGTCCTGTGGGGTGAATAAGAGATATGAAATTAAAGGAGATTTATTGTTGGGATGAGTAATGCTTAAGAGGTTAGGGAGAGTTTTAATGCTCAAATTTACAATTCTTTTAGAAGTGGAGATAGTTGGAGTAAAGCAGGTATTGTGACTCTCCTCAATTTGCCTTTAAAGTAGTCTTTGTATATGGCTTAGAGTAAAACAAAATCTCTTCTTCTCTTACTTCATTAAACCTTTTGCGCTTAATGTGAGGCCGCTCGCTAAATTAAAGCATGATTTAGCCCATTTATTTTGTCCTTCATTCTGACAGTGATTTTTTTTTTTTTGGATTTTTAGTCCTTGAAGTTTTAATTGTACTGGTACATATTGAACTTGTGTTTGCTCCTTTCAAATTCAGTTGGCTTTGTTTTTTTATCCATTATTTTAATGCATTTAAATTTAGCAACATAAGTATATGAATGCTGTGACCTTTTCTTGGCCATGAATTGTTTACATGGAGTCCAGAAATGTGAGTTGCGAAGCCTGTAGTGTGGCAATGGTTTGGTAAAGGTTAGTCTGGTTTGTTTCTCATCTGTCCCTTCTGCCCAATATTTTTGAAATTCTTGAGATCTTGTTATATGTAGCATTGATGTTTAAATGTCTTGCTTTTTTCTTCTAGGTGAGACCTGAAATGAAAAATTGAATGACCGCAACTTATATGCTGGTGTTATGCTTTGATAAAGATATGACAAGGATGCTGGCCTTCATGTTCTAGAAGTTATGGCTGTGGTAGTGGTAGCAATGGTTTTTATTTTTCAACTGATATCACTCTTAAATTAGATGACTGAATAGACGATATGGATGATGGTACTGGTCAGCCTGCAGCTTTTGTTGAAGCAAATTCTAGAGGACCTTCTAAGTCTACAGTGTCGATGAAAGGCAAAAGGGAAAAACTGTGATAGCTGATTTGTTTGAGAGAAAACTTAAAAACATAAGGGATGCTATTTAAGATGATGCACTGGCAATTAGAGAGGGAAATGTTTCAGCTGAGAGAGGAAGTTTTTGCAGAACTGCGGATTCTATTCACCCACTTTGGTGTGCATTATAAATCTTAACACTTTGCTTGTTGCGAATGCCGGAAGTGCCAAAGAGTGAAAGGAACTTTTGTTGCAGATGGTGTATACTCCTGATGACTCTTGATGAAATCCCTCTGTGGTTGATGGGCATGATATATACATATAGATATATACACACACAGATAAATGCATACATGTATACATATATATATATAGATGGTTTGTATAGGATTGAGCTATTTTAGCATATTGGTTTTTTTCTTCATTTATTTATACTGGGGATGAAGAGGATGATTTCAGTGGTTGTTAAATTCTTTGATAATTTTTCAGTCAGTGTTTGTTTGGAAGTACCAATTTTGATCTTTAGGGGGTGTTTGGTTTGGGTAATGTTTGATTACTAAAATAGAAAAATTACCTTGAAGATAGATTACTTAAAAGATTACTGGGTATAAATGATTACTATGTTTGATAAAATTTGATAGGTATAAATAATTATTGTGTTTGGTTAAAGGTAATAAAAGATTACTAGTAAATTATTTTGCTTAAATACCTTTGAATGTAATTATTTTTAAATATTTTTTATATTATTTGTCATATTAATTAAAAATAAATTTATTTTTATCTCAAAAAATTAATAAATAATAATTTTTTTATAATAAACTCAAGATTACCCCAATAATCTTTAAATACCTAAGGTAAAAGTGGTAATCAGATTATCACCTATATTACTTGTCACATCAGCATTGGTAATAAAAAATTACTGTAATATTTTATTACTGACAAACCAAACAAAGGAATAAAAGATAGATTATCAAGGTAATCTTAAAAATCTTTAACCAAACGCATCCTTAATGCCATGCTAACAGTATACAGTTTAATTTGACTGTTTAGCAAAAGTAGTCCCTTGTTGTAATCAGTGAATTATGAGAATTTTCCAGGAGTTTTTCACTTACCTTGCATGTTGGTGCAAGAAGCCATAATTAGTAAAAATTAATTAATTAATAATTACAATATAAGTTTTAATTTTTTATTAAATATGCCTCTTCAATTCAGTCTTATACATTGGGTTAGACCATGGGCCTCATGAATTTTGTGCGCCGGGCCACCGACACCTCTATAGGCAATAAAATGGATTTTAACTTAGAACGTGAAAAATCATTTCCTCAATGTTAAGACGCAAAATAGTCATCCCGCTTAAAACCGTGTCTTCACTTGCCTCCTTGCCGCCTCTCAGAAATAGGGTATTTTTTCGCCCCCTGAGTTCCTCCTCTTTCCTAGATACCCTGAATTCGAGTCGCCTGCAACAAACGGCAAATCATTAGCCATAAAACTTGTAAGTCTACCCCAGCAATTTATTCTTATTTTTCTTTGTTTTGTTTACAATAGTTGCCAGACTACATTGAGAGAGAGGTGGTACACGGTAGACCAAATGTTTGATGAAAGTCTTGTTAAAAGCTCAAATTCGATATAGCCCACGTGTGGAAATATGCGACGCCCATGAAATTTCAGCTTATGGGTCAGTTCCATTGACGAGAATGAATTGTATGTTCTTATCCATCAATCTGTATTCCAAGATGCCATCTATAACTGTGATGGGATAGTCAAGTAGAAGAAGTCATCACAGGAAAGTACCAAAGAATCTTCTCAATCTCCGGCGTACCAAACTGCCCCCTGACTTTGGGGTTAACTTGTTTTTAGAGAGTTGGGTCAAATGGGGCTTCCTGAGAGAGCTTTGCAGACTTTTTGTTGGTTTCAGAAGCAGCCTCATCTTTTCCCAGATGATCAGGTATTAGCATTTCTAAAACTTATAGAAATTCGAACTCAAATATAGAGTTTTATATTATTGAATTTGAATTTAAACTTAAAATTGAGAGTGTTTGACTTATTAAACTTGTAAATCTAAAGAAATTCACTTCAAATCAATTGAAATGATATCATTTTTTAATACATATCAAATAATATCATTTTAATTGGTTTTAACTTATCTACAATACTTGGTGGCATCTTGAAACCTTAAATCTTATGATTTGATGTGAGTTTTTTAATTTACATAATTATTTTTAATTTTTTTTGTGTGAAATATATCATATCGTGTAACAAATCTTTCCATGATGTCTCGGTATGACCCATTTTATTTACAAGCTCTGATAAGACGTATAAATTTGTAAGTCTTTTAAAGGTTAACACTTACCCAAAATTTATAAGCGGTGTGGCCCGATATGTATTTGTATATTTACATTTATACGTATATTGTGTTTACAACGAATCTATGTATATGCATTTGTTTGAAAAACAAAAGGGCCGGGCCATTTAAATGGAAACCGGGTTTTGCCCTATATGACTCTACCCCTTTGTTTTACCATGGCAGCTCTGCCAGCTTTTGATGCCCGTTCGAAAGACCCACTTCACATCAAGTTAGGTATTTTTATTTTTATTTTCTCGTTTTTGGATCCGATATATGTAGGTTTACTCGGTTTAAAATAGTTAGGGTTTATCAATAGTGTCAGTGTTTTACAAATTTTCAAATTGAGGATTGTTATTTGAGAAGTATAGCACTTATTGCTCTTTAGATTTTAGGTTTATTTATATTTCCCAGTTCGACGCCTCTTTTAGGTGTTGATTCTTGTCTGGCGTACTTTTGTTTAGATGTGGATAATAAAAACCTATGAAGACCGGAGAGTCTAAATCATATAAATCTTACATTAGAAATTTATACTTTTTGTAAATGTAAGATCCCAGTCTCATGATGGCTACCACATGAGATTGGAAAGTCTAACGCAATGTAAACCCTGCAATTTTTTTTGATATGGGATCTTAAGTTTCATATCTTACACTTGAGATCGAAACAATAGGTTTAGATTTTATACTTCTTGTGCAGGACCTTCAATGTTACGTGATAAGCTAATCTAACAGTAGTAATGTACATTGCCATTTTCGTGGCATTACTTGTTTAATCAATTTTGCTGAAATAAATATTCTTAAATCCTGGTGAAGTGTCTGTGTAAATCATAGTATTTCTATGTTTTATTTATTGGTCCAAAGTTTGAGCACATGATGGCTTACACTTGATCTCTGAACTTCAGGTAAGTTCACCTGTTGAAAAACTTGTGTGCTGATGCTTTTTCTTTGCGCCCTGGGCATGAATATGTCCTGTGGTTAGATTGATGTCACTTTCTGGTGTTTTCATTTATGTGAAGCCAATGAAATGATTGCCAATATCTTAGTGAATTAAGTTGTTTGTAATCATTATTCTTATATGTCGTCTACCTTTTCTATTGCCGGTGCAAACTTAATGCACATGATGGTTTACACTTGATCTCTGAACTTCAGGTAAGTTCACTTGTTGAGAAGCTTATGTGCTGATGCTCAGTTTTTGCACCTTTTGTGGGAATATTGTCCAATTCTTGCATTTAATCCTACTTTTACATTTCTTCAAGTGAATAGAGTGCGGAAATGTCCTGTGGGATGAATAAGAGATATGAAATTAAAGGAGATTTATTGTTGGGATGAGTAATGCTTAAGAGGTTAGGGAGAGTTTTAATGCTCAAATATACAATTCTTTTAGAAGTGGAGATAGTTGGAGTAAAGCAGGTATTGTGACTCTCCTCAATTTGCCTTTAAAGTAGTCTTTGTATATGGCTTAGAGTAAAACAAAATCTCTTCTTCTCTTACTTCGTTAAACCTTTTGCGCTTAATGTGAGGCCGCATGCTAAATTAAAGCATGATTTAGCCCATTTATTTTGTCCTTCATTCTGACAGTGATTTTTTTTTTTTTGGATTTTTAGTCCTTGAAGTTTTAATTGTACTGGTACATATTGAACTTGTGTTTGCTCCTTTCAAATTCAGTTGGCTTTGTTTTTTAATCCATTATTTTAATGCATTTAAATTTAGCAACATAAGTATATGAATGCTATGACCTTTTCTTGGCCGTGAATTGTTTACATGGAGTCCAGAAATGTGATTTGCGAAGCCTGTAGTGTGGCAATGGTTTGGTAAAGGTTAGTCTGGTTTGTTTCTCATCTGTCCCCTCTGCCCGATATTTTTGAAATTCTTGAGATCTTGTTATATGTAGCATTGATGTTTAAACGTCTTGCTTCTCTCTTTTAGGTGAGACCTGAAATGAAAAATTGGATGACCGCACCCATTACTCTTATGATATGCTGGTGTTATGCTTTGCTAAAGATATGACAAGGATGCTGGCCTTCATGTTCTAGAAGGTATGGTTGTGGTAGTGGTAGCAATGGTTTTTATTTTTCAACTGATGTCACTCTTAATTTAGATGACTGAATAGACGATATGGATGATGGTACTGGTCAGCTTGCAGCTTTTGTTGAAGCAAATTCTAGAGGACCTTCTGAGTCTACAGTGTCAATGAAAGGCAAAAGGGAATAGTTGTGATTGCTGATTTGTTTGAGAGAAAACTTAAAAACATAAGGGATGCTATTTAAGATGATGCACAGACAATTAAAGAGGGAAATGTTTCAGTTGAGAGAGGAAGTTTTTGCGGAACTGCAGATTCTATTCACCGACTTTGGTGTGTATTATAAATCTTAACACTTTCCTTGTTGCGAATGCTGGAAGGGCCAAAGGGTGAAAGGAACTTTTGTTGCAGATGATTTGTACTCCTGATGACTCTTGATGAAATCCCTCTGTGGTTGGTGGGCATGATATATACATATAGAAATGTACACACACACATAAATGCATACATATATACATATATATATAGATGGTTTGTATAGGATTGAGCTATTTTAGCATATTGGCTTTTTTCTTCATTTATTTATACTGGGGATGTAGAGGATGATTTCAGCTGTTGTTAATTTCTTTGATAATTTTCCAGTCAGTGTTTGTTTGAAAAGTACCAATTTTGATGCTTTAATGCCATGCTAACAGTGTACAGTTTAATTTGACTGTTTAGCAAAAGTAGTCCCTTCTCGTAATCAGTGAATTGTTAGAATTTTCCAGGAGTTTTTTCGCCTACCTTGCCCGAGGTTTCCATGATGGTATAAGCAACCTTAATTAATAAAAATTAATTAATTAATAATTATAATATAAATTTTAATTTTTTATTAAATACGCCAATTCAGTTCTGTCTTGTACATTGGGTTAGGCTGTCGGCCTTCCGAATTTTGTGCGGCGGGCCACCGACGCCTCTGCAGGCAATGAAATAGATTTTAACTTAGAACATGAAAAATTATTTCCTCTAAGTTAAGACGCAAAGTAGTCATCCCGCTTAAAACCGTGTCTTCACTTGCCTCCTTGCCGCCTCTCAGAATTAGGATTTTTTTTTCGCCCCCTGAGTTCCTCCTCTTTCCCAGATACCCTAAATTCGAGTCGCTTGCAACAAACGGCAAATCAGAAATAGGATATTTTACTTTGTTTTGTTTACAATAATTGCCAGACTACATTGAGAGAGAGGTGGTACAGGGTAGACCAAATGTTTGATGAAAGTCTTGTTAAACGCTCAAATTCGATATAGCCCACGTGTGGAAATATGCGACGCCCATGAAATTTCAGCTTATGGGTCAGTTCCATTGACGAGAATGAATTGTATGTTCTTATCCATCAATCTGTATTCCAAGATGCCATCTATAACTGTGATGGCACAGTCAAGAAGAAGAACTCATCACAGGAAAGTACCAAAGAATCTTCTCAATCCCCGGCGCACCAAACTGCCCCCTGACTTTGGGATTAACTTGTTTTTGAAGAAACCAAGTGCTGAGTGTGACCCAGCTCAGAAATATTTTGATTATGATGAGGAAGATAAAGGAGGAGGAGATGAAAGTGAAGATGAAGAACAAGAGAATGATTCTGTTTGGGAACCAGAAGAGCTTGAAGCTATATCGTCTCTTTTTCGGGGAAGAATTCCTCAAAAACCCGGAATGCTGTATAGAGAAAGGCCTCTGCCACTTCCACTTCCTCATAAGTTAAGGCCACTTAGGCTTCCCACTTCAAAGAAGCATTTTAAATTAGCTTGTCCGAAGATAACCTCTTCGCGGGCATCTATATCTGAGCGGGTGTACAAGAACCCAAATTTCCTCATCAATTTAGCTAGGGAGATCAAGGGCCTTAGCTCAAATGAGGATGTGTCCGTAGTTCTTGACAAATGTGGTAGATTCTTAAGGAAAGGGTCGTTATCGTTAACAATTAGAGAATTGGGTCATATGGGGCTTCCTGAGAGAGCTTTGCAGACTTTTTGTTGGGTTCAGAAGCAGCCTCATCTTTTCCCAGATGATAAGGTATTGGCTTCAACAGTTGAGGTCTTGGCAAGGCACCGTGAATTGAAAGTGCCATTCGATTTAGAGAAGTTCACTAGCTTGGCTAGCCGGAGTGTGTTAGAGGCAATGGTGAGGGGTTTCATTAGAGGTGGAAATTTGAGGCTTGCTTGGAACCTAGTGTGTGCTGCCAAGGATTCCAAAAGAATGCTGGACTCAAGCATTTATGTGAAGCTGATATTAGAACTTGGTAAAAATCCCGATAAATACATGCTTGTCATGACCTTACTAGACGAGCTTGGACAAAGAGAAGATTTTAATTTAAGTCAACAAGACTGTACGGCTATCATGAAAGTCTGCATAAGGCTACGTAAATTTGATGTTGTGGAGAGTCTCTATCATTGGTTCAGACAATCTGGAAGGGATCCAAGTGTGGTTATGTATACTACTCTGATTCACAGCCGTTATTCTGAGAAGAAATACAGGGAAGCATTGACAGTTGTTTGGGATATGGAAGCTTCAAATTGTCTCTTTGATTTTCCAGCTTATCGAGTTGTCATAAAGCTTTTTGTTGCTTTAAATGATCTCTCGAGGGCTGTGAGATACTTTTCAAAGCTCAAGGAAGCTGGTTTCTCCCCAGCATATGACATATACCGGGACATGATTAAAATATACATGGTTTCTGGGAGATTGGCGAAGTGTAAGGAGGTTTGCAGAGAAGCAGGGTTAGTAGGATTCAAGTTTGATGAACAGATGGCCTCTAGATTTGTTGCAAATTGAAAGAGAAACAAGGATAGGTTGTTAAAATATGTATTTTTTTAGTGTGACAGTTTGTGTATTAATCATGACACCAACTTTTCCCATCTATATATGTTAATGTTATTTCTGAACTAGATTCTTTCGTTTTAAACAAGAAAGTGAAGTGAAATTCAACTACCTGTCACTGCACTAGTTTTTTTAGCATCCTGGAACTTCAATCAACATTTATTTGTATTTCTTGAAAGGTCTTCAATGAAGACAATTATTGTTAGTTATACCATTAATGAAGTTTCTCTTCTACCATTAATGAAGTTTCTCTTCTGGGGTTAGTTACTAGTATTTCCACATCATCCCAATTTATCAATAATTCCCAACATCTTTCACCAAGAAATATCCATGTTTTACATGTTTATTGGTTTGGATTTTCTTTGTTTCCTGAAGCAAAACTTTCTGACTACTGATAGATTGAAATGACTAACCTTCAATGTCTATTCCAGTTGATTATCATATTGGGGTCTACTGCATTTTTTCCAGGGGACGGGAGAATTCCCACTACCGCTGGCAGGCCAGCCCGGCCGTGAGCGCGGTGGGAATTCTACATTCTGAGACTTATGCTTAGGTGTTTTTCATCCTAACCAGAATATATCAGAAAGAAATGAAAGAGTGAAGTGTTTCTCCTGCTGTAACTCAGGTTAAAGTCTCTGGTGAACACAAGAAGGTATTATCTATTTTGCATTTGGTTCGAAGAATATTTTATTATCAACATTAGAAGAATTATTAAATATAAATTATTACTATATTTGATAAAATTTAGTAAAAATAAATAGATACAAATAATCATTATAATTGATTAAAAGTAATAAGAAAATACTAGTATATTATTTTACTTAAATATCTTTACGTATAATTATTTTAAAATATTTTTTATGTTATTTATTATATTAATTTAAAATTAGATTATTTTACTTTCAAAAAATTAATAAATAAAGAGATAGCTATAATAAAATTAAGATTACTTTAATAATCTTTTATTACCTAAAATAGATGTGATAATCAAATTACCTTTTATATTATCTCTCATATCACTATTGGTAATAGAAGATTATCGATAATAAAAGATTATTAAAATATTTTATTACTTATAAATCAAACAAAATAATCTTAGTAATAAAATATAGATTATTAAAATAACTTTTTTACCACTGAAACCAAACAACCCTTTAAATTTTATTTCATTATCTTCATTGGTCCATAGGATCAACTGAGACATTGATGCATGTCATACAAACAAATGAATGCTTAATTCCATATTTAAGCACCATCACATGTTTTATTTTCTCAATCTACTTCAGCTTCGGAATATAGTATTTCACAGTTTTCTCCTTCCATGTATCCTTTTCAAGATACTTCTCATAAAAGCTTGCTTGCCCGCTTTCTTCTATTGTCAACGCAACAGTGCTTCTTGTGCCATAGCGTCCCTGGATAGCATAAAATATCCACATAAATAAAATGAGATTCATGAGAGAGCAAATAGAAAGCATAGTTAAAAACACTTACCAGTGGGGTCTCTACTTCAACGAACACAGAACTTAGACTATATTCCCAATCAAGTGAACAAATACCAGGTAACCTGCTTTCATCCGCCTTAATTGAGTCCCTCATCAGTTTTTCAGTCATCTCTTTCACAGGTAATTCACCGTCCCCATAATTAATCAACAGTTCTTTAAAATTCAGCCCCAGACGCTGAGCCTACAGGGAAATTTAGTTACAAGTTATAGAAGTAGATATAGCCATAGTGCAAGAAAGAAAGAATTTAGTCTAACCTTGTGCCAGGGTGAATCAAGTTTTGCATTTGAAAGCACATGAATGCCTGGGCAAACTTCTTGAATGGTAATGGGTTCTCCTTTGGGTCGATTGGAGACATAAACCATAGTCTTGGAAAGCATGTCAGCCAGTATCAGGTTAAACCCATTGTATTGATGAACCTCTGTTACCAGTTGCTGTGCAAATTCAATCGGACTCTTTGTACTCTGCATTAGTTTTCTCAGAATCACTACTTGATGAGTATGATAATACTTACAGTAGTAAGAAAACAATTATTTACCTCCAAAAAAAGCACAGGCAAGTCTCCTCGGCTCTTCGCCTCAGGAAGGGTATGAAGCTCCAACACATTGGTGAGAAAAGCCACCCTGCCTTTTCTTGAACAGGCTAACCATGTCCCTCCAGCAAGTTCATCTCTCCCTCCTAAAATTTCACCTCCATCCCACCACCCCACCGGCTTCGTAGGCCTTGAACAACCACACAAAAATAAAAAACACAAACCGGTTAGTCAAGGAAAGTCCCCAAAACACAATCAATCAAAATATATAACAAAGGAAAAGAAGTGCATGTGCATGCCTCTGATGATATTCATCTCTGTTTTGCAGGAGAAGAAGAGGGTAAAGAGGATGAGCTTGCCAAATAAACGCAGCTATACACATTTTGATATCTCGGCTTCTTATCAGGGATGAAACAGTAGAGTGTTACAAGCAAGAATGATGAATATAACGGTGACTAAATAATGAGAGCGGAAGAGATAAGCACGAGCTTTCTTCCGCATGTGTTTTTCTCTGCTGACAGCAGGTGGCTAAGCCTATATATAAAATTCAAGCAAGTGACAAAAGAAGCAACCACTTTAACGCACGCAGAAAAGGGGTTTGGCTGGCATATCTCTTTACATTCATTTTAAACTTATCTTTTGATTATACCAGATCGAAGATTTTCAAATATCTTCATTCTTAGTCCAAGTCGATAATTGATCTTTGAGAATTATTGACTACTTGGACATTGAAACCAAAGGTAAGACATGTAAAAATCAATTTAAGCTTGTAACGTCAAGTTTATGGATTTTGATCCACGCTAGAATTGTAACTCAGAGTAAATGAATTAAGTTTGAGTCAATTTGAATACGTAAATTTGAGTCAATTTGAATACATAAATTTGAGTTAATGACTTTAAATTTTAATCTATCAATCTTTCAAATTAAACTAAGTTTTCATCAATTCAAATATAGATTAAAGTCATAATATATTATTTGATTTGATATATAATACCTCAAAACAATTATGAATAAAATAAATAATACCATAAAAGGTAAACATTATTTTCAATAAAAATAAATGATTTCATTATATGGATAACTAAATTGCTCACGAATTGACCGATTGAGCAAAAATTTGAGCCGAGGGACGAATTTAGATGTGCCAAATGCGAGGGTGGGCTTCTTCTCGCTTGTCTCGGATTCCCTGTGGAAGTGACAGGTTGGCAATGGGCCAGGATTATATTATTACTTAGCACGGAAAAAGCGGTGTGAGTGTGACTAGAGAGAGCTGCCGTGGATGTTAAAACCGGAAATCAACGAGTTAAGCGGTGTGACTTAAGGCAATTAAAGGAGGCAGTCGACTTGTTTGGTGGCAATTGGATGTGATAATTTGAAGAAATCAGGAGGCCGCCGCCATTCTAATTTATTACATTTTCCTTGTTTTTAATTTTATTCGGTAAAAAACCACTTGCTTAGGTCTACGCTTCTATCTCAACTTTGATATTTTTTCGGCCCAGTATGGCGGCTGTCTTCATTCTCTATTTACTTTTGATTAAATTACTATTTCAAAAATAATTTTTCGCCCTTAAATTCAAAAACTATAACCATAAACTGCACATTTTTATGGTGAGGTGTATAATAAAATATTTTTTATATATATTAATAATATATATAATTTAAATATATAAATAATATATGATTATATAATTAAATAATTAAAAATTAAAAATAAAATAATATTTAATCATATAATAATATATTATCTATATATCTATATTATACATATATATAACATTATCTATTACTATAATTATGATAAAAAAGATAAGATTTGATTTAAATAATTCTAAACTAGGTGTTATCTAGATTACACTTATAATTGTGATTTTAATTATCAAATATTATATGACAATAACTAAAATTAATCATATTATTAAAATAAAATAATTATAAATAATATGAAATTTTAATATAGTATCAAGTCTTTTCCGTGAACCTAGTTAAAGCTTTGGATGATATTTTATAGTGTTTTTTAATACCATGGAATACAAATTATGGCTTTGTTCTTCATACGGAATTTTTTTTTTTTCTATTCTAATTAGGAATTTTAATGATATATTATTATATAATTTAATATTAATTTAAAATTATATATATTTGATATATTATTTAAATATAAAAATAAATATGGGTACATACGGTGTTCACAGTATCAAATTCCACAATCTATTTTCCTCCCTACGTCCAAAAATCCATAATTTCTAAAGCCATAACAATTTTTTCAGGCTCGTAATAGCCAAGCACACTCCGCCATTATGAATGGGAGGGCGCACTCCACTATGATTGGATCTGACATAAAACTAAGTCAAATTCAACGCAATTTTTAACATTTAAATTTAAGCAAATTTAAATTAATTTATTTTTATATTAAATTTAAGTTTAATTTATAGAAGTTTCAGTTAATTTAAAATTAAGCGTTATTTAAACTCAATTTAGATTGAATTTAGTGTCACACTTCTTAATCAATTTCTTAGGTTTAGCCTTTTTTTAATATTAAATTGATAATAAATACATAATTATATAATAACAATGATGTGTTGTTATATGATTGAATAATTTTAAATTAATATTAAAATAATATATATCCATATAGTGACACATTATGTTGAGTATATAAATTAGTATTCATTGGTAATATAGATATTTTTATTTTTTTGTTGTTTGAAAAATAATTATTTCCCATCCAAAAATTGACAAGACATTCTCTCACCTACTAACTTCCAACAAACGTATTTAATGAAATTAATTAATTTTTAAGATAAACAAATTTTAAAAATTAAATTTTATTATTTAAAAATTTGAATTAATATTATTTAATAGTAAATACCGTTTTATCTTTAAAATTTATTAAATAAAATTCCACCCCTATTGTATAAAATTTTAAAATTTAAAACAATTGTCAACAACTTTCCATTGGCTAAGATGGTTGCAATCGCATTGAATTAGTGCGGTTTTAATAAGAATTACACTTGAATTGTGAAAAATTCTATCAAAATTAAATAGGATAAGTGTGATTCAAATGAAATCGTATTGATAAATTACACCATTTTGATGGAATCATGATAAAAATTATACTATTCTAATGCATTTTTGATAAAATTATATCATTTCAATTGTAATCAGCTAAAATTAGTTAAAGTTAGAGTTAGAGTCTTTATTTTTTAATTAAAAATAGAGATTTAAATAATAAATTTTAAAGTTGATAGGAGTAATTAATTTTTTTGTATTTTAAAAGTGTAAATGATATTAATTTTATAATATTTATATATTTTTATAAATAAATTAAAATACTCTTAAACCATTAAATTTAATATTTAACTTTTTTTCTGACATATGAGAATGTATTTTTCAATTTAAATATATCAAACTATTATTTGGATATAGATTCAAGTGGGAAATAATCGGGTTTTTTTTTTTTCCTCAACCCATTTCACCCAACATGTAACAACTTCCTTAAATGGCAAAGAAAATTGAGATATATTCTCAATGATTTTAAAACTGAATCACATTGATCAGTTCAACTAGTTGAATTAAAAATCGGCTCTAAGTTTAATTTGATTAACATAAAAAAGTTGTTTATTAATTGATTCGGATGAACTGGTCAAAACTGAGTTTGACTAAAATTTAGAATATTTTTTAAATTTTAATTATTTTTGAGTAATTTGATTATTTTTTAGTAGGTTAGATGAATTTCTAAAGGTTTGTAAGAAAAAAATAAAATTAAAAAAAAAGTATTTCATATCTATTGAAATGTCTTTTATAAGTAATAATTTCATAATTATATTTTTTTTCTATATCATGAGATTGAGATTTTTTTATTTTAATTATTTTATTAAAATCAAATAAATAATTGTTATTTCTTAAAATGTTATGTTTTAATCTTTATAAGTGAAGGTGTCCTAATTGATTTTAATTTTTTACAAAGTTTTAAATAAAATCAATTCATTAAAATTTAACAATAAGTTGAACTAATTAATTATTGATTGAATCGATCAAGTCATAAATCAGTGAAACAATTGATTTGATCATTGATTTGATTTTAAAAATATTGTATATTCTCACATCCAATCAATCTATGGTCTCGAGAAATTATTTAATGTTAAAAATTAATTGAACCCTTATCTAGCACATTCGATTTAGTGACACTAAATAACACAGCTTTGTCACCAACATACGCGGCCCAAGGGAGCTTTTAACATTGTGAACTCGCACGCACAAAAAATCAAAATCACTGTACTATTTAGCGAGGCTTGAGCTAGTGTAATTCTTTAATGCGAGAACAAACTTGTATGGAATAGGTATATTAGAATTAGGTTCAAATTAAATTTAAATTTAAACTAAATTAAATTTATTAAAATTAAGTTTGAATAAATTTGAGGCCAATTATACATAAACAAGTTCGAATTTAAACCTAAATTTTATATACCAATATAAATAAATTCAAATTTATAATCGAGCCGCTCGTTTGGCTCACCAGCCAGACCGCTTGTGTAATTAATGATGCGGAAAAGTTTTTCTTTGCCTCTTAAGGCTTCACACGCACATTGGCCAAAGCAAAGAAGACTTTTCTCCTCCGGTTAATACACATTGGTAAAAGGAAAAAGGACTTTCCCTTCTCCAATTAATGAATGTGTTTCAGCTTCTTCTTCAATCTTTTGGCCTTCTCTTCTCCGTCTTAATGCCTTCTTCTTCTTCTTCTCTGGCAGTTCCAATGAGCGACCAGCTGTCTAGCTTGTTCGCTTACAAGCGTGAGTTCGAACAACTATTTCTTTAGCTCGTCCAGCTCAGGTTCAGGTTCAATTATTTATTAACAGAGTTGGAATTCAAATTCAATTGAATTTAAATTTAATTTAATTTAAATTTAATTACATATATATATATATAATTTTAAAAAATATTTATAATATTTTATAATGGTAATATAACTATTAAAATTATTTATTGTGTTATTATAATTACTCTTAAAATGATGCATTCAATAAGATAATAGGAGACGAAATACATAATACTAAAAATTATATTTTTAATGTATAATATAAGTGAAGAGATTTATTCTCATTTAAGATATAATGAAATCTTAAACTTCAATTACTTAATTTTTACAAATCTAAATATTTACCTATAAGAAATTTTTGTTAAAAATCTTAATTATGATTAAAGATTTATTTAGTAAAATATTTAAGTTTTATTATTTATCTCCTCAAATTAAAAAATCTCATAAAAGGGTATATGCCATTTTTCAAATTTTGAATTAAGAATAATTATGAGATTTTTAAATTTGAAGAGGAAAAATAATAAAATTTAAAATTTTTATTAAATAATAAATTTTTACTTGTAAATCTATTTTAAATTTTTAATAAAAAATTATTTATGAGTAAACATTTAAATTTTTAAAAATTAAAAATAAAAGTTTGAGATTCCAATGCACTATGATTAAAAATAAGTGTTTTGCGTTTAATAAAATATAACGTCTAATTTCCAAATTCAAATCTCTATTATACATACAGATTCCAAATTTTGTTTGCACAAGAAAAGAATAAAGTGTGACTTGGACGTCTAAAATAAAAAGTGTAAAATAATCTAGAAGTTTCAACCCCTTGCTTTACCAATCAATTTAAATAAATTCAAGGCACTTTATATAATAAAAGATCTTATATATATTTATTCAATATATTTAATATTAAAATTTTGATCCATTTTTTATTTCCATAGGTTAAAACTTTGGTATATTAGTTTTTTTATCACGTGTCACAGGCAACCCGTTTCACGTGACTTTCCGTCCACGTCGGCGAAGGCATTCACACTAACGAACCAACCCGATACAAAAATAATAAATTAAAAAAATAATTAAATAATTAAATAAAAATAAAATCGTCCCTGTTTGGCTATAGGATAGAATAGGAACGAAAAGAGAAGCAAAGAAGAATGGCAGGCGAATTTGCAGGAACAACAGCAACAACAATGACAAAGAAGAAGAAGAAGAAGGGACGGCCATCCCTTTTAGACATCCAAAAACGCTCTCTCAAACAACAACAATTATTAGACCAACGTAAACAACAACAACAACAAAACCCTAATTCTTTCAAATCTAATCGCCGATCCACTCGCCAGAACCCTAATTCCAATCACAATGAAGACGTCGACGTCGACGACGACGACGATGACGATGAGCGCAAAGAAAAGAAGCACAAGTTATTACTCGGCTTGGACAATTCTTCTGAACATGTTCACCAGCAACAACACTATCCGATTTCTTCGCCCAATTTTTCCAGCCCTGATTCCACTCGTCGTCGCAAGATCAACTCCGTCCGTGCCGGATCTGATCAAACGGTGATCATCAACACTTCCTATATTATTAATTTTGGCGGTTTTGTTGATCGACTTTCAAGAACTTGTTTCTTATAACTAAATAAATTTAAATGCTTTTGGGATTTCGCGCGAAAATTAAAGTTTAGGGTTGGTTGGATCGGAAATGAATGGACGCGTTTGACTGAGTCAGGCTTTTCTTTTACTCTTTTCTGCATAAATATTAATTATTTTTTATTTTCTTTGGGAAATGTTTTGAGTGGTAGTTGGCTTCTTTATTTCGTATATTTATATTTTAAAATCTGCAGTAACCATTATTTTATACTGGATTGGTTTGTGGTTAATCGTCCCAAAATAATAGACGCACACAGACCATCTTGTCTGTAAAGCTTAAATTTGTCTTTTTTTCTTTATTAATAATAATTATTACTTATTTTTTCTTGGGTTGTTGTACACCTTTTTACTGTAACTTTTGATATTTGATGCTTCGAAGGTTATTAATTTTTGTTTTTACTTATAATTTTCTATATTTAATATGGAAGTAATTTTCTTGCAGGAAGAAAAGGTTTTGAAAGCGACGGACGCTCTTCATGGTATCAATCAATCTCGATATTCTGGGAATTTAAAAAATAATAAATTTAGACTAAATATGCAATTTTTTATGTGGACAGAGTCACTGGTGGACTCCGGTCCCACGACTTCTTTGCCAGACAAAAAGTTATTGGTGTTCGTTCTTGACAGGCTTCAAAAGTGTGTTGTTTTAACTCTACGATTTTCTTTCTTTAAGTACTATTATGTTATGCTTTTTAATTGGGGTTTGATTGGTTTGTGTGTAATTTACTTCAGGAAGGACACTTATGGGGTGTTTTCTGAGCCGGTGGATCCAGAAGAGGTGCTTTTTTTTTTTTGGGAGACAAGTGTTGCTTACGTATAAATGTGTGCAATGATTGAATTAAAAGTTTCATGATTTGATGAAATCTTCCTTATTTAATGCAGCTTCCTGATTACCATGAGATTATTGCTCATCCAATGGATTTTGCTACTGTGAGGAAGAAACTAGATGGAGGGTCTTATGCCAACTTGGAGCAGTTTGAGGTTGGTTAAATATATCTATTATTTGATAATTTTGGATATATGAACTTATATTACTTAGAAGAGTTTGCTGCAATCAACATCTGTCAATTTTTGCACCCAATGACCTGCTGGATGGAAGTTCAGTTTTTATGTTAAATTATGGGGATTGTATCTATGGGATTTCATGATTCCGTGCTCCATTACTTATATTTTAAATTTCGAACAACTTTTGTTGTGCTGGCTTTGAGTGTGTTACTGTGGTAGATATTAAATTGCAATTATTGATTATGGTGATTTAAATATTTTTAAGGTATTCATGATTCATTATGATTATCTTACTCATATGGTTACTTAATGTTCTTCTTGTACCTGTATTGAATTTTTTTATAATGATTTACTGATTGTCCTGGTCACCATTGATGACTCTGTCAACCATTCATTGTTTTCCAAATTATATCTGGGGAGCCTTGTCTCCTACCATAATTTCTTGAGATTCTGCAATTAAAGCCTATATTTTCATTTCTTCGTAAATAACTGAATGATAGTTGTCTGGATACAAGTAAATCAACCAGGTGCCACTAGGGCCAATGATGGCACATAAACGGATGAGTAAGTTGATTTTGATTAAGAATATTAAAGTGATTTGATTGTAGATGAGACAATTAGGAATACGTAATGATCTGTAATTTAAGTTTGAACCTGTAGGTTCTCAGCCAATTCCCTAATGGAAGAATGATGCATGTACTCAACTTATGGATGGCTTATTAACTCCTTAATAGTTAGAATGTGTGATGCCATAAAAAAATTTCTATTTTATAACTGAGATCAGTCTCCTTTGTTTATCAGCTTTCATGAAGGAATTTAGTTACCACTAATCTTGCTTTACTTTCTGGTGAAAATGCTTGATTTTGATCTATGAGTAACTTGACACTTTTGGTTATCATTGTCTTCATGCAGAAAGATGTTTTTCTCATTTGTTCCAATGCGATGCAGTATAATTCAGCAGATACGATATACTTCCGACAGGTTTATTCTGGTTTCTGTTTGTCACATGTTTTCATATTCTTTTCTTTTCTTTCTTTCCCTTTTTTTTTGGGTGACAGATGAAAATGTATCTGTAGGCACGAACCATTCAAGAGATGGCAAAAAAGGACTTTGAAAATTTGAGGCAAGATAGTGATAGTGAACCACAGCCAAAAGTTGTGAGGAGAGGCAGGCCACCAAAGAGCTTGAAAAAGCCACTGGACACCTCTCCTTCGAATCTTGTTGCTTGTGAGTTTTCCTCTGATGCAATCCTTGCTAATGGAGGAAACAATGGCAGCTGGTCCAGTCCTCACAATCTAAGAAGAGGGCCAACACCATCTTTCAAGTTTCGGTCTTCTGATTCACTAAACAGGGCCTCTTATGTTTCTCATTCTCTTACGGGTGAAACTTGTGCTAGCTGGTTATCAGAATGGGAGAATGAATTTCCAGGTTTGTGTTTTGAAAGGACTCTGATCAACTGCTTCATGTTCGGGGCCGTTATGACACACATTTTCAATGGATATTGAGTCTTTTTTTAAAATAAATTTCTTCATCTTTTTGTAGCTTCTGTTGTGAAGGCTGTGTTGAGGTATGGGAAAAAACAATTTACATTAGATGAGAATAAACGTGACACCTATAAGGACTCATTGTCTTCTGGGCAAGAGCCATCTGTTTTTACAACCTTTGAAGGAGAATTGAAGCAACTAATGGTGGTATGTCCAATTCTACCTATTATTGATTTTTTTCAAATTGTTATTTTTTAAGGAAAACTGTTGCCGCTCAACAAGTGTGATTTCTTTTCCCCTTTCTTTCTTTCCTTTATTTTTTGGTGATTTAGGGAATAGAGATTCAGAGTTAAATTTCTATCAGAATAATTATTATGAAATTTGAAACAGATATCACAGGTTTTGGCTACTGGTTGAATGATTTATTCATTTATTGAACTGATAATGGCTAGTATGCTATATCATTAGAGAAGATAGATGCATCGTATAACCTAGAGAAAGTCGCCAAATTAAAAAATGTTCACACATCTGCCTAATATTATTATTTGTAGCAGGTGATCATAAGTCCAAGTAGAGGTTTTGTTATTGGTAATTCTATTTATATATTGATTCATTCAATTAGGTTGGTCTAAACTCTGAGCATGGTTATGCTAGAAGCTTGGCTCGATTTGCTGCAGATCTTGGACCAGTTGTTTGGAAAATTGCTTCAAAGAAAATTGAAGGCGTTTTGCCTGTTGGGGTCAAGTTAAGTCCTGGATGGGTAGGAGAAAACAAGATTAACGAGCAGCAGTGGCACTTATTTTCTGAAAAACAGAAATCTTCAAATGATTATATGCATTGTGACCAGTCAAGCAGACTTCTATCTCCGAACACTTCTAGGTCAAACTCTGCTATTGGGAAAAGATATTCAATGCAAGTTGGGGAAGATATGGAAACTAACAGAGAAGTTAACTCCCAAAGTGAGGCAATGTTTCTGAGTCGTACAGTTGGTGGATTAAAACCTGCATCTCATTTTCATTCTCAGTCAATACCTGTAATCCACTCCGATATGAATGGTTTAAATGGTATTGGTGGTTTTGAATTTAACTCTGCATCCCAATTGGGGAGAGCAGGGCTTGGCACAGAACCTGGAAAGTCCAGGCTTGACAATAGTCCGGTGCCTTGTGAAATGCTTGGTGTGGTTCCGAACAGCACCCATCCCATATGCTCAATGCCCACAACTAATCATGATTCAAACCTATCAAATG
The DNA here is from genome assembly GCF_011075055.1 of Mangifera indica. Lineage (NCBI taxonomy): Eukaryota > Viridiplantae > Streptophyta > Magnoliopsida > Sapindales > Anacardiaceae > Mangifera > Mangifera indica. Next base: position 811,265 of record NC_058147.1, on the reverse strand, counting down.
TGGCAGATTGTTCAAGTAGTCTACCCTCGGAAAATTCCTTGGCCCTAGGCTCTGGCTCTAGGTCACATACAGCAGTGGATCTGGGTCTACAGGGGGAATCATCTTGGCCAGAAATGTCAACTTATGATCAAGTTTTCCATCCATTTCCACCGGACTTGAATGTCAGATTCCTTGCACCGGGCTCACCTATTTCAAATATGCAGATTAGTTCACAGCAGCAGCCTGATTTGGCATTACAGCTGTGATATATAAAGACATTTCCCTTCAATTCAACTTGGGGTACCAGAAGGTAAGGTTTTCCTCAAATTTTAATCTTTTGCCCAAATAGGAATAGCATTGTTGCAGGCAGGCCATGTTTGCCATATCCTTTGATTTGGGTGGCACAATGAGTAGTTGCATCGGAGAGTGTAGGGAAATATTTTGTACAGATTAATATAAATCCATTGTTTTTTTTTTCCCTGGTGGAAATCACAGTTAATATATGTAACAGTGAAATTCTTTACATTGGGATATTTTCAAATGTTCCATTAAAATGGCTACATTGATATGGATTAGGAAATAAGCACAAATTCGAGTTAGCTGCTTATATTATTGAGGTTTCATTTGTCATTTTAATGGTTCTCTGCAACTCTCATTTTTTTAATCTAAATGTGAAATAAAATGAAATACCTAAAAAATGTCACCCGGAGTAGGTTTGGGTGCAATCCAAGTTGATTGAGTTACGTTTTGTCTTATGGTTGCGCATGTGACAATGTTTGAAACTTTCATTGAATTGACCAATCTATTTTGGGACTTGAATTGGTAAAGAACGGGGTCTACTTGGGCCAGTGTCACTGGGTTGTCGTCACAAGTTTGATTAGTAATCAGACTAGTCAGAGAAGGGTTATAATCAAAGCCAGAGTTGAAAAATTCTTAGATTTGGCTTAAGCTTAAGGTAAGAACGACTAACGCAAACTCAACCTCTAGATATTTAAAGTATAAATGAAAATTTTGGTGGTTTATTATCATTTTTATTTGCATAGAGTTGTAAGTTTTTAAGCGTATCTAAACTCAAACTCATATTAAAAATTGAACTCGATTCATTATGAACTGATTTATGAGTAATTTATGAAAATCATGTCAATATCAGATTTAAGTTTGAAAAATTGGTTATTTTATAAATTTTAATTTTAAGTATTTAATTTAATATCTAAATAATAAATATTTTTAATTTAAAATAATTTTATATATTAAAAATGTGCGCACGCAGATTTATTAAAAACCCAATATACTACATTATTCTACGTGTTTATCTTCCCTGTGTTTGTGTGTATCTACGTCTACCAATCATATTCCACCAAATCTACACCCGATTCAACCACGGACCCAATATTTAACTCTTTTAATTGCCTAGGTTTACATCACTTAAGCACACTTAATCATCTTTCCCACGCCATTTTCAGACCTTTCTCTGTTTGACTTCCAAACCATCTCTGGTTCAACAACTTCAACCGCTCATCTCTCACGTCACAGAACATCTCTTTCCACCCTTTCGGCTCAACCGGCTCCACTCCTAATCCCGGCGTCCGATCATTCGACTGCAGATTCATCGTCTCTCTTCAGTCCACCACATAAGCCGAAACCCTTCTACGAAACTTGCTTTTGAACTCTGACCATGCCTGGTACTTGTAATGGTTAACCACTGCAAACTTCGAACTCATTTGTTTCCATTTATACGTAGTCTTCAACCCGAAATGGTGAATCACATTGTTCAATGATTCGTCGACTGCTTCTAGTAATACAATCGACTTGTGCCGTTGCTGTTGGACTCGTCTGTAACATGTATACCCTTGTGTGACTCCTCCGGCGGGGTGTGAAGTCTGACCCGACGGTCCGAAATCGTGGCACTGGAAGGAGACTTCACCGACGGAGGGATTTTTTGGTAAAAGAGATTGTAAGAGATGAGGCGATGGTTGTGGCTCTTTGAACCAGGACGGAGAGAAGAGGAATTCGTCAACGTCAAAGTACATCATCCATTTGCATGAATCTTTCAAGTATAATGCATTGTGAGAGAAGCCAGCTTCTTGAGTCTTGGGCCATAGCCATAGGAACGTTGTCACGTTGAAACCTTGTTCGTTAAGTTCCTGAACGACCGTTCCCAAATCGTCGTCGCTGTCATTATCATACAGTATGAATTTTTCCACTCCGATTCTTGAATGGTACATCACCCATTCTTTCAAGTACTTGCCCACGTTGTACACCATCGTCGATGCGCACAATAGTGACTTCTTCTCGGAGGTTTCCGCTGTCTTGCGACGAGGTGTGTAGTACACCACTGAAGGGAGAATTAGGTTTTCGTTCGGGATTTCTATGGAGACTTTGATTGGGTTGTTGTTGGAACTGGGAAACAGTGTTAAGTCCGGTTGAGCACACCTGAAGACCTCTTGTGCGGAGCTGGTTACGGCCGTTCTAACGGCGGTGTCAGTGCCGTTATCACCAAACAGACACCGTAGCTCGTGAGGAGGCCTGTTGAATCCTTGACGTCCGTTCACGCCTTTACCGAACAAAGCGACGTCGGTCTCCGAGGAAAGCGCCTCGTACACGTAGAAGTTGTTTCTGATGAGCTCCCGGGCGGAAGCTTCTCTAATGAGAGATTCTTCTTCTTCTTCTTTATCTGGATGCTTCGTCAAAACTGGTTGAAAAATCGGCCGTTGACGGCGAACTCTTTTCGGCATATTACATTTAAACGTCGTCAGATTAGTTAACGGCAAAAACCCCGAAAATCTTGCCTTCGAATTTTCCTTGGTTGAAAAAAAACAAAACCAACCGTCCACAGAATCCGACGGTGTCTCGGGCGAGACGACTGCAAGAACATCCCAATCCGGAAAAAGAACAGAATCGGACTTCAATTTAGCATAATCTCGAAACACGTGACGAGTTTGTAGAGAGAGTTCATTCACTTGCTCCTGCACCACGTGATCGGATAGATTGGCAGTGGCGTTGATCGACGAAGGCGCGGAGATGTTCGCGGGAAAGAAGGCGATGGCGATGTGGGGTGGTGAGATTACAGAGAAAGAGACGAAGTAATAAAGGAAGAAAGCGAAGAAGATAAGGGAAAGAAAGATGAATAAGGGCTTGGTTTTGCAGCCCATAAGAAGGAGAGGTTCATGCAAACGAACAACAGATGATGATGATGGGGATTTCTTCAGTGAAGAAGACATTGGGTATTTGTGTTTATGGGGAAGCTGAAGGAGAGCTAGGCGAGGGTTATAAGAGAGACTTTTGACAGAAAGGATTATGAATCCTGATGAGAGAAGTGTCATCAGGTTCTTTTTCCTGAACCCGAGAGGGAGGGAGAAAGAAGAAGGGGAAGGTAATAATTGGTGACGTGGCTGCGCCCCAGAACCTTACAGGAGAGGCGGCTTCTATTTATTTGGATCCTGTCTTATTATTATTATTGTTATTATCATTAAAAATTAATTAATCAGAATATTACGTTAATTTATTTATATTAGCTAATCTATGTATTATGTTTTTTATTGATACATCATTTAGTGCCACGTGTAAACTTTATATATACATGGTTTAAATTTTAATGGATTCTACTCCTACTTGCAATTGTGAAATGCATCTCCATTTTAGAGTGGGGTAAGTTTTGAGCCAAACCGATGCAACCATGTGTTGGTTCGAATTAGATTCGAATTTATAATTACAAGTTTAAATTTGTTTGAATTGGTCACCGATACCGTCGCATAATTGTGGATAAGATAAATAGTATAACATTAGATAAATAATATTGTTTAATTGGTTTGAGTCAAACTTAAGTTAAACTGAAATTATAGCTCAATGTCAAATTGAATTGAATTGACTTAATTCATATTCAACCCTAGTATAATGAAAATTCGTAAATACTTTAAAAAGGTATATCAATTCGTATAGGTAATATACATTGTATCATACAATATGTTAATAATTATAAATAGTAGGATACTAATAATGAAAGTATGGTATGATAGTATCTTGTATAATTAAAGTATTGTATGATAGTATCTTATATTGTAGGATACTAATAATTATAAATAGTAATAGAACTAATCTAAACTAGTTTGATTTAAATGAATTGATTTCAAACAAAAACTTTAGTTTAATAGTGTATGTGAAAATTGTTTCATTAGTATATATAATAAAACTTGTAATTTTGCACACGATACTATTTTCATCTCTCGATAATATATTTGTTTTATCGATAATTTTTTAATAACAATATACTCTAATTTAAATTAACTTAAATTAGAGTTTAATATTATAAATTTGAATCAAATTAGAGCTAACATGGTTAAAAGGGTAAAGAGTTGTCCCATGTATGATTATTGCAAAAAGGAAAGGCAATTGAAGTGCTGGAGTCGGAAAAGCTTAAGCACTTCCCTGCACTACAAGCGAGAAGGGTAGCGCAGGTTGTGGCCTTGCAGCTAACGAGAAGGAGCCACCCTTCTCGGCATAAGTTTTGTCGTTCGATAGCACTTTGCACACAAAGTTTCGTCCATACGTCTTGGTAAAGTTAACTTGCAAGTCCATGTGTTAAAAGGTGTGTTAGTCGATTGAGCAAGCAAGGCACCCTAACATAAATTCCAGGCGTTCCATGATTTTTTTTCTTATGAATCAAATGCTCCTGAATTAGGAGTAGAACCAATGTTTTAATACCTGCATCGGGGCGTGACCCGATCTAGAGCCAGGGCTGTCTGGTCAGTGGTTGAACTTAATGTTGAGTTCCAACCATTACAATTTTTTTTTATTTTCTTTGTGATATCATCGTAAAAAACTTTACAAAACAATATTATTATTAGCATACCCATTGAAATAGATTGACTTGGAGATTGATTGTTGACCTAGTGCAATTTACACTATTTATCACATGTCAATCCAATCCAAAGGCATATATTAAAATGAAACCCAAATTTTTGCAAACTATGTGATACTAACATAGCCGATAAATTGAATTGACCTGAAGATTGAACCATAACATAGCATGGTTTATTTGATTTGATTATAGGCCAATCTTGCTCAAAAGTGGAACCCAACCCAAACTGAGGTGGGTCTTGAATCTTGGTTGGATTGGTTAAACTTATTAATCCAATTTGGGTTTTCTCTGTGAGTAACTAGAAACGTTGTGCAACGCAAGTTTAGACTTGTTGATCACTAGAGTTGATACTGTGAAACCAAAGTACCTCTTTATGCATCAATAGAATCTTATTCATATATAAACGACAATTCAATCATCCAAAACTGTTCAATAACAGCTCTTATATTTATATAAGCTATATGTTTTGACAGTATTGTATATTTGGTTTTTTTAATTTTAATTATAGATTAAATTAAGAATAAAACTATATGAATAATTTTATATACAAATAACGATATGTCATAATATAAATAAGTGTTTTATCTTTAATTTTTAATTATTTAATCATGATATGTTATTATTTATGTATAAAAATTATACATATAACACATTTTCCTTTCCCCAACTTACGTTCTCTTGAACCCTATCTTTGAGCTTCTTTTGATAGTTTTCAAGGGAATAGTAACTTTGTATTATTGATTGTATCTTAGGAGTTTATCCTTCGATGTGATGTTTATTTAATTCTTACTATCTTTGCTAGTTGTGGCTTAGATGAGCTTTGATTGTGCGAATCGGTTTAACCTTTTTCATTTTCTATTAAAAAAATTTTCATACTTACAAAAATATAAAAATTTTCCAGCTAAGGTCTAGTAAAAAATGACTTCCCATTGATTCCATTTAAAAACTACAAAATGTTATTCAAAACTCAACTTGTCAGTAAAACATTAATGCAATAATATATAATTAAATTTTCGTATTACTTTTAACTATTTTTCTTTTATAAAGTTATTATATTATCAAAATCTTACCAAATAATAGTTAAAATCATATTTAAAAATATGTAATTCAGAATTACATCTACAAGGTGTGATTTTAACCAAATCGCACCGTTAAAATCACACCAAAAAATGTAACTTACTTAATGCAAATTTAACTAAACCACACTTTTCCTAATTTAGTCTTGCGATTCAATGCTGGTTTTTTATTTTTCCAATATTTTGTAGAGGAAACTGACGTTCAAAATTAGTTCAACATCACGCATGCTCCAGGCAAAACAAAATTTTAGATTGTGTTATGTCATATTTTTGTGAGTCATCCCATTTCTTTGAGTAATAAGAAAATTTCGGGTGATTACCCATGGACTAATATAGATGATGAAGATGAAGAAGAGATATAATATTTTGTGATATGGATTGGGAATTTTTGTTTGACATCATGGACCAACCTCTTTGGCTCTTTCGATTTATAAATTATTTTGATTCTTAATTTATCGATCTTAAATTAACTCTTTTTTATTCAAATCAACTTTAAACTGTATAAGTTTGGTCCGGATTAAATCAAGCCCTAAGAGTGTGCTTCAAATCACTTCCATACCTTAACTCCTTTGGCAAATATATTATGGGTCGGCCCAAGAACAAAGGAAGCCCATCAATGAACCCAATTTGTGGGAGATCGGGGTTTTGTGGGTTCAATCAAACCAGCGGGCCTAAACGGATTTTGGACTTCGGACCCATACTCAGTTTAAGATAAGAATGTGCATTACTGTGATTGATTTGAAAGGTGTATTGTAGCTGTACACCAAAATAAAATAACAGCAAATTTTTTCCACACAACATTTGAGGAAACTCCATTCCCACCCCTTTAAATTTTAAACTATAAATTCTCATCCGAAATACAACTTCGTAAACAAATAACAACGGCAGATTGACATTAATGTTATTTATCTTTTCAAATTAAAAAAAAGAACTATCGACATTATATTACATTGAAAAAGATATGATTTGACTTAAAATTATTTATTTATTTAAATTAAACTTAAATTAAAAGATATCTGGGTCAGACTCGGTTTCTATTCACCTATAGAATTGGCTGAGGAAGAAGACAATTTTCATTGGATGGAGGAGCAAAGGCCAAGTGTAATTTACATATTTAATGGGACCAACGAAACTTAGCAAAAACTAGGGTGGGAAAATGTGATCCAGTCATAAAATAATGACAAAAATCCAAACGGCACTACTTAACATTATGATTACATTTCGGTCCCAGCCGATACAAGAATCTCATAATCAAAATAAACTTTAGATAATGGGCCACTCATATTGTCCACTTATTTGTAAAAAATATATATATATATATATATATATATATATATATATTGGCAAACTCATGGATTATACTTTGAATAACACAACCCCGTACATAAAAAAGTAGTTTAATTTTAAACCCCGAATTCAGTATATCTATCTTGTGGGTACTTTGGATATTTTACCATAAATACAAAAGAAGTCATTAACTAATAAGGGTGAAAGTGAAAATTTTCCAATTACGATAGTTATGAAGGGAACGACTGCAAAGTTTGGTCTAAGGTTGGATTTGATATGGATCAAATCCGCGTAAAACTAATTTGAAATTGTTTCAAACATTAAAAAAAAAAAAAAAAAGGTCAACTTAAGAGAGATGAATTTAAGCTTATAATTGGCTAAAAAATAATTTAACTCTGGATTTAATTTGAATCAACTTAAATTTGAATGTTTTAATTGACTCAATCCTAGCTTGTTTTACAAAAATAAGTTTAATATTTGACTTACACTCAGCTCATTTGATGCAAGTTTGAATTAGAGTTTAAGTAGTTCGAATTGAATGGAACTCTAGCTTGAACCACCAATTTTGGTCTATTAGGCTAGGGATGGATACAATCAGGATTGAACCTTTAATAAGGCTTAACTTGAGATCAATTTGAACAAGAAAGAGTAAATTTAAAATCAATTATATCGAATAGTATCATAAAAGGGAAATACGAAAAATCTAAAAGAACTAATTCAAGATTAACAACTTGAGACTCAAACTCAATTTAAAAATAATTTAACTTTAAATTAACTTGAATTTAAATATTTAGAACAACTCCAACTCATTTAATCTAATGCTAAATTTAAGTTTAAGTAGTTTTGATCAAATCTAACTATATTTTCGACTATCAATTCTGGTCTCGTAGGCTACGGTTAGATTCATTTTAAGTTGAATTTGAACAAGATTTAACTTAAATTTAATTCAAATATAAAAAAAAAGTCTATTTAAAATTAATGAGTTGAGATTTAAACTCAATTTGAAAAAAATTTAACAATAAATTTGATTCATATCAATTTAAATAATATTTTATTTTATAAAAATAAATTTAATATTTAATTTAAATTCATTTCATTCGATCTAAACTCAGATTTAAATATAAACAGTTTAGATTGAATCCTGGGCTATCAATTTCTTGGTATAACTTTAAGTGACAACTTGCTTAGTCACATTGTCCACATTTATGAAGACTTTTAACAACGATAACAAAAGATGAAAGGGGGAGATGGTGGGCCCTACGGTCTTTTACACAAAAGTCATCACGCGGCGTTTCCGAAATCCGTTCCAACAGTGTCAAAAAAGAAAATACGGAGAACTACCAAGGGCAAAAAAGGAATTTTAGGTGGCCCGAAGGGTTTAAATGCAGAAACAGAGAGAATAGTAATAATGGTAAGATGTGAGAAGGTTGGAGAGCGACCTGCAAGCGGCAACAAAACAATCATGCGCAAACATTAATGCAGCCAACAAAAAAAAAGACCCACTTCAGAAAGCCTTAATTGTTTCAGAGTAAACGTTTAGTTGCCGCTAAATGTGGCGCTTTATCTCTGACTGTCGCTCTGAAATGAAGCCGTCTTTGAACGAAACGCAAGATAAATATATTACATGTTTGTTTCGTTTATACTCTTTCGCGTAATTTAATTTAATTTTTATTTTTTAATTCTCCTATTTGCCCTTTTTCTCACCAAAATTCCACCCTCAACTAAGTCTTTGTTGTTGTTGATTGTTGATGAGCTGTTCCTCACTCAGTTATTTTCCTTGACTTTTTTTAGTAATTTATGTGTAAATTTGTTTTTGGGGTGTTATCCATGGATGATAATTATTACTTGGGTCGTTTTTGTTATTATTTTTGGTGGGGTTTTAATATGGAAAACAGTTCTCTTCTTCAATGGAATCTCAAGACTTAAAGAGGAAGTCGATTTTATTTTATTTTATTTTTTTATTTTGTGGGATTTTTTTGGGTATTTATTTGGGGTCTCTTCTTGGTTCATGCTCTCTCCTTAACAGCGGTTAGCGTTTTACAGTTAATTTTAGTACTCATGATTATGAAATTTTAGTGAGTGTAAAATGAGTGGTTCTGTTTTGCTGTTTGTTTGAATGTGTTTATTGTACACATAGCAATTTGCAGCTGCTGTGCGTTTTGATAAAGAAATGAGTTGCTTTTCTTGTTTGAGTCGAAAGAAACAAGACATCAAAGTCGATATTGATAATGGTACTCGATCCACTTCTCGCCATTCTTCTGTATCTTCAGGTATTTCTTTTCATTTCAATTATCAAGTCTTTCTTTTTCTTCTGTAAATTCTGACTTTAAGAGTTGGCTCATATTAGTTTCAAGTTTTGATTTTGTTTAAAATTGAAGGCTGTTAATAATGAGTGTTCTGGGTGCAGAAAATGGGAGAGTTCATGATAAGGAAAATGGCGCAAAAGCTGGAGGGGCGCGTGGTTTCACATTCCGTGAACTAGCTATAGCAACGAAGAACTTTAAAGGTGTGAATTTGATTGGTGAAGGAGGTTTTGGAAAGGTTTACAAGGGGCGTTTGGAATCAGGCCAGGCAAGCTAGCTGCTTTAAAATTTTGGTGGTTTTTCTTGTAAAAGTGTCTGTGTTCAGTCTGTTAATCTAATTGTGTTTATAGAGAGTAGAATATTTAGATCATATATTGTGGGTTTAGATTTGATTTGATTTGGTTACTTTGAGCAGACTGTTGCGGTCAAACAACTTAATCATGAAGGTGTTCAGGGGCATCGAGAGTTCATTGTGGAGGTTCTCATGCTGAGTCTGTTACACCATGCCAATCTTGTTACCTTAATTGGCTACTGTACTGCTGGAGATCAGAGATTATTGGTTTATGAGTATATGCCAATGGGTAGTTTGGAAGATCATCTTTATGGTAGAGTTTTTTTTTTTTATTTGTTTTTTTGAATTGAACCCTGTTAATTACATGCTATTATCTTTGTTTTGTTGTTTGTTTTTCAAATTCCTGATTTGTGTAACATTATAGGTTACTCATTCTAGATTTTGAAGTGTATGTTCTATGCATTACTGTAGGTCTTTTACCTCATGTCACACTCTGTTTTAGATCTTCCTAATTGGCAGCCTTGCTCAAACAATGTTTAAGTTGTGTCACTCTAATACTCTTTTTGTGATGTAACTTTGATGGTTGATTCTTGCCTTTCAGAAGATTGCTTGGGAGAATTTCATTTTGAACCATATTCAGAATCTTTACCTTTCAAATATATTAAGCACTTCTTCATTGTCTCCCTTTATCTTTTATAATCTCTGTGGTGTTATGATTAAATATATTGAAATTACTAACAAAGATGGGACATGGTGAGGATAATTTAAATACTTCTTTCTTACAGATATGGAAGGCGTCCAAGAGCCACTGAGTTGGAACACTCGCATGAAAATTGCCGTTGGTGCTGCTCATGGCCTTGAGTATTTGCATTGCAAGGCAGATCCTCCTGTCATTTACCGTGATTTGAAGGCCGCAAATATTTTGCTGGACAATGACTTCAACCCAAAACTCTCTGATTTTGGGCTTGCCAAATTGGGACCTGTTGGTGATAAAACACATGTTTCAACTAGGGTGATGGGAACATATGGATACTGTGCCCCTGAGTATGCCATGAGTGGCAAATTGACTGTTAAATCTGATATTTATAGTTTTGGTGTTGTACTTTTGGAGTTAATCACAGGGCGGAAGGCAATAGATCTTACTAAGGCACACGGGGAACAGAACCTAGTGGCTTGGGTGAGTTGACACTTCATTTTTCTTTTCCTTTGTTGAATTGATGGCTTTGCAATCGTTTAACAATGGTGCTTGTGTTTTATCATCTTATACATGCTCCCACTCTCTCTGGAACTCCTTTCTCCTACTGGTTTTGCTGGGCTTTGTATGTACCAGCCTAGATTTTGTGCATGGATGTCCAACTGAGTTACTTTATTATTATTATTTTAAGTTGAGTGTGTGTCGTTGTGTGCCCTATTGTTAAATATTAAATTTCTGCAACGTAAACTGTGATTTTTTGGTCAATTGTGCATCAACTGTAAAATTCTTAGTTATTAAACCCAGTGTAACAAGAATTTAATGAAAACAGTGACTATTTGATGACAGTTAAATGATTCTTCTTTCCGCTTTTTACATGATTTGTATCTTCTTCTTTCCCTTGCAGTCTCGGCCATTGTTAAGAGACCAAAAGAAGTACTCCCATCTGGCTGATCCTCGGTTGCAAGGACGCTTCCCTCGCCGATGTTTAAACTATGCAATTGCTATCACTGCTATGTGTCTAAATGAGGAAGCCACTTACCGCCCTATGATTGGCGATATCGTGGTAGCACTTGATTATTTGGCCTCCCAGAGTGAGAAGAACACAGTGTCACCTAATGCTGGTGCCAACGGTAGCCCTTCATCAACAACTGGATTCTCTAGAGGTTCTTATTCCGGAAAGAGTACATCTGTTTGAATGTTTTCTGTTACGAGCTGCGGCAACAATGTGATCCACTGTAAGTAATTTAGGCAATTTTTAGATGGGTTTGTTTCATTGGACATCTCTTACTGTTGCTCTTATTCATGTGACTGCAGTTGGATCACCTGGTCAAAACTTTGAAGGAGACTTTTGAAATACTGGAATTCTATATACGAATCGATATGCACCAAGACAATGCATATAATATTATGTGTACATGTATGTACATATTGATCGAGGTGTGTAATACTGGCATTTTTTTTTTCCTTAGAATTCATATGATAAAGGTAATCTAAGCTGCTTGTGATTGGGTTGAAGTTATAGTTGAACTTGTGGAAAGAAGAAAGATGAAGTAGACAAACTATGCTTGTCCTTGGACGGCATCCTTTGTAAGAAGAAACCATATCAAGATTTAATAATAATATCGCCGGCCACAAAACTAGATAAAATAGCCTATAGATAGTGTTATTATTCTTTCAGTGTGAATGTTACATTCTTCAGTTTTGATGCATCCGGTGTGGAATTTTTGTGCATCTTTTTTGGCCTTTTTCAACTAATATTATTGCAAACGGTAGGGCTGAAATCGAGCAAATTGGGCTAGGCTGGCTCAATTCAAATTTATTTTGGTTAAACTTGATCCGAGTTTAAGATAGAAGGGTCGCTTGTTTCTGAAATATTCGATTTTGAGTTAGAGAGAGTTTGGTTTGGTTCATTTCATGACCCAGATGGATGATTTGATTTGTCTTAGCTTGGCTTACAACTTAATTTAAGTTATATCAAATAATTATCAAAATAATATCGTTTTGTCATGAATTGTAAACTTAAGTCACAAATTTGAGTCATGAATTTGAATTATAAATTTGAGCTAAACTTTGAGCTTCAAACTTAAGGATGTAGTTGAACTTGAGTTATCTTTAATTTTGGTTCGATGAATTTGAATTGATTTATTTTTTATTCAAATTGAACTTAAACTAAGAGGTATTTGAGATTGATTTGGTTTGTATTCACTCCTAATTACATACCAAGAATCTTGTTAATTTTCTGTTTTTCAATAAAGTTTAACTAGGTTGGCCAATTCATGAGAATCTTTATAATTATGGGAAGAAATTCGTTATTATCATATCCTTTTGTAGTGATATTGTATCCACGATATCCTTTAGATAATAAAACGATTGATTAATTTGTAAAAATTTAAGTGTGAAGTTTGAGGATCTTGGGTTAGATTTGAATCGAGTTAGTTTAATATATAATTCAAACGAGTCAAATGTGACTTGAAATAATTCAAATTAGAGTTTAAGTTGAGTCAACTTGGATCCATCAAATCATTAGTAAATTTATTTTTTTTGGACAAATTTTCTTCTCTTCTAACTCTAGCGATTTTATTATTCATCATCTTTGGTAACTTTTGTCTTTTTTAGCACATTATGTCAATTTTTTTTATGCTTTTATCATCAATTGGAGGAAGTTTAAACTCAAGTTACCTCAAATCCATTCTTAAATGAATCTAAGTTAAACTTTACACTTTTACACATAGATTTGAGTATACATATTAATACTTTTTTATGGGACAATAAACATGATTGTTAATTATATCAAACCGAATTTGACATGACATAAATTTTTAATTATGCCACTTTTTTTGTTGGGTCATGTGTCAAAACCCTTAATATGACCCATAAAGTTACAAGGTATACCCCTTACAAGTAGGGATGGTAATGGGGAGGGGTGGGGATGGGGATTGATATCCCCATCCCTGTCCCCGTTACGGGGATAACAGAGAATCCCCGTCTCCTCCCCGTGAAAGAAAATCCCCTCCCTGTCCCCACGGGAAAAAATCTCCTCTTCATCCTCGTCCTGTCCCCGTGGGGAAAAATCCCCTCCCTATCCCCGCAAATATAAATTTTAATTCCTTTATGTATTTCAATAAATAAAATAACTCATATTCTCCCAAAATATCACTTGTTATAAGAGCTACAAAATATTCATTATTATTTTAGTTTAAATACAAAGTTTTCATAAAATCTAATAATATACAATAATCAATCTCTTTATTAGTAACTCTTCATGTATGTGATTTAGGGTAATTTTATAATAACATTAAATTTAACACTTTTCATTCACTTTAATTGATTTTATCAAGTTTATAATTTATTTATTTTTGTGTAAAACCTGGTGGATTGACTGATTAAGTTTTGAAGTTGAAATAGAATTAATTTGGTGCATTTGCATTTTATGATAATGAGATTCTAGGGTTTTTTTAATATATTAGATTAATAGTTCAGAAATTAGCAAAAGCTGATAATTGATAATTCAAAAATTAGTAAAATTAAAGTTATAGTTTTAATAAACCATAATGTAAAAATTTTTAGAACTTAATAGTTTAGAAATTATTATATTAATATATTAGATTTAGGGGGTGGGGTGGGGCGGGGCGGGGCGGGGCGGGGACATATGTATCCCCGTCTCTGACCCGTCCTTGATTACAGAGATTTTTTTCGTCCATATCCCCTCCCCTTTCCTCGTTTTTATTAGGGAATCTCCTCTCCGTTAGGGTCGAGGAGGGTCGGGGTCCCTAAAATTGGGTCCAAATTGTCATCCTTACTTACAAGTCAAGATTTTTTAAAATAAACTGAGTCATGTCATGGATTAACCCGCTTTATTAGACATGATTACACCTAACGTTTGACTTTAAACCTTTTTTTTCTTTAAATATAAGAGTATTATGGTTGCATTTATTTTAAATATATATTTATATATAATTAAATATGTATATTTATATAAATATATTATTATTTTTTAAATTTAAATTTATTTAATTATATATAAATATATATTTATTTATATAATTAAAATATATACACATAATTTTATTATAAACTAGCAATCCTAAATTTACTTATGGAAGTTGTTAACAGTGAAAATTTTAGTTGGTTGAAACCTAAGGCATGTTAATTTGATGTTTTATTATCACACCTTCGGTAAGAAATAGTCTTTGGACCTATTAAAAAACAAAGGAGCGAGCCACATAAGCCAGAGAGGGATAAAAGGGGTATTGAATTTTTTCTCCCACAGTGGAGCAATTATATATTTATATTATATTTTTCATAATTTAAATATTTTAATTATTTTATATATTAAAAAGTCTATAATATTTATGTTTTCAATTTTATAAAAATTTATATTTAGAATTTTATGTTAAATACAATTTATTATTATTTAATTTTATAATTTTATATTGTTTAATATTATTATAATACAGTTTGAATATTGATGATTAAAATTGAGGATAAGTTAATAAAGTTCTAAATGTAGATTAAAAAAACACAAAGAATAGATTGATGGTAAGTTCTTCATGTGATTTTTTTGATTCAAAAACACATGAAAACGAGTTAACGTTAACACTAAGTTGAATCTCTATCAATTTATTCTCAATTTTAAACACTAATATTTCAATGACATTATAATAATATTAAATAATAGTTGCTTTTCATCAATCTGTCGATATGGGTATCTGCTATGGCACTCCTGTTGATAATCACAGTCAGAGTCACAGCCACAGCCCGGAAACCACAAAACCTTCCACCCCAGGTGCCAATTATCTTCATTTCTGATCATAAAAGGTTTCAATACTAATCATCACCTTCTTTTTCATTGCTTTCTTATGTGATCAATTGCATATGCAGATGTGAAACTTGCAGAGAAGAAACCAGTTAATGATCCGGAAGAGAAAATCGGCGTGGACGATATGCCTTCAAGTGGACAAATTGTGACTCCAAATATGAAAATGTTTACTTTAGGAGAACTGAAAGCAGCCACGAAAAATTTTAGACCTGCTATGGTTCTGGGTGAAGGTGGGTTCGGTCGGGTTTTCAAAGGTTGGGTTGATGAGAAAACTTACGCACCATCAAAGGTCGGAGTCGGCATGGCAGTTGCTGTTAAAAAATAAAACCCAGATAGCCTCCAAGCGCTAGACCAATAACAAATAAGTTTCTGTATATACGATACGATCCAGTACCGAGTCATTTACTTGCAGTCGTGTAAATGCTAATGTGGATTTTGTTGGTTGACCAAGACAAAATCTTAAGTTGTATTGTAGTGGTTTCCCTGTAAGTATGTTTTGGTTTTGAATCCAAGCCAGTTACATGTGTCTGACCAGACAGTCTTGTGACGTATAGGCTGACGCCATGATCATTTTTCCAAGAATGATGATCATTCTCCCACGCAAGTTTTGGTCTGAAAACACTTTAATGCCCTACTCTTCCCCTTCTTTTCATCGACTTCTTGGTTTAGGTTTGAGTGCGGTGGAGGTTTTAGTTGGTTTGAGTCTGTTGGGTGGAGGTTTTGGTGAGTTTGGGTTTGAGTGGGTAACGGTTAAGGTGGTTATGGTTTTTGAAGTTTAATCATTGAGACTGAATTACAAGTTTTCAAAATAATATATGTTCCGCTGTGTTTGAGTTCGGGTGGAAGACAATTCTGATATGTTAGAGTTTGCATAAATGACAGTTGTGATGGTTAGAGTTTTCAAACTAAAATTAAACAAGGGAAATTTTAAAAAATGGCCAAAATGCCCTCCCATTAAGCAAAAATACCCAAAATCACTATTTTCAAGCCAAAATACCCAAAATTACTGTTCCAAAAAAAAAATGCCTATGACTTTTTTTAATACCAAAACTACCCTTCCCCTCATATTTATATAACTCTCCCACTTACTATGGGGTTTTAATGTAATTTTAGATAAATATGAGAGGTTTTTGGATATTTTACATTATAAACGCATTTTGATATTTATTTATTTATTTCAAACTTTTTCTAAAATGTCAAAATTACCCTTCCCTTCATTTATATAACTCCCCTCACTCATTATGGGGGTTAAAATAATTTTAGATAAATATGAAGGGTTTTTGGATATTTTACATTGTAAAGACATTTGCATTTTCATTTTTCAACTTTTAGAATTCGAATTTCAGTTCCTTTTTTTCGAATTTCACCATTTTACGATATATCGATTCGTATTTTTCAGATTTCTGAAGGATTTTCCGTTTGTTGCCATTCTAGGGTTTTTCAACTTTTACAATTCGAATTTCAGTTCTGTTTTTTCGGATTTCATCGTTTTACGAGATACCTTGAAGTGACGATAATCAGAAAATTGTTCGAAAATTTTGAAAATACGAATCAATATATCTTAAAATGGTTAAATTCGAAAAAACGGAACTGAAATTTGAATTCTATACGTTGAAATACCTTAAAGTGACCATACTCGAAAAATCATTCGGAAATCGTCAAAATACGAATCGATATATCATAAAATGGTGAAATTAGAAAAAACGGAACTGAAATTCGAATTCTATACGTTGAAATACCTTAAAGTGATGATAATCAGAAAATCGTCTGGATATCGTGAAAATACGAATCGATATATCCTAAAATAGTGAAATTCGAAAAAACGAAAATGAAAAGCGAATTCTATACGTTGAAATACATAAAAGGCACGATAATCGAAAAATGGTTCGAAAATCTTGAAAATACGAATCAATATATCCTAAATTGGTAAAATTTGAAAAACGAAACTGGAAATCAAATTCTATACGTTGAAACACCTTAAAGTGACCATACTCGGAAAATCATTCGGAAATTGTCAAAATACGAATCAATATATCATAAAATGGTGAAATTTGAAAAAACGTAACTGAAATTCGAATTCTATACGCTAAAATACCTTAAAGTGACAATAATTGAAAAATCGTTCGGAGATCATGAAAATACGATTCGATATATCCTGAAATGGTGAAATTCGAAAAAATGGAGTTGAAATTCGAATTCTATACATTGAAATACCTTAAAGTTACGATAATCGAAAAATTGTTCGAAACTCATGAAAGTACGAATTCATATATCCTAAGATGGTGAAATTCGGAAAAACGGAACTGAAATTCGAATTTTATACGTTGAAATACCTTAAAGTGACCATACTCTGAAAATCATTCAGAAATCGTCAAAATACAAATCGATATATCCTAAAATGGTGAAATTCAAAAAACAGAACTGAAATTCGAATTCTATACGCTGAAATACCTTAAAATGATGATAATTGAAAAATCGTTTGGAGATCATGAAAATACGATTCGATATATCCTGAAATGGTAAAATTCGAAAAAACAGAGCTAAAATTCGAACTCTATCAGTTGAAATACTTATGAATGTCGCTAACCGAAAAATCATTTGAAAAATTGAAAAAATCGATTTGATATATCCTATAAATGAAAATATCGAAATATTAAGTTGAAATAAAATTCAAAATTTAACCCCTCGTAAAAATTGTGTCAAATTGTGTCAAAAAGCACCAAAATTCGAAAACGGATATAAAATTCGAAAACTACACGATCGGAAACCGTGGATAAGAAAATTCGTAATTTAACCCCTCATAAAAATTCTTTAATGATTTATTAGGTCCTAATCAGACTTAAATAAAGATTTTGTACACATAATTATTTTATTTATCAATAAGGCTAAAAGACTTATTCCCTCCCGAAGTTAGATGTATTAACAGAATCTGTTAGAAAAAAGGGTATATAAGTAAATTTATGTGCTTAAAAGTTGAGCTGCTGAAAAAGAGAAAAAAAAAAAGTCAAAAAGTATTTGTTTTTTCAGGAAACTGGCATGCAATTAATGTGGGTGCCTGGAAACAGAACAATATCCATAAAACCCCCTCTTTTGTAATGAGTCTTCCGGCTCCCCAAGGTTTTAAAAAACCCACTTTACCCCCCAACTAGACTTGCAAAGGACGCTGCCGTGGGAAATTCCGTTCCCACGGCAGACTGCCGATCCATTCGACAGCCAATTTTGCTTCATTTTTGGTCGTTTCGACCTCCGATTTTTACATAAATCAACTCTACACATTGTATTACATAAAACCCCTCAATCAATTCAACAAAAACAACCAAAAATCCAAACATTTTAACCAATATTCAAAGCGTAAACCCTAAACTTTCAAACCCAAAATTCTCAATTAAATCTCAATTATATCAGCAATAAATTGATCCAAACAAGATTACGGGAGATATACTAACCTTCTTTGCCATTTACGGTTGCCGGAAAGCTTCAAAATCGACGGAAATGACCTTTGCCGTGGGATTGACGTGGGAGGAGGAAAACTTGTGGAATTTTCGTGGAAATGCACAGTAAAAACAGAACTTGCCGTGGGATTTTCGTGAAATTTTGGTGTGTTTATAAAGGGGGCAGTTTCGTAATTTGGCTTTTCCCACGACAACTTGCGAAATTTCAAAAAAACCCGACGTGGGCTAAGAATTTCCCCCACACCCCAATGTGTTAAAAAAGCCAGTTTACCCCCCCCCCCCCAAACCCATTGTCCATTCAACTGCTGTGGGAGAATTCGTCTTGCCGTGGGAAACTCCGTTCCCACGGCAGACTGCCGATCCATTCGGCAGCCAATTTCGACTAATTTTTGGTCGTTTCGACCTCCGATTTTTTCATAAATCAAATCTACACATTGTATAACATAAAACCCCTCAATCAATTCAACAAAAACAACCAAAAATTGAAACATTTTAAGCATTATTCAAACCGTAAACTCTAAAATTTCAAACCCAAAAATCTCAATCAAATCTCAATAATATGAGCAATAACTTGATCCAAACAAGATTACGAGAGATGTAATAACATTATTTTCCATTTTCGGTTGCCGGAGAGCAAGAAAATCGACGGAAATGACGTTCGCCGTGGGATGTGGAAAAAATTGAATTTTCTTTGAATTGCACAGTGAAAATTTGCTGTGTTTATATATGGGGGTAGTTTCGTCATTTCACAAAACATGAGCATTTTTGCTTAAACCTGAATTTTTTGGGCAATTTCGCTTAGACCCCTTTAATTTTGCCTAGTTTTTAAATTTTTCCATTAAACAATCATGTTTGATGAATTCTATGGGTTCGTATGGTTTGATGGGTTTAGGTTTGAGTGAGTGACAATTTTAATTGGTTTAAGTTTGAATTAGTGATAAGAAGAAAAGTGTTTAACCCCAATCTTTGGTGAGAAAAATAAATCACAAATAAACTATTTATCATCAATTTTTGTTTTTTTCACTTTTCTTAAAATTCTTGTTAAAAGAGTAATTTGAAATAGATGAGTCCAATTATGTTGAAGAATCTTAAAAAAAAAAAATCAATCATGGACTTATTTAATTTAATTTTTCTATAGGTTTAACTTTGGATGAATGATGGTTATGATGCGATGGTATAGGGTTTGGATGAATGATGGTTGTGACAAAATTTTTAAACCAAACCAAACAATCATATTTAATGAATTTAATAGATTTGTATTTGGGTGGGTGATGATTCTGAAAGGTGCAGACAATTCTCGTAAGTTTGAGTTAGAAAAGTGAGTTCAACCTTTAAATCATGAGTGGGAAAAGTAAACCACTCTTTTCCCAACTATTATTATAAAAAAAATTTCAGATTTCTTTGTTATTATTTTGGTGGAGAGAATAATCACAATCAGAGAAGTCCAATTATGTTGAAGAATCGCAAAATGAATGGCAGTCAATCATGGCCTTAGTCAATTTAATTTTTGTTGGTTCAGGCAGAGGCGAAGTTCTTGGGGAAATTTTCCCATCCGAATCTGGTAAAGGTCCTCGGATACTACTGGGAAGAAAGACAATTCCTTCACTTGTATGAATACATGCAGAAAGGAAGCTTGGAAAACCACCTTTTCAGAAGTAAGAACCATGGAAAGTTTTTGCAATTAGGCAACCATTTTGGCTTTTTGTTATTTTACTTCGTTTCTAACAAGTTTAAATTACACGGCTGAACATCAACAGAAGATGCCCAGCCTCTGTCATGGGATATTCGCCTTAAAATAGCAATTGGCGCTGCTAAAGTCCTCACTTCCTTGCACTCGTCGGAGAAGAGTGTCATTTACCGGGACTTCAAGGCCTCCAACATTTTGTTGGATGCGGTAGAAAGATTAATTTTTCTTGTTATTTATTTTGGCTAAATACCTATTGTCATTTGTATTAGGAATATATTTGAATCGAATCGATCACAAATAAAATATTATTTGATATTGATTTGAATTCAAAAGAATCAGTTTGAGATCAGACTAAAATTGATTAGATGAGATTTGAATTCGATTAAACAAATCAAAATTTGGGTTCAATCTCAGTTGGTTTTAACTTGAATATTCAGATAACTTGAATTCTCCCTATTTTATGGAAGCTAAATGCCTAAATTGTTTGGATTGAGTACGGACAAGGCCTAATCTGAACTGGAATTTAAACTCAAGCAACACTGAGCAAATCCAGTTCCCAATTTGCATTATCAAAAGTTTATTTATATTTGGACTTATATGTTGCTCTTCCGAGGAATATAATGCTAAACTCTCCAACGGTGGTCTAGCAAAACTCGGACCCATAAATGGGAACTCACATGTGACAACACGTGTTATGAGCACCTACGGCTATGCAGCTCCAGAATATGTTGCAACTGGTAATTATTATAATTAATAAATCTATCTACTTTTATAAATTATAATTATTACCAATTTGTAGAATATGAGTTCTTAATTTTTCTGAATTTGGCGGTCAGGACATCTATACGTCAAAAGTGACGTGTATGGATTCGGCGTCGTTTTGCTCGAAATTTTGACAGGATTACGGGCGCTCGACACCAGGCGACCCTCGGGTCAGCACGACTTGGTGGAGTACATGAAGCCATATCTTTCCGATACTAGATAGCTGAAGAAGATAATGGACCCCAGGCTAGCAGCTCAGTACCCTGCAAAAGCGGCCGCCAAAGCTGCCGAGCTTATATTAAATTGTGTAAATCTGACCCCAAAAGTCGTCCTTCCATGGATCAAGTCCTGGAAACTCTAGAAAAAATCAGGGCCATTGAAGCAGACCCTAAAAAGGTTAGAGCCAAGTCGAAACGCCACCAAGAAGATTTTTGTGATTGCTTTGGGCACTTGTGGGGATATGTATAACATGTTCATTCTCTAACAGGAATCAAGTCCAATCAAATTGAACCATCATTAATTACTTGCATACTTTTGTATTTGTAAGTTGTTAAATCGCTTGAATTATCCCATTTTTCAAACATTTTGCAGTCATTACGTAATTTAGCATTGGTCTCTGGTCAAATTAGAGATACATTCGGTATAAGTTCATTTAATTTGAATTTATTGTTTAGTTTGAATGAGATGATTTTAATCTAAAGATTCAATCGGTTTGAGATTAACTCATTTATTTTTTTGGTAATATTATTCATTTTATCAGTGATATTATCACTCTTAGAAAATATTATTCATTCTACTAAATAGTTTTTTTTATGATATTATACATTAATTTAAACAAATTTGATTGAACATCGTATATTTAATCCAAGCTCAAGCTAACCTTGATATGGCTCATTTCAAATCAAATTCACCCCTAATTCTATCCACCTTGAATTTTGAATATCATTAGAAGGATAATCGAATTAGTAATAATGGACAAAATTTGAGCTAGACCATGCTCAAGATCATTGCTTCGTTAGCATTGTCGCACTAGAACTTGTTTTATTGATGATTCCTAATTTTCTTTAGTGATTCCTCTTTTTCTTTTTTAACAATTATTCTTCATTTTTAACAACTCTTTTTCTTCTCTAATAAATATTATTTACCAATTTAATAAACTGAGCTAAATCTTGAGCCGACTATTTTGGCCTCATCAGTCACTAGTCAAAGATTAGGGTTATATTTGTTTTGAGATATTTGAATTTGAATTTGAACGAATATAGTTGAACCTATGGAGTAAATTGGTTTATATAAACGATCTTAATTTGAACTTGAGATTAGATTTGATACTAGATGATTGTGAATACAATATGTGAGTAGAGTTAATGTATAAATGTTCATAGTTTGCCAAATACATTCATAAAATTGATTCGCATAATTGAGTTTGAGTACACTCATACAAACCCTAAAATTAAATTGTTTTCAAATCAAATTTAAATCATAACTTATTTATGTCAAATCAATCTCAACCTATTTATCTTCATGGGTCATCCGAATGTATGCGCGTTTATATATAATATGGATTTTTTTTTTTTAAGTTCGAATTAGAGTGGGAGTTTTGGGGCCGGGTCACCACTAATCTTTCATTGTAGTGGTTGAAAAATCAATTTCCGAGTCATCGAAATGGGGGGACTTTCATCACAGTAATATATTCAATTCAATTATCTCCAATATTCATCCTTTCTCAATCAGACGGTTAGTATTGTTTGGTGAACATACATATTAAATTTTATAATAAGGGTTGAAATTAGATTCTGAATTAGGCCCAAACATGGGTCAATTGCGTCTTCTGTTATTGGCAGACTTTTATTAAGTGTAGATGGATGCTCATGCTCCAGTCTTTATTTGTATTATTAGTTGACTGATGTGTATAATAAACTAATCACCAAATATTCTAAAATAATTGAGTGTTTGGAGAGGAGACTAAGTCTTGTATACCCAGTCATTGATTGGTTGTTGGTGTGAATCCTTCTTCACTCGTTTGTAAAATGAAGACTTCGTATTATTGGCATAGCAATTACTATTTACATAAGGTATTAAAAAAGGATTAATCAAACTGTCCTGATCATTTTTTTAATCGAATTGGTTTTTCGGTTTGAAAAAAATATTATAATAAACTGATTAAAAAATTAACTAATTATAAATTAAATCGAAATACCAAATAATCTAACTGAATTTCGGGTTAACCATTTTTTAATTATATTTGATTAAAAAAAAGACCAAATTATTATTATTCTTCTGACCCACCACACCAAAGTTTCTTACATTTGGTCGTAGCCTTAAGTTTGGGATGGCGATGGGATTAAACGGAGGAAGGGAAATTAGTTTGTCTTTCCTAGCAACGTGTAATATCGCATTGTAGTGTCTAGCACGACACCGCCAAGAAAATTAGGAAGGTGTCCGCTTTCTTTCATTTATGTGATGATAATAATAATAATAATAATAATTAGTTATCATTTAGTGAATGAAGAAAGGTTGAGTTTGATTAGATGGAGCCTGAATAAGATTCACACTGAAATTAATAAGTTGTGATATTCAAATTTGATTTAAAATTAGTTTAATTTCAAATTTGGTTTAAGTTATTTTGAATTCGGATATTTAAATTTAGTTTGTCTATAAAAACGAGTTTAATTTTTAATTTGAATTTAGTTTATACAATTTAAACTCAAATTCAAACCTTACAAAGAAGTTTCAATTTTATTTTTTAGATGATAGACGATAGAATCATGGTTATTAGTATTTTATAATACATGATATATATTATATAATATGATATAGGTAAATAATGATATATATCATAAAATATATTAAAAATAATATGATACGATGTGTTCATTATATGATATGATATATATTATCAATACAAATTGATTCTTTTTTTTAAACTAATTACATGAAAGTGATGTATTTAAGATTTTAAAATTTCAGAAGATCTTTATGATATTTTACAAAATAATGATGAGATACTGAGACAATTAAAATTTATTTTATTTTATTATTATTTTTATAAAGGATGGAATAGATATAATATGATATATATAAAATTAAATTTTTGATATATGGTATAGAAAACAATATTAGGGTATGGTGGGCAAAACAAAAAGAGAAATTACCATCTCCACCCCTAGTTTGGCCTAATTATCATTAATAGAGTTTAATTATGGGTGAAAAAATATTATTAATTCAACTAAGAGGTGATAAAGTGTTTTTTTTAGTTCAAACATTGGGGTGGCCATGCATTTTCACCATAAGGAGTAGCTGAAAGCGAATGACTGGCTCACGAAGTCCTAAAGTTTTGCCCCGGTAAAGGTTAGATGGTCCCAACTAGCTCCTCAAATTCTAAATTTGCTCTCATTGGTCATGTTGACTTTGTCTTTTCTTTAATTGCTTTTATTCGTTGTAGCTCAATCTGAGCTTTCCAGGCCAGCCACCCCATCCATATTTCTTAATAATCTAAGCTTATCTTTTGGGCTAGAATATGGCCAAAGGACTACTTTCCGCGCAAGTTTTAATGTAAACATAAATACATATTTATAAAATTTAAAAAATTTAAATATTTACTAATAAGATAATTTTGTTTATTTATTTTTTTTTTTTTGTTAAAAACAAAAGTAAGAAGCAAGCGACATAAACTAGAGAGCCGGCTGAAATAGAAGTAGGCAAACAAGGAGAAAAATAAAGTCCAGAGATAAGATCAGAAGGATAGAGTTGCTTTTCATCAATCTGTCGATATGGGTATCTGCTATGGCACTCCTGTTGATCATCACAGTCACATTCACAGCCACAGCCCAGAAACCACCAAACCTTCCACCCCAGGTACCAATTGTCTTCATTTCTGATCATAAAAGGTTTCAATAGTAATCATCAGCTTCTTTTTTATTGCTTTCTTATGTGATCACTTGCATATGCAGATGTGAAACTTGTAGAGAAGAAACCAATTAATGATCCGGAAGAGAAAATCGTCGTGGACGATATGCCTTCAAGTGGACAAATTGTGACTCCAAATATGAAAATGTTTACTTTAGAAGAACTGAGAGCAGCCACGAAAAATTTTAAACCTGCTACAGTGTTGGGTGAAGGGGGGTTCGGTCGGGTTTTCAAAGGTTGGGTTGATGAGAAAACTTACGCGCCATCAAAGGCCGGAGTCGGCATGGCAGTTGCCGTTAAAAAATCAAACCCAGATAGCCTCCAAGGGCTAGAGGAATGGCAAGTAAGTTCATTCATTTCTATTTTTTTAACCAAGTTTCAGCTGTTTCTACGCATGAGATTACGATAGTTTCCGTATATACGATACGATCCAGTGCCGAGTCATTTACTTGCAGTCGTATAATTGTTAATGTAGATTTTGTTGGTTGACCAAGACAAAATCTTAAGTTGTAGTGGTTTACTTGTAACTTGTAAGTATGTTTTGGATTTGAATCCAAACCAGTTACATGTGTTTGATCAGACAATCTTGTGACGTATCGGCTGACGCCATGATCATTTTCCAAGAATGGTTTACATTTTCCCACGCAAGTTTTGGTTTTAAAACACTTTATTACGCTATTCTTCCCCTGCTTTTCACTGACTTCTTGGTTTAGGTTTGAGCGCGGTGGAGGTTTTAGTTGGTTTGAGTTTGTAGTGGGTAGCGGTTATGGTGGTTAGGGTTTTCGAACTTTAATTACGAGACCGAATTACAAGTTTTCAAACCATATGTTCCGTTGTGTTTGAGTTTGGGTGGAGAACACTTTTAGTATGGTAGGGTTTGAACGAACGATAATTGTAATAGTTAGAGTTTTTAAACTAAAGTTAAACAATCATGTTTAACAAATTCAATGGATTTGTATTCAGGTGAGTGATACTTCTAATGAGTTTAGGTTTAAATGAGTAACAATTTTAATGGGTTTGAGTTTGGATTGATGACGAGAAAAATTATGTTTTAAGCCCAATTTTCCGTGGGAAAAGTAAACCACAAATAAACTATTTATCATCAATTTTCTTCACCTTTTTTTTTTTAAATTTTTGTCAAGAGAATAATTTGAATTAGATGAGTCCAATTATGTTGAAGAATCCACAAAATAAACTATAATCAATCATGGGTTTATTTAATTTAATTCTTCTATAAGTTTAAATTTGGATAGACAACAATTATGATGGGTTAGGGTTTAGATGACTGACAGTTGTGACAATTAGAATTTTCAAATCAAATTCAAACAGTCATATTTGATGAATTCAATGGGTTTGTATTTGAGTGGGTGATGATACTGATAGGTTCAAACAATTCTAATAAATTAGAATTAGAGAAGTGTTTTAAGTTCAAACTTCAATCCTTGAATGGGAAAAGTAAACCACTCTTTTCCCAACTATTATTATCAAAAAAATTTCAGATTTCTTTGTTTTTATTTTGGTGGAGAGAATAATCTTAATCAGAGAAGCCCAATTATGTTGAAGAATCGCAAAAATGGATGGCTTATTCAATTAAATTTTTGTTGGTTCAGGCAGAGGTGAAGTTCTTGGGGAAATTCTCACATCCGAATCTGGTAAAGCTCCTCGGATACTGCTGGGAAGATAGACTATTCCTTCTCGTGTATGAATACATGCAGAAAGGAAGCTTGGAAAACCACCTTTTCAGAAGTAAGAAACATGGAAAGTTTTTGCAATTAGGCAACCATTGTGGCTTTTTGTTATTTTATTTTGTTCCTAACTAGTTTAAATTACATGGCTGAACTTCAACAGATGGTGCCGAGCCTCTGTCATGGGATATTCGCCTTAAAATAGCAATTGGCGCTGCTAAAGGCCTCACTTTCTTACACTCGTCGGAGAAGAGTGTTATTTACCGGGACTTCAAGGCCTCCAACATCTTGTTGGATGCGGTAAAGAGATTAATTTTTCTTGTTATTTATTTATGGTAGCTAAATACCTAAATTGCCATTTGCATTAGGATTATATTTGAATCGAATCGATCACAAATAAGGTCTCATTAGATATTGATTTGAATATAAAAGAATCAGTTTAAGATTGGATCCAAATTGATGAGATAAGATTTGAATTTGCTTAAAAAAAAATCAAAATTTAGATTCAATCTGAACTGACTCTAACTTGAATATTCAGATCAATTTGAATTCTCTCCATTTTATGATAGCTAAATACCTAAATTGTTCGGATCAAGTACGAACAATACCCAATTTGAGATCGACTTTAATACAAAAGAATTAATTTGAGATTAATTCAAGATTAACGAGTTTAGACTTAAATTTGACTAAAAAATAGTCAAATTTTGTATTTAATTTGGATTGATTTAAACTTGAATATTTAAATCAATTCAAACTTTACTCATTTTATGAAAATGAGTATAAATGATTCGAAATCAACTTATATAATCTGAACTCAAATTTAAACTTAAGCAACAGTGAGCAAATCCAGTTCCCAATTTGCATTATTAAAAATTTATTTGTTTTTTGACTTATATGTTGCCCTTTCTAGGAGTATAATGCTAAACTCTCCGACTTTGGTCTAGCAAAATTCGGACCCATAAATGGGAACTCACATGTGACAACACGTGTTATGGGCACCTACGGCTATGCAGCTCCAGAATATGTTGCAACGGGTAATTATTATAATTAATAAATCTATCTACATTTATAAATTATAATTATTACCAATTTGGATAATATGAGCTCTTTATTTTTCCGAATTTGGCTGTCAGGACATCTATACGTCAAAAGTGACGTGTATGGATTCGGCGTCGTTTTGCTTGAAATGTTGACAGGATTACGGACGCTCGACACCAATCGACCCTCGGGAAAGCACAACTTGGTGGAGTACATGAGGCCATCTCTTTCCGGTGATAGAAAGCTGAAGAAGATAATGGACCCCAGGCTAGCAGATCAATACCCTGCAAAAGCGGCCGCCAAAGCTGCTGAGCTCATATTAAAATGTCTAGAGTCTGACCCCAAAAGTCGGCCTTCCATGGATCAAGTCCTGGAAACTCTGGAGAAAATCAGGGCCATTGAAGCAGACCCTAAAAAGGTTAGAGCCAAAGCGAAACGCCACCAAGAAGATCACCACGGCCATCATCAACCTCCCATGCCTTCAAAGCATGGTGACAATGGAACCAGAGCTCGAGGCAGCCACCGTCCTTCAATGGTTCGGTGAATTTAATAAACATAGGTCTAGTGCATTTGAATGCAACTATTTCATCAGTATAAAATTTCCCATTTCTTAGTCTGTGATTGCTTTGGGAACTTGTATAAGAGAAGATCTGTATAACATGCTCATACTCTGGTAGGAATCAAGTCCAATCAAACTTAAACCACCATTAATTACTTGTATATTTTAGTGTCCCTAAGTTGTTAAATCGCTTGAATTATCCCATTTTTCAAACATTTTACGGTCACCATATAATTTAGCATTGGTCTCTAGTCTAATTAGAGATAAATTTAATACGAGTTCATTCAATTCAAATTCATTATTTAGATTGAATGAGATGATTTTGATCTAAATATCTAGTTGATTTGAAATTTACTTATTTATTTATTTAATGACATTATTCATTTTATTAACAACATTACTCACTTTTATATGATACTGTTCACTCTACTAAACAATCTTTCTATGATATTATGCACCAGTTTAATCGAGTTTATATTGGATATTATACATTAAATCTAAGTTTAAACTGACCCTAGATTTGATTTGATTAGAATCAAATTCACCTTTGATTCTATTCATCTTGAATTTTAAATATCATTACAAAGATAATCTAATGAGTAATGGTGGACATGATTTGAGCTAGACCATGCTCAAGATCATTGCCTTGTCAACGTTGTTGCACTAGAACTCGTCTTTTCCAATAAATAATGTTCACCAATCTAGCAAGCTGAACTCAACCTTGAGCTGGCCGTTTTAGCCTCACTTTGAGCTCTAATTGACACTCGTTTAAACATGATTTAATTCAAATCCACCCGTTTATGAGCTTATTGATTTGTTTCACTTCATTGGGGCTCTAAATCATAAAGCCAGGCCCAAATTTTTTTTGAACTAAGAACTCTTGTCATACCTAATCCAAAGTCATAAATCCAATTTTCAGCCCAAAAGGTCTCATTACGGGAGGCCATTGTATACGGTTTATGGACCATACATAATGCTGTCATCCCTCTTTTAGAATAGAATGTCCATGGAATCATGGATTTGTTTGCAAATCGGAAATCTCACGTCTTCAGAACGCTGACTTTTCCGAGGAATAAAAACAGAACATAATGTAGACAACAAAACGAACTTCCACATGGATATTTATTGGCGTCAATTTGAAGAAAAATGACAGTCTAATATTAAAGTAAAATTAATTTCAAGTCTAATTAGGACCAGATCTGAACTAAACCAAACTAATTTAATTTGATTCTAACATAATTAGAGTTAGTGTTTTAGTTTAATATTTTGATTTAAATTTAATTTAAATTTTTTCTCTAATCATATTATTTATTCAATTAATAACTCTTTAAAAATATATTTGATCAATTCAAATAAATTTAAGTTTAGATTAATTATGATGGATTTAAATTAGATTAATTATGATAGATTTAAATCAAATTCAACCTACTCTATATTCAATCTTGAATTAACTTAAATCCAATCCAAATTCAAAGTAATCTATACAGTGAATCCTCAGTCTGTCCAAAACCCAAAATATATATAATATAATATATATATAAAAGATTTCACATGCTATATGTTAAAGATTCCACATGCATTGCATCGCTGGCTGTTGGTGCACCATGGCTTTGAAAAGTTGTCGATGATCTTAGGGCCATCGGCTGATGTGGACCCGTTGCTGGTTCAACACATGGGGGTGAATAGGAGCCCACTGCCGGCGCATTCCTTACTAATCATTACGTTATCATCAACTTATGCACAGATCTGAACTCCGTTCTAAGCCATGGATCTACCTTACCAATGTACATGATCTTCCTGAATTATTTATTTCATTGGCCTCAAACCTCTAGGTTTTAGCTCGGAGTGCAAAATATCTCAAAATGATGTAATTTTAAGCATTTTGAAAAATATGCCAGCCAATTAGCAATGCTGAAAAGACTCATAAAGCATTACTGGTGGGTTGGTGATAGGGTTAAATGCTATCAATATCTGGATTTATTAAGACTTTACTTAAAAACGGTTCAAATTTAAAAAAATCAACATCAATGAATTGATATTTAGATTAATGATGAGCATAAATTGAGTTGACCTAGATTTAAATTTATGATTGACCAGAAATAGTCAAAGTCAGATTTAAATTTCAATTCAATAACTTAATTAGAATTTAAAGTTGCCAACATCACAGTATTAAAGTTTTTTTTTTTGATAATTTTTTTTTAATATAGTCCCATTGTTCACCTTTCAAAATAGAGTCAAGCCTGACGTTTAGGTTTGAATTAATCATTATTTATATTTAATTTGATTTGAATTAATTTTTAACTTAAATTTATCTTAATAACAATTTTATTTTAGATTTGATATAAATTAACTCTAACTTAAACGTTCAAATCAATTTATTTTGAAAACGAATTTATTTCTTAATTTGAACTCTGATTGTTCAATCCTAATATGAGTTACTATGATAAAATCCAACCTTAATTCATTCTTAATATCTTTTTAGTCAAATTCCTTTTGGAA
Organism: Mangifera indica; assembly: GCF_011075055.1. Classification (NCBI taxonomy): domain Eukaryota; kingdom Viridiplantae; phylum Streptophyta; class Magnoliopsida; order Sapindales; family Anacardiaceae; genus Mangifera; species Mangifera indica. The sequence continues at coordinate 780,369 of NC_058147.1, read as the reverse complement.
AACAACGGAAAGATGAGCAAAATGTCAAATTGATTTACTTTTTCATTTTTATTTTATCTAGATACTTAAGAATATATGCCTATAGCAGACCATCAACGGGCCAACTTTATGTGTCCGGTTGTGTCTTGTGTCTGATGGGGTCAAAAAACTTAATCATATTCATAGGCCATGCTGACGTTTCTCCTTGTGACATTCACATTCATATTATATAGTTTTCTACACAGCAAATGATTAAGCCAACTTAACGTTTTACTTTTTAAGGGCATAAGCATGAAATTATCAAAATTCATCTAGCAGAGTATTATTTGGACACTTTAAAGGGTTAGCAAAGTCGTTACAATATTAAAATTTTAAAATTGAATTTTTTATTATATTTATAAGATTTTAACTTATTTAATATAATAATTATGAATTTAATCATTATATTTTAAGTTTATCTATTTAACTAATATGTTTCTGGTTAGAAATATACATCTATATATATATTATTTGCACAGTTTACACAATTCTGTCCTAATTATCTACTGACTAGTGTAAATGCGAGCTTTCATCTTACAGAAACTTGTGGGAGCACAGGATCCCAGTCCTTGGATCTCTTGAAATTGAATTCCTCATACTCGTCAGTTTACCAGTCCAAGCATCATCAACTGAGCTCTGTTAAAATCCACACTTATATAAATATTAAATAATAAATATTGCCTGTCCGTTCAGAGTCCAACAACTCTTTAAACACGAAACGTGCATATCATTAATGAACTGTAGCAGGCGTGGTAATAGTTGTTGAATTCATATTTAAGAAGTGGACTGACTGGACAGGAGCTGCATCTGCACCCTTGGAATTAAAGCAAGCCTGCCCTCGGTTCAGTCTTCTGGTAAGTTGCATATAAATACTTGTGCTTTGCTAGTGATATTGAAAGTGTATTTACAACAAAATTGCGGGCAACTGAATTCGATCTAAGTAGGTTGAATTTAAATTTACAACAAATTTATATTTAGATTGAGTTTAAAATAAAATTATTGTAAAAACAAAAATTAAGTCTCTCTGTAACCAATACCTTGATTGAACTCGGTCCTCACAGAAAAATCGCCGTGAAAGATGAAAATAAAATAAGAGAACGACGTACAACAATCCATCTGTAGTTGACACTTTAAGGCTTTAAAGAGTGTGCGAGAGACAAAGAGATTCTGCGCTTTTAGCTTTTGGCGCAGCGAGGGGTGGATGCGGGAGGGAGGAAGCGATGCTGTGTGTGTTGATGTCCATGTGGAGTGTGGGATGTTTGCATGATCGAGGCGTGGCGCCGAGAGTGATGATAGCGTCAACTGAGTAGTAATCATGACCACGGCTGGGTTTTAAAATTAAAAAACCCATAACAAAGCTAGGTCCGTTCTTCTCTCAATCAAATCACTCAATTCTATTTCGGCCCCCACTGCCCCACATCTAGAATCTCTTATCTTCTAGCTTTTTTGGCCCTCTCACCATTATTATCCCCATTCATCTCCTATTTACCCATCCCAAATTCAATTAACCATCTAATGTATCTTCTCTACTTGTCCACATTGTACTAATACCAAATCGGTTTGACCAGAATTGATGACAACTCCAGAGTATGGTATGAGTAAAATTCGTTTTATCATGTTGATTCAAGATTGAATTGACTTAAACACATATGCTACAGTTCAACCATTAGATAAATAAGTTTAATTGGGGTTATGACTAAAACTCATTTTAGAATTTCAGTTATATCACATTAAAACAATCAATCCCTCTAAAGAATTAGATCAATCGATCTATGAATTACTTTTTTGACTAGGTCAAGGTCCGATTTGATTAAAAAAATATTATTCGTATATCAACAATTACATATATGCACGAGTTTTTTTAAAATATCTACTTATTCTTAAATTTTTGTTAAAATTGCTATTAAATATGAGGGTAAAACTATTGTTTTAATAATATTATTAAAATATATATAAATTAATATCATTTTCCTTGTACCTTAACTTTGTAAAATTATTATTTTCATTTAAATTCTTAGGTTTTCTTTTCTCTGATGACGACGACAACCATTGTCTTCATCCTCCTTTCACCCTTTATTACCATCAATGACTCCAATGACATGTGAAGAGACTTCGGTTGACAAAGAATAAAAAACCGTTGAGTTTCCATCAAATCAACTGTAGCTTGCCACCCTTCATTGTCTTCTAGTCTTCTCTAAACCCATGTTTCTAGATGTGATCAACAATTTTAACTAACAAAACTAAATTGATTATCTCGTCAATTCATCTAGACGAAAATAAAGACGAGACAAAAAGAAATGAAAGAGATGATCAAATAGTATCGATTGTCAAAGAAAAAGAGGTTTCGTGCAAAAACTGAAACCCTATAAGTAAAAGTGAATTTGTTAAAATTTAAGTTTAGAAAAAATTGTTAATTTTCTAAACAAATAGATAAAATAAAAAAATATTTTATTTATGTTAATATTTCTGATAAAATAACAATTTTATTTTTTAATCTTAACAAAAAAAATTTTAAATATGTGATAATGAAATAAATCTTAAATAGGTATTTAAATTTTTAAATTTTTAAGATTGATGTCTTTACACCATACTTTAGGTGGAAATAGCCCTTTGGCCTTTGTCCTTTGTCCTTATTTGATTCAATTTTCTACATGGATTTCATTTTTTTTTATGTTAATCTAATAAATTTTTATCGATTTTATTATTTTTAGCGTCGATCTCATGGTTTTCCATTACTACTCCTGCTATTCGCTGACTTTACACCCGTGAACCGACATAAGTTTCTTGGTTTAATAAGGGGGAGAAGGACTATTTCCCACCCAACTTTAGATGCTTTTCAAAATATCACCCAGGACTGATGAAAATCTATTTTTCCCATCCATGAGCTGTTAATATGGATGATTTTTGTTTGCATAAGGGTAAAATATTTATTTTATCCTTGTTAGATGAAATGACAAAAATACCCCTAAATTTAGTCTGTAAAATTTATCCCAAAATTAATATAAGGGCTTTACCATTCACCCCCCTTAGGTTTTAGAAACTAACATTTCACTTTACCTAAAGTTTTTAAACTTTGAAAATTAACATTTTCACCCCCAAACCTAGGGTTTCCATATTTTTCAAAATGTAGCCACCCCCCATAACTTTCAAAACTGGCAGTTTCACCCCCATTCTTCAATTTCATCTCCCGATGTCGTCTCCGGTGTCGTCACCCACCTCCTCCTTCTCCTGGTGCGACGGCGGTGGTGCGATGAAGAGACGGAGATCTCTTCGTCGCACCACCGTGCAACGAAGAGTCTCTCTTCGTCGCTCCACCCAGACGACGAAGGACGACTCTTCGCCGTCCTTCGTCGCTCGTTGCGTGGTCCAGAGGCTACGACGAAGGACGACGAAGCGTCGTCCTTTGTCGTTTCTTTCAGATCTGGACGACGCTTCGTTGTCCAGATCTAGGCGACGAAGGGTCGTCCTTCGTCGTCCTTTGTAGTCGGAGATGGGAGATCGATCGATTGCGTCGGCCGTCGGTGGTGGCCGGTGAAGGAAGCAAACCCTAGGGGTGAAATCTAAACTTTTCAAACTTTGAAGATGTGTTAGTTATTAGTTTTTAAAACCTGGAGGGGGGAAACGGTAAAGTTTTAAGGTTTTAAATAGTAAATGACAATTTTACCCCTATCCCTAACTGAAAAATTGGACGGCAGTTTGGCCATGAGTGGAAAAAGTATATTTTCATCTGCCGTGGGTGGCATTTTGAAAAAAAATCTAAAGTTGGGTAGGAAATAGTTCTTCTCCCTTAATAAGGTCCATTGGACCGTCACCTTAAGCTGTCACCATTGGAGGATCCCAATCAAACTGATTAAATGGTTGACAGGATTCGAGTTTGAAAATGTTGCTTACACGTATTAAATGCTTCATCAATGCCATTTGTGTGAAACCAATAAGCAGGAGGAGCCCAACAGGACAGAATGTTTGTCCTGGTTAGTCATCAACAGTGGATGCATGATGTCTTATGCGGTTGCTTTTCTTATGGAATTCTGGCTTAGAATGAGGAATTAGAGGCCGCAACTAATTAGGGATAGAAACAATGTGAACAATTTAAATATAAATTGAGTTTAAGCTAAATTAATTTGAATAAAAAGTTAAATTAGTTTTAAATTAAATTTATATCTTCATTTATTGATTTTGAATTGATTTTTTTATATTCAAACTAATCTCAAATTGAGATTTATTCAAGTTTAACCCAAATCGAATCAAACTATAGGATTAATACTTAAAAAACATAGGGTAAGATCAATATTAACACAAGTGAGATTATATTCGAACCAAACTATCTCAATGTTTGACTCAAACAAACTAAATTTGAGTTATACTAACCCCAACCCAATTCAATTTCGAATTGAGTCAGTTTGAATATAATAAGTTATTAAAAAGTCTTCAACAGATTTATTTTTTTGGATGACTTTTTCTTTTTTATAACAAATTTTATTATTCTTTGATGACTTTTTCTTTTTTTCAATAATTCTTTTTCTTATTTCTAATCATTAAAAGCTATTATTCTTACTTATAACTGTTTCTTTGACAATTTGATCAATAATTTGAGTCAATTTTCTTATTTAATTGAGCTCAAAGTTATTTTCAATTTAAACTCGATTTGATTTGATTTAAATGCATATTTAAATACAAGATAATTTCCAACCAAAATCTCTAGAGGGCTAAAAATTAAATGCAAAAATAGGTGGTGGTTGGAAATCTTTAGTAAATCGAACCAGTGGGTGTTGAGAATTTTAATGGTTGCTCTTTCCTGCCAATTTACCAAACTTTTTCAATGTGAAATGGACAGAAATGGATTCACACTTGATTTTTTTCTTCTTGGGCATTTAACTCCCTCTTAAATTTCTCTCCAAATACATCCAATTTTGTTGCTGTCATTGCCATTGACACAGATATTATTCAAACTTACCTTACAAAAAAAGATATTATTCTAGAAGGAGTTTAATTGGAAACTTTACACCAATGATAGAATCCAAATAAATATTTTATCATTACAAGAGTCATCCCCAGAACCATGAGCGCTCAAAATTATTCCACAATTGAATTAAATTGATATTCCCACAAAAAAAATTAAACCAGAAAATAAGTTATTTATAAATTTAGTTTGAAACCGATACCGGATTAAAAACATAACAAAATCGAATTTTTGACTTAGGTATTTGTTTGTCTGACTTTTGAAAACCGGTTAAAAAAATTGAATAATAATTTATTAAATGTGAAACCGGGTTTGAAAAAAAAGGATCAAATAGGGGGATCCTCATTCAAAATTGGTTAACTGTTACTTTCGTTTCAAAACTTGGCAATGAAGTGACTGACAAGAATCTCGCATGGATGAGTATTTCCGGTGGGCCTATTCACTACTATCCATCCTATTAGTTATTAATAAGGCCAAACGACTATTTCCCACCCAAGGTTTAGCGTTTTCTCAAAAGTCCCCCCTTTAACTATGGAAACACCAAACACCCACCCATGACCGGTTAGATTTAACCAAACCCTAACGGCTGAAAATTTTATCTCCTTTTGCCCCCCTAAACTTTAAAAACTGAAATTTTCCCCCCGCCTAAGTTTTAAAAAATGACAGTTTCACCCTAGGGTTTGGTTTTGAAATCTCCGGCAACCTCTCCGGCTCCGTTGCCGACGGCCGCTCCCTCCGGAAGCAACCTCTCCTTCCGGCGATCTCTTTCCTCCCATTTGGAGGTCCGATTGGCGCCCAGAGACGCCGTGGGAGACGAAGACTTCGTCGGGAAGACGAAGTTCTTCGTCTTCCCAGACGAAGCCGATGCCGTCGTCCTCGTCTGGGAAGACGGTCGTCTTCCCAGAGGTCTTCTTCTGGGAAGACGAAGAACTTCGTCTTCCCGACGAAGTCTTCGTTTCCTACGGCGTCTCCGGGCGCCGATCGGACCTCCAAATGGGAGGAAAGAGATCGTCGGAAGGAGAGGTTGCTTCCGGAGGGAGCGGCCGTCGGCAACGGAGCCGGAGAGGTCGTCGGAGATTTCAAAACCAAACCCTAGGGTGAAACTGCCATTTTTTAAAACTTAGGCGGGGGGAAAATTTCAGTTTTTAAAGTTTAGGGGGGCAAAATAGATTCTATTTTAGTTTATTTTTAATATTATAGCTAAAATGATGATTTTACCCCTACCACCGTTAGGGTTTGGTTAAATCTAACTGGCCATGGGTGGGTGTTTGGTGTTTCCATAGTTAAAGGGGGGACTTTTGAGAAAACGCTAAACCTTGGGTGGGAAATAGTCGTTTGGCCTATTAATAATCATCTGTTCAACGCCACTACACTAATTAAATTACCAGGATACCATCCTGTAAACTTGCATCGAAATTTAGTGAAACCATTAATACAAAATCTACGACAGACGAACCGAAAGGGAGGGCAATTACGTAAAAGTGTGTGAAATTTGATGACAGCAGTAGCTGGATTTAAATATTCCCGTTAGACGGAGAGAAGTTTGCCATCCTTTACACTCAACGAGAACAGTCCGTTTCTAATTAACTATAAATACGGTATGGTCTTATTTTACTTTCTAATCACACAGACCGTCTTGACTCACAATACCAAACTAGCAGCGCTACGGTTTCACTCACAGAGTCACTTCTTATAATATCTTTCTAGAAACATTCATCATCATCAATGGAGCTCTCTGGGAGCCTGAAGCTTATTGTCTCGATTTCTTTGTTTCAAGTAAGAAGCTCTGTTATTATTGTCTTCTTCGATTTACTTTTTTGCTTCTGGAATTTGTAGGAAAATTGGAGAAAATAAATTCAATATGTGCTGATTCTCGGTTTTTGAAGTTCTGAAAGGAAACTAAACGGAACTGTTAACTTACGAGAGACTGTCTGCACAGTCTCTTATATGGATGGAGAAAATGCGACTCCGAGAGTCATCGTTGTTTTAATTTACTATTAATGATTAAAGCGAATGGATTACTTGTTTTGCTGAAAGTTGAACAGAATTTGCTGTTATATATGTCCGCAGGTTTTATGTATGCAATCTATTGTTCGAGCAGAGTTGTCTGATACACGTATGCTTTTGACTTCCGACGGTGTGACAGGGTGCGGTGGTTACTGTTTTGCAATGTTTAATTGTAAATGTGAATCAGTAAGAGTAAAAGTGAAGTGCGCTTATAGGCTATATTCATTGTTCATGTCATTACTACGAAAGGAATGAACCTTTAATTACTTGGAAAATTGAACAATCATTACAGCGTATCCATACTATATTGGAGAAAGAACTTGAATTTTGGATCTTACTACCAGTATTTCTTATTGTTTAGGGTGAAACATGCTGAGGGATATTGTGCCATGTATGACATTTGTGGAGCACGTAGTGATGGAAAAATGTTGAATTGTCCTAATGGTTCCCTGTCTGTGAAGGTATAAAGTGTGCCTGCTCTGGTTTAAATCTGCAATAATTGTGTTGATTGATGATTCTTTCATTAGTTGGTTTTGCATGGCATAGTTGCATGATTCTTTTAATTTTGACTAGATTTTGTTTTTAAATTGTTTCCTAGAGCATGATGATTTTTATGCTGCCTTTGTGGTTCATCATTAATCAATTATGGTTAACAGATGTCTTTAGAACTGTAGCAGATAAAATTCTGCTTGATATTTTATAGGTTTGATGTTTCTAAAAGCTTTCTTGATTGCAATTATCTGATGATTAAATCTTATTATGTTTCTGCAGCCAGATGACTTGTTCTCATCAAAGATTCAAAGTTTGTGCCCTACAATTACTGGGAATGTTTGTTGTACAGAAGCTCAATTCAACGTTTTAAGGTCACAAGTTCAACAAGTAAGGAATTTGCCATACCTTGTTACCTTTTTAGATGAAAATGATGTTATGAATACCTTATAGTAATGTGCCCGATAGAGGAATAAACTTACTTGGGAAGCATGCTTGGATTAAAGTTACGTTGGTCTGCTATATTCTGCAACTTGGGTTAATATCTGTACTGGCTTAAAGTTTCAAACAAACCTCTCATCCTTCACTTGACCTTTAGTTTCTAGATTCATTTCTTTCGTAGGCCAGTAACTACATGTTCTTATTAAATGGCAGCCACAAATTTCTAGTTATTGCAACTATTTAAAAATTTTAAAGTATTGGTAACACATAAGATAGCCCATGTTAAACACTTACCTTAAAGGTCTCTTTGGTTTCTGGAGTTTTGTTTAAAGCAAATGACCTTTGTTACATTGAAAATGGCTTTATTTTCTATTTGGTGGTATTTAATGTGCCAGTAGGACATGTATTTGTTGTTGTTATCATGTATTTAGGAGCTGCTTGTTAATCTTTTAGGCTCTGCAGTTTGTCAACTACCTTTGTCCATGCTGCTATTCCTTTTCAGAATTTCTGTTCTTTTGGCACGTTTATGATTCTTATGTATATGTACTTTTTGGCAGGCCATTCCTTTTATTGTAGGCTGTCCAGCATGCTTGAGAAACTTTCTTAATCTATTCTGCGAACTTTCCTGCTCTCCAAATCAGAGTTTATTTATCAATGTGACTTCTGTTTCTCAGGTCAGCAGTCCCAGCTACACAGCTAAAGTTATACAATTTTTTTTTGTTTCTGATGAAACATCATCATTTAAAAACATAGAACCTATTGGTTTTTTTCTCCTCTAAATTGAGTATGTAATAAACTAGTTGGTCCTTCTGAAGTATCAGAATATGTACTCACATAATTTCTTGGGATATTAAAACATTTGTACTGTTGATCCACCTGTTGTGACTTGGTTACATAGCAGTAGTTTCTGCTCAGTACTCGTTGGGCATAAACTGTGATATGTTAAAAGATGTTTAGTCTAAATTTATTTGAGAACTTTTTCTTCTATTCTATTGTTGTTCAGAGGAGTATCTCAATTTGTTCGATTTTTATATGTATCTGCCAATTCTACTCTTCTAAAATATGGTTCTCTTCACATTCCTTATTGGAGATAGACATACCTAGAGGCACATCTAGTTTATTTAAGGAATCTTATTCTCTTTGCAGGTTAATAACAATTTGACAGTGAATGAGATAAATTATTATATAACTGACACTTTTGGCCAAGGGTTATATGAATCTTGCAAGGATGTAAAGTTCGGAACCATGAATACTCGGGCTCTAGATTTTATCGGTGCAGGCGCTCAAAATTTTAAAGGCAAGTTGATACTTGACAGTAGATCTTTTTAGCAGATAGTCTAGTTCATAATTTTCACAGGCAACAGAATAATTGTTTTTATCACCTTGGTGGTTATGAATATTTAGGTTTTCTTTATCTTCCCATGTTTTCCTACAACTTCTTGTGCTTTGCATGTTTGCCTTGGCAGATTGGTTCACTTTTCTTGGTAGACAGGCTGCTCCTAATATGCCTGGTTCTCCTTATGCAATTAAATTTTGGCCGAGTGCTCCTCAGTCGTCTGGTATGAAACCAATGAATGTAACCAGTTATTCGTGTAGCGATGTTTCACTGGGTTGCTCATGTGGTGACTGCACCTCATCTCCTGTGTGCTATAGTACAGCACCACCTTCTCCTCATAAACAGGGCTCCTGTTCTGTAAGGATTGGATCTCTAAAGGTAAAAGCCAAAAGTATTATTGATTCACATGTGGCTGTTGCTTTGTTTTACTTGTTTGTATTGGAAACAATTGCTTTTAGTAAATTAAATTTCATTTAGACATCTAAATAGTGTAAATTAGGTATATGCATGGATTGCTAACTTTGTTTCACTGGATGACATCTGCAGGCCAAATGTATTGACTTTGCTGTAACAATCTTGTATATAGTACTGGTTTCTGTGTTTCTTGGGTGGGGTTTCTTTCATTGTAAAAAAGAAAGGAACAAAACCTTTAGGATGAAGCCATTTTTGAATGTGATGGATGGTGGTGAACTCCAACCTGTTGATAGGCCGAAAGACGAGAATATCCCCATGCAGGTACCTGCCAATTTTACTGATTCTGAAGTATTATGTCTCTGAGAATTATTATTCACCTAAATCTAATTTTTGACTTGAGAGATGTGTGAACTTTATTTTAGGAGCCCTGGAATGGTATTGCTCTTTTTCTTATTTTTAACTGGAGCACTTGAAAAATTAGCATCATTCGATAGTGAAATTCTAATGATTGTCCTTTCCGTTCTTCTTTGAATAATTTAGATATAGTGTCCAATCTATACCCAAGGAATTGCTCAAGCTTGGAATTTGTTTCTTTAATAATCTATTATTCTTTCTTTTCATCTATATAACTCTCCCTTTTTTCTTTCCAATACTTCCATCTCTTGGTTATATCTTACAATTTAGTTCTCTGATTTTTTGTATCAGAAGCGTGAATGTGGTTCTCAAACTAGAAACAGGATTCAACTTTCAATTGTGCAAGGATATATTTCTAGTTTTTACAGGTCTCTACTGCCTATCCCATGAATGCTCACATTATTTCACCCAGAATGATATCTCACTTTGTGGAAACATATTTATGTTCAGGAAATATGGAACTTGGGTTGCTAGAAATCCAACCCTCACATTGGGTTTGTCACTGGCTATAGTTCTTCTACTTTGTTTAGGTCTAATCCGTTTCAAGGTGGAAACACGACCTGAGAAGGTAATATTTGATGCTACGTAGCTTTTTCCATCTTATATGCATATGCTCCCTTTGGCTTATAGTTGCCTCATTTGTAGTCCTCTTCTTGCAGCTCATCATTTTTAACCGTGCTTCAGTGTGCTGCTGTTATATCAGTTACATACAATTTTCTCTTTTTTAATTAATGCACTTTTGCATGCTACAGCAACCACTTTATTATATTTTGCCGTTATTTCAAGTTGTCATTATTTTGATCTATTCTTGACATGGTTAGAATCATTCAGTTGCAGTAGTAGAATGCCTAGAATAACTGTAATAGCAACACAAAATTGATAGTTCTGGCACAAATGAAGGCAAGGGATTTCAGATCTAGTGAGATAGTGCAATGATGTTTTTTGCTGAGTCAATGGCCAGTATAACTGTTCATGGTTTTTCTTATAGATTTATGGTTTCTTAGGTGTTATTCCACTTGATATTGATTTTTTCATGCTTACTTCAGTTGAGACATTTGAACTAATTTCCAGCAATTAATGTCAGTTGATAATCTTCTTATCATATACTGGACAGATTTGATAACTAAAATGTTGATTTAAGATGTTCATATGAATTTGGGAAGCAAGACCAGGGTAGAATACACACAAAGATATATAAATTATCTTAATCTCCTTATACTTATCTCTGTATTTTAGCTTATAAATGATCTTAATTTCCTTGCGCTTATCTCTGTTTTTTACCATTATATAGATTTAAGATCAAGTTGTTGTCCTGGTTTCTTTCTTATTACTTGGATATCTTTCTACTTTTAATTCAATTTCTGTTTCAGCTATGGGTGGGACCTGGGAGTAAAGCTGCAGAAGAGAAACAATTTTTTGATAGCCATCTAGCCCCTTTTTATAGAATTGAACAGGTTCAGCAACATTACAATCATAGTTTTCTTGATTATTCCTTTGTCAACTCATCCAGTTTCTTATACGCATATTTTATTAGTAGGAAAAGGGTCATTTTTGAAAAGCTAGAAGACCTTAACTAGGATGAAGGTTTTAAAGACTTTTTAGTTGATTGGATATTTTTTCTTTCATAATTTGCAGAAAGAAACAACTAGCAAACAAATTGGTCTTTTCAAAAGGGCCAAAAATCAGCTTTCACCTGGAAACTTTTGCTTTAATTGAAATTTTCATTATTCAGGTGTTTTCTTGAGATATCATTGCAGTAGGATTTTTCTAGCTTTTCTTACATTGTGGAGCAGATAAATTTTGTGGAGCTCTATTTGCTCCTCTTGAAGGGTTTTAGTGTTTGACATAGTTTGTTATACTGTTCTTTTTGAATGTATTTAGTGTCTGAATCAGTATATAGTTATACAACTTTGCTCAATTATTTATTAGTGTTCACCTATTCGCATTCAAATGATGAAACAGCTTTCATAACCAGATTCCAGAAAGTTGAACCAAGAGAAAACTTTATCATTGTACGTCAAGGAATTTGTTTCTCTGAAAAACTAATGTAAACTGTATTTTCCAGCTAATATTGGCAACAATTCCAGATACTGCACATGGGAAGCTACCCAGTATTGTGACAGAGAGTAGTATTAAGTTGCTTTTTGAAATGCAAAAGAAGGTATAAGTTCATCACAGCACAGTTCTATAACAATACTGCATCAACTTGGGTGTCACAATGCAATGTAATTTGTTGAATTGAAGTTCGCTGAACTTATTCATGCTTTTTTCTTGGATAAGTTGGATTTAAAATCTTACAATCTAATGTCACCAAATTTTAACAGATTGACGGACTTCATGCAAACTATTCTGGCTCTATGATATCTCTGACTGACATTTGCATGAAGCCACTGGGCCAGGATTGTGCCACACAGAGTGTTTTGCAGGTAGCATACTTGCTTCATGGTTGAATTGAGGGACTTACATGGATGCTAGTTAATTTTTCTTGATAAGTGTTTAATGCAACCATAGGGGAGGGATGTCAGCTAATTGAAATACCTGAAGTGAGATATATATATATATATATATATATATATATATATATATATATATATATATATATATATATTTAGGCTTGCTGCCCTTACAATAGGACTGCTTCTTTTTTATATTCACATCCATGAAATAGCTATATGTTTATTCCATTTGCTATTTTCTATCCAAGCCTTGTGATGCGCTTTGTTGTATGGCCATGTCTCAAATTCATATCCATGTTTGTGATGCATAAATGATCTAGTGCTAACAGTTTTTTTAATCTCCTTTATGATAGTATTTCAAAATGGATCCTGACAATTATGATAATTATGGAGGAGTTGACCATGTGAAATATTGTTTTCAGGTATGCATTGGCAATCTTGATCTCCATGTTAACATTGTTGGACAGTTTTGTATAAATTTGTTGAACTGTTTATATATTCCAAATTTAAATTCTGAAGGGTATTCTATAAAATATGAAATGAATATATTGTTTATATTTGTGCTATAAGAGATACATATAATATATGAATGAATATTTTAATTATATATGTGCTTAGTGAGTTGTGTCACTGATGGATCACTGGATTGATGGTAGTGTCACTGTTAAGGGGATTGAATGATGCTAAACATAGCTTATGACTTTTAAACTGCTTTACTTAAATTTATACTAATGCATTCATAGATTTGAAAACTGGCATATATGTTGCCAATCCGGCTGCTATTTTGGATATGAAGTTTTAAATTCACACTTGCAGCACTGTTCTTCTTATATAGCACAAGCACTATGTTTATTTTGTCAGAGCCCAATAAAATACTACTTGGTTTAAAAGAATAAAAATGCAATTGATATTAAGGCTCATGGAAAAAGTATCAATTAGTGGAACTGCATTAGATTTTCATCTGCTGGTCTTTTATGACTAAACAGAAGAATTTTATTCTCATCTTTCTTGTGGATTGCAGATAATTTATTTGCCTTGATGATAAATGTCATATATTGACATTGGTAGAGCATCTATTTAATGTATTCTATTTACGTTCTAGACTGTATTAATAGCTTTTAAAATGCCTTTTACTTTTATATTTTTTTGATTTCTATCTCTCCTTTTTGTCATGTTGATCTTTTCCTGAAATGGGTCTGCTGACCGTCACATATTTTTTCAGCATTTTACCTCTACGGACTCATGTATGAGTGCTTTTAAAGCCCCACTTGATCCAAGCACTGCATTAGGAGGTTTCTCTGGGAACAATTATTCTGAGGTAATTTTTTCATCCTTCTTAGTTTCTGTGCTACTGATCATTGAGGTATTTAACATGCAATAACATATACAAAACAGGCATCTGCATTTATAGTAACTTATCCAGTAGACAACGCTGTCGATAAAGAAGGGAATGAAACTAAGAGAGCTGTGGCTTGGGAGAAGGCCTTTGTTCAGTTAGTTAAGGTTTGTGCTTTATGATTTTGTCATTTACTGATTGTTGCAACTCTATGATTGTTATTTTAGCTTGTTAAACACTTGGGTAGAGTGTCACCCTGCTTTAGGAAGCAGTTGCAGAAAACGTATATAAATGTTTATCTTCAACACATGATATGTTATGTTCTTTTTCATCCATTCTTGTATTTCCTAATTGTTATTGAAGCCCCATCATGTTGTTTTCTGATTCTCTTTCAACTTACATCTTTGCTGACAGGATGAGTTGTTGCCAATGGCACAGTCTAAAGATTTAACACTTACTTTTTCTTCGGAAAGTTCCATAGAGGAAGAACTGAAAAGAGAAAGCACTGCAGATGCCATAACTATACTGGTGAGTTTTAATTTCATACTTTTTGGATTTTTTGAGATTGAGCTTTGAGTTGGATTCTCTATTTAGAGAAATAATGTTTAAAATTGGTTGAGAAAATGATCATGTAGTGGCTTCTACTTTTTTGGATTTAGTCTATTTGAGTTGGAATAAAAATCTATAATGTTTTTAAATTTAGTCATCATCCTGATTGTACTCTATCATCTGCAAATTTGTGAACTTTTACTCTATAATTAAAATGTTTACATAACTCAACTCCGGTAAACCACAAACCCAACTAGTTGGGGTTGGCTTTATACTCTTTTCCTTCACACTTATTAGAAGCAAAATTTAATGCTTTCATGCTGATTATATATATTGCTACCTCATTTCACTTCAGATAAGCTATCTAGTGATGTTTGCTTACATATCTCTTACTCTGGGTGATACACCTCACCTATCTTCCTTCTACATTTCTTCCAAGGTATGAAATTATTCACTACTTTTCCATACATATTACATTAGAAACTTCGTTTCATTTTTTCTCTGGATTATTTGAAGTATATGATTGGTTCAATTTCAGGTACTGCTTGGTCTTTCTGGTGTTGTTCTTGTAATGCTATCTGTTCTTGGATCAGTTGGTTTCTTCAGTGCAGTTGGAGTAAAATCTACTCTAATCATTATGGAAGTTATACCTTTTCTTGTTCTAGCAGTAAGTTCCATCTTTCTTTTCTTTCAGATTTCCTATGGCTACTTATTAGATATGAGTTTGCATTTGTCTTAATCTGGTCCCATTCCAGAGATGCAATACGAACCATAAATTATCAAGGAATTTCACTGGATGCGTGGAAATAACTATAAAGCTTTTAAATTTTGAGTGAATGACCTGAACAATTTTGCATTTAGGTCCCCATGTAGTCTGTATGCTGGATTCACCTTACGTATGCTACTCATTGATAGACTCAACTGCTGATCTTGTGATTGAATTTGAGCTTTAAATGAACCAAATTTTTTTTCTCAATGAGGCTATCTCTTCTTCTAATCCAGTTAATATAGTTTCATAACTCCCAAAAGACCATCAGCTTTTTCAAGACAAAAACAAGATGTTAAATCTTGCTTGTGGATTAATATCTAATTGTATTGTAGCTTGTAATTCTTACTCCTTTGTATAACAGGTTGGTGTGGATAATATGTGTATACTGGTGCATGCTGTTAAGCGACAACCACTGGAATTGCCTTTAGAAGGGCGAATAAGCAATGCCCTTGTGGAAGTTGGACCATCTATAACACTTGCTAGTCTATCTGAGGTTTTAGCATTTGCGGTTGGAAGTTTCATTCCTATGCCAGCCTGCCGTGTGTTCTCCATGTTTGCTGGTTAGAAACTTTTATCCATTTCAGTTGATGAATCTATGGATAGTTATTTTTATCCCCTTTTTTTTTTGTGATTGTCATGATGTTTTATGTCATGCTTATTGTTCAATTCTAATTTGTTTATTCTTTTGCAGCATTGGCTGTTCTGTTGGACTTCCTCCTGCAAGTTACTGCTTTTGTTGCTTTAATAGTTTTTGACTTTTTGCGAGCTGAGGATAAGAGGGTTGATTGTTTTCCATGCTTAAAAATATCTCGGTCATATACTGACTCTGATAAAGGTATTTTTAAGAGTTGTTAAACTGTGTTTATGCTTCAATATTCTAACTTTTATTTTAAACTTGACATCAACTTTGACTGAAGAATATCTTTTGAAAGTTTAGGCATTGGTCAGAGAAAACCTGGGTTGTTGGCTCGTTACATGAAGGTAATCAACTTTAGCTAACCTTACCTGGCAAATCATATTTCCTAGGACAGTGCTCTAACTACATTTGATGGCATGTCTTTTGTTGTTTTCAATCGGAATGTTGGCTCTTAAGGCTTTAAATACATTTTCCCTATGAATCGAAGGGGCATTGCTCCCATATTCTGTCCACTAAATGATTGGAGAGTATCTGGAAAGTAGATCATACTGAGTATACTGTGATATTAAATTAACTTTAATTTTCATGAGGGGGAGAGTAATCTTTAAAGAATGGGCAGATCTGGCCAAAGAATGATCTGCTTTATGCTCATGTTATTGATCTCATTTAGTAATATAGACTTGGCTATAACAGTTTTGCCAACAATCATTGTCTAAATGGTGAATTGCTTATTTTTTAATTGGGAGGAAACAGGAATGTTTAACTTGTGCAAGATACAGCACCATCTTTCTGTAAAAGTAGAAAAGAAAAAAGAGCTGAATTACCTGAATAAGAAAATAATTATAATAATAAGAGAACATATTTGTTCTTAAATTGCCAGAAAAAGGTGAAATGGTACACCACCGCAAACCTGATTTAATATTAAGCTTAAGCTATGACACCTCACCTAACACAATTATAAAATTTACAACTTGTGTATCACATTTATAAATGCATGTGGATTCTTTCTGCACTTGTGCTACCTGATGAAAATGGGAATTTCATAGATTAAAAACTTACTTTACCAAGTATTATCGATGTTCTTTTCTGGCTAATCAGCAACTATACTGATGTTTTGATTCTTATAGGAGGTCCATGCCCCAATTCTGAGTCTTTGGGGAGTGAAAATAGTAGTCATTTCTGTATTTGTTGCGCTCACTTTGGCTAGCATTGTGAGTTGCTCCTCTCTCTCTCTCTCTATATATATATATCTTCAAAAATTATGTGAATATACATTTTCCCTTTATGTTTTTCCACATTTCCCAAGTTTGTCATTTCTAAAATTCACAGGCCTTATGCACCCGGATTGAACCTGGTTTGGAACAAAAGATTGTTCTTCCCCGTGACTCTTATCTTCAGGTTCAAACTAATTGATGATACCTCTCCATTTCATGAAGAACTTGAATATCTGTACACTGCAGCTGAATTTTTCCTCTTTCTTGCAGGGGTATTTTAATAATGTGTCAGAGCATCTCAGAATTGGACCACCTCTTTATTTTGTTGTGAAGAAGTATAATTATAGGTATTCTAGTCTATAAGGATTTTTCTCTTTGCCTCAAGTTTGATACCGGTCATAACTATCACATTGATGTCAAAGTTGAGTCAACAGCTCTTTTTATTTCTTGCTTGCACTTAAACATATCTAGGTTTTATTAGCATGCCATACCAGTTATACTTTTCATGCTAATGTAATGTATACTTCTCAGCTCAGAATCGAGGCAAACGAATCAGCTTTGTTCTATCAGCCAATGTGATTCTGAATCTCTTTTGAATGAGGTAAAATTTTGTCCCTTTTTCTTCTGATACATAGATGAAAATTAGTTTTCTGAGAGCATTACTTTATATGGTATATTATTCCCATGCATATCTTTTATTCTTGATCTGAAATTTCACTTTATACACCTTGCTTTTGTTGACACAAGATTTTGGCGCTTAAGGATGTCTATCTTGATTTGAATATTTTACTGATTACAAAATACATTGAACAGTGTAGTTAACCGGTTATTTTAAAATCTTTAGATAGTTGAATATATCGGGGCTCCTGGTTGTTTTAAAGGTTCATGTTTTCCTTGATACAAAATTTTTGTTTTTTTCAGATTGCTAGAGCGTCGTTAGTTCCAGAAACAAGCTACATAGCTAAACCAGCTGCTTCATGGCTTGATGATTTCTTGGTATGGATATCTCCTGAAGCGTTCGGCTGCTGTCGAAAGTACATGAATGGGAGTTATTGTCCCCCTGATGACCAGGTAATAACCTTATCATTTTGATGCCTTTGTTTTTTTTCTTTATTAATTTTCTGGATGGTTATAATATCGGCCTTGAGATTTAACATAATATCGACTTAAAATATTGTCTTTAGCCAATTATTTTGGAAAATTTTGTGCTACCTCTCTGGTTTTGAAAACTAGTGAGACCCCCTGAAATAAGAAAATATCATCTACATCCTTTATAGTTGGAAAATATCACATGTGCCCCTAGTGATTTGGAAAATTTTTATGATCCTCGTATAAATTTTATCCTAAATATCACCTAGAGACATGGATAAATACTGAAGGCAAGGATGCCTATGATATTTTAAAAAGGCCAAAAGACTTATTCCCACCCAAGGTTTAGTGTATTCCTAAACTTCTATCTGTAAAATTTCAAAAACTTAAATACTCACCATGAGTTGTTAAAGTTAACAAAATCCATTAGTTTTAGAGATGAAATTGTTTTTTAACCAATGATATTAAAAAGATAAAATTTTATCTAATTTTTTCCCTTAAACCCTAAAAACTAACCACTCATGGGTGAGTATTTAAGTTTTTGAAACTTTGTGGGTGAGAATTTGGAAATATACTAAACCTTGGGTGGGAATAAGTCTTTTGGCCTTTTAAAAATTATATTTATATTCACCCTAATATCTTGGTGAGAAATGGCTACATATTGTTTTGTTTGAAAGAAGCATGGGTAAAAAATCACGTGCTCTCCTATGTCTCTCTTGGTTTGGATGACCCACTACCCAGCATGTCTGTCTATTAAAGGTATGGGTTGCTGAATTATAATAATAAAGATCCTTATCATGTTTTTGGTTTTGTAAAACAATTTAAATTTCAATATTAGCAGCAGTTTGTAACTATGGTGAATTGTAAACAGATGCTATCAAACATAGTCTACCATCACTTTTTCTGGATATCTTCACTTTGGTGCTCTTTAGGTCCTCTGTATTATATTCGTATTTCACTAGCATACTAATTCAGGTAGTCTTTCTTCTAGCCTCCTTGCTGTCCGGCTGATCAAAGTTCTTGTGGCCTGGGTGGACCATGTAAAGACTGCACCACGGTAAAGTACACATCTTACACTAGATAAATAGCTATGGTGAATTATTGCAAACTAACTGGCTTAATTGTTTGATGTTTGTGTTCTTCAGTGCTTCCACCACTCAGATTTACTTAACGATCGACCGTCTACTGCACAATTCAAGGAGAAACTTCCATGGTTCCTTGATGCTCTGCCCTCTGCTGATTGTGCTAAAGGTGGCCATGGTGCCTATACTAGCAGTGTGGAATTGAGAGGTTTGTAGGATTAAATTTGTTCTTTCATGATTACTTCCAATACAAATCACAAGTTGGCACTTGACCATTTTAGTCCAACATGTTTTGTGTATGTGTGCACTATTAAGTTGGTAGACTTTTACATATATTTCCCTCACAGGTTACGAAAGTGGCATTATCCAAGCTTCGTCCTTCCGTACTTATCATACACCCCTCAATAAACAGGTGGGAGTAAGAGACAAAATTCTTATAATCAATGAAATTAAGCGTATTGTGTTGTTTCTCTTATGTTGCATTGTACAAGCTACTCACTTTTCATTCAATCATAATTCCTTTCAGATTGATTATGTTAATTCCATGAGGGCAGCTCGAGAGTTCAGTTCAAGAGTTTCTGATTCATTGAAGGTAATCAATGCCACTGACTGAAGTGCTTCACTTCTTTTTCCTTTTAATAAATTTTCAGAAATATATATTCTTGCTGTTATCCATATAGTTCTCTCAGGAAGCAGATGAATGTTGCTTCTTCTTATAGCTCAAAAATTTCTTGGTGCTGCTGGCAATAAGTTAAAATTGTTAAATCCAATTAATGTGCATTTGACACTCTAACTTGAACCATCCAGGAATGATTCCTGTTGTATCTGCATATATACCAAATGTGCTGTGTATTCATACATCTATTTTTCTTTCCTGGTGCAGATTGAGATCTTCCCATATTCAGTGTTTTATATGTTTTTTGAGCAATACCTCCATATATGGAGAACAGCATTGATCAACCTTGCTGTAGCTGTAGGTTAGTATTCTGAGGAGTCCTGTGCTCATTAACTAAACTATAATGCACTTTTCTAGAAGTTTGGCCTTTTAGTGATCTTCATGGCAATGTTACGATCTCCTTTTCTAAGTGACCATATTTTGGCAGAGTGGATCATAACGATTGCTACACGGAACACTGCTATATGTTTCATTGCACAACATAATTCACAAGTGCAAAAGTGCTATAGTAATTTGAAGCTTTTTATTTTTCTAGTTAAAACACTAATTTATTTATTTTTTAATGATTTTACCAGGTGTAGTATTTGTCGTTTGTTTAGTTATTACATGGAGGTAAGTGGAACTAGCAGGATGCTGGGTTTGGTTCTTAATGAATGAATTACTGTTGACTTTGTTTCTTCTTTGGTTTTTTAATGTAGCTTTTGGAGTTCAGCCATCATTTTTCTGGTGTTGACTATGATTGTGGTGGATCTCATGGTACTTTGTAACTTTCTTCTTTTCAATTGTTGATGTATTTTGACTGCCTAGTTTACTTTTTTGATATTTGCTAACAGCATGGTTTTTATTTTCTGCAGGGTGTGATGGCAATTTTTAAGATCCAACTGAATGCAATCTCCGTTGTTAATCTTGTTATGTCCGTTGGCATTG
Organism: Mangifera indica; assembly: GCF_011075055.1. Taxonomy (NCBI): domain Eukaryota; kingdom Viridiplantae; phylum Streptophyta; class Magnoliopsida; order Sapindales; family Anacardiaceae; genus Mangifera; species Mangifera indica. Next base: position 759,555 of record NC_058147.1, on the reverse strand, counting down.
CTGTTGAGTTCTGTGTGCATACAACACATGCATTTTCGGTCAGTACCACTCCCTTTCTACCTTGATGGTGGGACCGATTCTTTTAGAAATCAACATATTCATCTCAAAACCCCTTATGCAATTTCTTACTTTCTCATTTTAATTCTTGCTTTGGTGGCATGGTCTCAAGTGTTTCTTTTACAGGTAAGCAGCGGAGATAGAGACCAGCGTATGAAAGAGGCTCTTGGCACAATGGGGGCTTCTGTCTTCAGGTTCTTTGCCCTCTCTTCCCCGGAAAGCTAATATTTAGACTGAAAACCAATCTTAATTGATTATCTGAATATTATTCTATTGATCCAGCACATATTAATTTGTAACCGTGATATTTACTATTCAGACTGAACATTTTTGCTGCTGAACAATTTGGAGGTCTTAAAACATAATCATTGAGTATCGTACTCTGGAAGTAACATTTCTATTTATTCTCTACTTTTGCAGTGGAATCACACTCACAAAGCTAGTTGGAGTGATTGTTCTTTGCTTCTCTAGGACGGAAGTCTTTGTGGTACCTATTCCCATATTTAAATTCTCATACATAAGAACCAACAGTCTCCTGTCCGGTTGATATTTTCCCTTTAAATTTTGTAGGTTTATTACTTCCAGATGTATCTGGCATTGGTACTTCTTGGTTTCTTACATGGCCTTGTATTTTTACCGGTAAGTATTAATATTTAAGATACTTCAGTTTAGGGTTTGAATCGAACTAAGCCGGATATACTTTTATCAATTATCTCCCATATTCAAAGTTTAGTGTTGAGTTATATGTGAATATTTTAAAAAGCTAAGGGGGTCAGATAAGGGGAGGGGTACATGTAATATTTTAAGGATGTAAATGAGATATTTTACTCTTTTAAAGGTTTATTAATATTATATAATTTGCTTAAGTTTACAAACTCATCAAGTAAAGTAAGAGCCTACTAGAACTCAGTTCGAGTAAATACTTGAGCTGTTTGAGTTCGAACTCAACTCAACACTAACTACTCACGGCTTAGGTCAATTGCAACCATACTTACGTTGCTTTAGATGAGTAAATTTCATAAACCATCTGCCTTCCAATTGAGAAAAGAATTATGGATGCTGGGGGCGAATGTTGAGCCAATAACTCCCTTTGGCTTCCCCATTTGCAGGTTGTATTAAGCGTGTTTGGTCCGCCTTCAAGATGTGCACTGGTGGAGAAGCAAGAAGACGGACCATCGGTTTCTTCACAGTAATAAGCAATCATCCGCCGGTTCATCAAAAGAGGTTTCTTTATTTTCAGTTAGAGTAGGGTTAAAATTCTGCAGTTTTGATAGTCAATCTGCTTCTATATAGCTTCCAACATGTAAAGTGCACAATCTTCGACCCAAAAAAAAAAAAAAAGGTTCTTGTCAATAGTCTTTTCAGCCAATTATGTAAAAGTCATTTTTCTCTACCCTTTTGGATTCAATAAAATTATGTATTAACAATGAATACTAATTTATATATTAATGATGATATGTTTCAATATGATTGAGTGATTTTGAATTAAAAATAAAGTAACATATAATCATACGATTACATGTTATTTTTAATACACAAATTAATATTTATTGTTGATCACATTATTTTACTAAAGGTCGGTTATTTAGATAGAGTTTAGTCATGGTGTGGACCAACCATTTTATTTTATAATTAATTTTGATTATGTTGTTTAGGGTTGGATTTGATTTCAAATTGAGTCCAAATAAAACACAATTTAAGATTGATAAATTGAGATTAAAGTTTAATTAAAAAATAATTTTATTCTAAATTTAGTTTGAGTTAACTTGAATTTATATGTTCAAATTAAATTAAATTTGGTTTGATTTATAAAAACGTGTTGAATTCAGCTTGCACAGTCTGAACTCAAATGTTTAGGATCAAATCCAATCTCAAATCTTGTTCACCGTATAGATCAAAACAAGGAAACAAACTCTATTCAGTAGTTTTCCAGTTGGTTGTTTGTAACGAGGAGGAGCACAAGAATATAAGAAAGAGCAAAGCAACATCTGTCCCAGAGAGGTGGTCGCTGTGTAGGAAGCATCCAAAAGTTCTTCATTCACAAAAAATACGTCTTTCAAACAAGAAGTCAGGCGATCATTCACCTTTCAATAACGAACAAGTAAAATTCTAAGAGCTTGGTAATAAACTACATATTAAGTATATATACATAACTTACGAAACTAGGAAAATACAGACAAAAATTAAGATCCCAAAACTTCAACTCATTTTAAATCTAAAATATCTTTATTATAGCATTTTTATTTCAATAAAATTTATGCATGCAACATTACCATTTTATTTAACAATACTTTTTCATAAGTACATAGTTTGTAAAGGATAATACTCCATATGCAGAACTAAAATAATAGGAACGTACTGAGATATTGAATACAAGAATTTTAGAAGAACTTCGGGTCAGACCACAATTCTATTTGCTGTTTATAATGTTGAAAGGGAATATTTTGCTTTGATCCTATGTTATATCAATAGTGTTGATATCCGGTTTGACAGTTAATAGGATAGGGAAAGACGAGACCAACCCTTTGATAGGGCAAGACCTCATCCTCTATGAAAACATTGGTCAGAATAAATGAATCCCATCTAAAACGAAGACAATTATATGAGCATAGAGAAATTCAGTTGATTATGCATTTTGAGCTTGAATATGCAGTATCTCTTAGAACACCATAATAGAGATACGTCAGCAGTATGTTTTATACGCAATACGACACCGGATTTGGCAGCAAATTCATCTTTCACCATGTGCATAGATTGCTTCTCTATTCAACTCACCAATGTAAAACATAACAGGAGATGGGCAAATAAACAATCCACTAAGAAGCTCATAAATTGGAGCTTCATGCAATGACAAACTAAATTAGAAAGTGGAGTTACCTAATTCTAGAACACTCATGTTGTCATGTCCTGGAATAGTCCTTATGAATTAAGGATTAAGAAAATTCCACTTCATACCTGAACAAGGTCTTGATTGATCTGACCGACCGACAGATTGGTGATTGATTAGATGAACATTAATACAATATTTAACAAAACAGAATTGTGATATGGGGGAATGTGATACATACCCCTTACCTAATGAACTCCGTTTGATTCTTCACTCTTGAACTTCATGATAGATTAAAGGTTTTAAAACACTGCTTTGACTTACTCTCATTCCAAAACTGTTATGGCCTGATTATAACATACTATGCCAAATTGTTCGCCAGCTTCAAGCCTTGTGCCATTTGGAGACTGTTTTGGTGGACAGCCAATAAATTCCTTAACCGTTCAATTCTTCATAGGATCAAGAAGAGCTTCTGCTACCCAATAACCTTTTCCGAAAGATGATGAGAAGGTTGCAGAGAGAGTTTAATTGTGTGGCTCTGCAACAATCGATATATATCAATACACTCCTCTAAATCAGCATCACATGTTAATAAGACCCATTCACCGTCATCATCTAAGTACTTAAGATCATATATGCTCATGTTATCGATGCCAAACCGCCTTGCAATTTCTTGTACTAAATCTTTGAATTTCCAATTATCTTGCATGCGGAGTCTTATCTTCTCGTCTTTGAAGGTGACTTTTACTCTCAGCATGTCAACCTCTTGGGATATCTGGCCACAATTTTCCGGCAAGGAAGGAAGAGTCTTCAAAATTGGCCGTTCAGTAAGAGATTTGTGGCTTTTTGACCTCGGCAACAACTTCAGTCCTTGATTCGAAGCATGCAGCCTTGCTTCACTTCTGACCCTCTTCAACACAACATTGTCAGAGCTCTCTCCAACTACAGGATCTTCAAAACCAGTAACACTGTTTGCAGAAAGGTGCTTCTGAATCCCACTGGAACAGGAATGGCTGGAACCGGAACTCTGACTATAAGAGAGTGATTTTGCTGCTTTGTGGCTACAAATGCCACCTTTCGGCTGCAGACTTGTTGGCTTGAGACAATCGGTTGGCACAGAAGTTGTAAAACGACTAGTTCTTGATACATATGACGAAGACAATTCTGGGAAGTTTGAATAGAAAGAACCAATTTGGTAAGCACCAGTTCCTTTTTGAACAGAGTCAATCACATGTTGGAGTTTCTGCAAAGAACGCCCAACCTTCTTGATTTTTCGGGAAGGCCAACGTTTTATCCCATGTTGCCTACATATTCTTTTCAAGGTCGTTGGGCAAACTGAGAATTACAAAGAGATACAAATGTCAAAATAAAAAGATAAATAGTAGAAGCTTAACATTATTCACATTGTCAAAATAAAAAGATCTTTATTGTATAATGCAATCAATACTAACTTTAGTTAACTCTTAGGCATTGAACTTATTCCAGAGAAACACTATACAAACAACTTTATTGAAAGTATATCCACAGTGCTATTGGTTTGTTCATTTTAACCAACATAATTAAAGATGGATTCGATTCGAGCCAAAGATAGGGTTGGCTCAAGCTCAACTCAAACCTATAATTTCTAGTTCAAGCTCGTGCGAATTAATATAATGTCGTTGAAAAGACCAATGAACCAAATTCAAGCTAGAGCTCCAACTCAAGTTTGACTTGTTCGAGTCCACCCCTAAGTATAACACCATAGCTTTAGAACTACCACAAGTAAAGGTAAGGCAAAAAATTTTTTGTTGACAACAATGATTTACTTGAACAGCACAGAAACTTTTTGAGCAATGCATAATGGTATGACCATACATACAAGCATTACTAGTTAAGACAAAAAGGGAAAAAAATCCCACTTCCCTTGATTGAGGTTTATCCCATATCTGTAGAATTTTCTTTTAATATTAGCCAATTTTATGAAGGAATAACATGTGTTTATCTCCTACTCAAACAAATACTATGATTAGAACACCAAATTAACTATTATATCACTGTCATAATGCTTACCACCAATACTCTTAGCAGCATCTTTCAGGCTCCCAGAAAAGTATTGCCGAAGAACTTGTGAGTTGATAAGTTTCTCTGCCTTGGTACGCCTCTTCTCTCCAGTTTTACCCATAGCCACACTTGAGAAGCTACCTTCACCAGAATTAGAATCTCCACAATGTTCAACACTCCCTTTTTGGTTAACGTCTTCTTCTTGTTCCCTAACTTCCAACAATTTTTCATTAGATACTGCTCTTGGTTTTGCTGTTTGGTTTAATGAGTTGTCACAATTTTTTTGGACCCCCATGACACAGGCTGCTGAGGATGAATTTTCCTGAGAATACTTTTCTAAATGGGTATCTACATTTAACATCTTTCCTCTATCTGAAGAGACAATCACTTCACTAATAGGCAAACCAGTTTCTTCCTCCAGCTCCTTGTTTGTTATAACCCGTAAGCTTTGACAAACCTGCTCAATGATGACAGACAAAGAATTAAGCATCTTCGTCTGCTCTTCAAGATCCGTGCAACCCTTGGGCAAGAAGAACTCCAAGACAAAGTCAGCTGTACCAGTATGGATGCTCCGCAGTCGTATTGCAACAGCGCCACACAACCCAAATATCTTTGCAAGGTGAGAGAGAGGATACTCGGTCTTTTTAAAGGAAGTTATGTTAGTTGAGAAGCAAGGTTGGTTTGTCATAAATGCTCCCCCAGCCACACCTTGACCTTTTAACAAGTGATGCTCAGAGCAAGCCTCATGAAAACCCTTCATATCAGGATCTGCAACATGGTAAACATGATCTACAGTGGAAACACAATGAATGTTTCCATTTGAGTGCCAGCAACCCCCTTTACCCTGTTGGACACACGGGACCCAAGTCTGAGCTAAAGGCAATCGGTAAGTCTCACCAGCACATCTCAAGACCTCTTGGATCTCAGGTAAGGCAGCTTGGTATGATATCCCACATGCCTGATAAACAGAGAACTTTACACATGACCACAAAAAGAAAAAGTATCTTTTAATTAATTTGCAACAAAATCCTTATCAAATTACCTTTATGCTTTGAACATTAAGGGCCTCAGAGCTCCTAAGACCAACAGCCTGCATATGAATAATTTAGTTCAATCAGATAAACAAGATTTAGATACCAGCACACTTTAAGGGATCATACAGAAGATTCTTAATTTGATGACAACTACCCAAGATCAGTTGTTGATTTAGAGAAAAATGTAGCAGAGCAACTCAAATGTTGGAGAACCAATAATAACCTCAGTACACAAAAGACCAAAAAAAGAACATAAAAACAAATTTTAACGTACATTTACTGAAAGCTTGACTAATAGAACTGTAACAATAACAATAGCTTAATTCATGCAGGAAAACGAGAGGACATTCATTTTTATAATTTAACCTCACCCACGGTATTTGTTCATCAATACCCACATAACATTATGATGCAGCATTTTTAATAACAAACTTGCCAAAGTAAAATGCAGGACTGAACGCCAAAAAAAAAAAAAAAAAAAAAGGAGAGAGGGAAAATTAATATAAATAATCTAATGTAAGAAATAGGACCTCAAGTGCTTTGCAAACATTTTCAAGTTCAGATCGATACTTAATCTTCCTGGTCGTCATCACAACCTCAATAACACCCAAGCAAGTCCTACTGCCTTGTTCAAAAACAGGAACGGCAAGGGTTCCGTGAACATCACACTGTTGAGCATGACAAACTCGTAGATACTCATCACCTAGAAAGAATTGGACATCAGGAGTCCACTCAGGAACCTTACCCAAGAAAACCCGACCAGGCAATCCCACCACATCATTGGTGTCCTCCTCCGCAGAAAAAATATAGTCAACAGAGATGTCCCTGTACTTTGCAAGCCTCTGACAGTTGGGGTCAAGTTGGAAAGGTTGTTCATATGTAGTCAAGACACGTCTATTAGCTCTATTTACAGGCACCCATAATTGAATTAGGACATCATTGTGACTTGCAAAATCTTTAATGCGCCCAAGTGTCCATATTAATCTCTCCATTACAGTAGCAGCAGGTCCTGGATTTGCCATGGGCCCAATCCACCACCTTCTGCTTATTTCAGAACGTTCAGTAATGTTATTTTCTAATTCTCTAAGGCTTCCATCAACAGGAACCATGCTCTGGCTCAGAGATTGAGTATTAAGAGGAGTTCTTCCTTGGGGATCAATCAAAGGTGAATTTCCCAGCAAAAACAGTTTCTGTTTTTCTTCTTGGTTTCCCCGTTGAGATTCGCTGGTGCTTGAGATTGTATTGCCATTGATAGTCTCTAAAGCAGGAAAAGGAAAAGATGAGTCAAAGAAGGAAGTAGACAAAGAGGGACTAGGATGAGGGAACTCAGATCCATCAATAGTTTCAAGCCAGCATCCTTTTGAGAACAATTCATCCATGTAGTCCAAGTCCATAGCAGAATCCAGTGGACCACCGAGCATTGTACCAGGCGAAAAAGGACTATCTTCCATGTTGATCTTTTCTAAAAACAATCTTGTTACCCATACAGAACAGAACACAAAAGTTTAGATACTAAATCACAGAATCAGAAGAAGGAAATCATTTAACTAAAATAATAAGAAAGAATTGATGCCTATTGCATCCAATATCAGTCAAACCGCAAAATCAACAATTCCAAGGATTCGTTGAACATTTTCCGACAATATATTTCTCACTTCTGACAAAAGGGAACACCCAAAAACATTTAAAAAATAACCATTCATGATAAGAACAGTAATAAAATTTATAACCGAAAACAAAACAAAATAAATGAAGGAGAAGAAACAGAAAGAATAACTCACTACGTAGTGATTCCTGAAGATACCCAGATGCGTCTTTGTTTTAAAAATGGTCAGAAATATTTTCTGAGAAGCAGGAACACGAATAACAACCACCTCATAAAAAGTTTTGAAGGGTGTGTCCCTCCTCCACAAGAAAGAACCCTTTTGTTATAGCAATTATCTTGTAAATATTACACTCCTAGTGATGCCAGGCAATTTCTGAGGGAAGAAGATGATGATTCTATCGTGTAACTGTGACCCCACCTGGATAAAAACTCACATTTTGAACTTTGGGATACTCGCTGTAAAGTCAAAACTCTTAAGCACTTGCACGGCTTTAAGAGCTTGCAGATTGGGTGCAACAATGCCCAGAACTCCATCTTTTTGCTGATCCAATTTGACATTAATATTATTTTAATGCATTTATTTAATACGAGAGGAATCAGAATCGTCCAAACAAAATAGTAAAAAATGGAGGTGACGGGTATACCACTTTCGTCTGTTTAGATGCTCACCCACGGCTTTCCCTTTTTTTTTTTCTTATTTTAAGTTTATTCACCACTATGAAGTGTAAAATACTGACAAAACAACTGGTGTACGACTGGCGCTGAGAAGAGCCTCACAAATTTGATTGCATCGCCTTTAATTCAAGTCTCAAATCTTTTTATACTTTGTCGAACTTTTCATGGCCATCTCACTAACGGGTTTCCAAAAATCTGCAGACAAATCATGATTTAAAAAAGGCCAAAGGAAAGCCAAAGATTTAGGAGTTCTCAAAATTATATTGGTAAGATTTGAAAAACTGAAAATCTTGTTCATAGGTCAATTTTTGTTAAAAGGCCAAAGAATTATTTCCCACGAAGGTATATTACATTTTCAAGTTTTTTTCTTTAACTTTGATAATCTCAAATACTCACCCATAACAGTTAAAATTAACATAACCCTAACTCTTTAAAATTTTATATCTTTTTGTCCTCCTAAACTTTAAAAACTGAAAGTTTTTTCTAGTCTAAGTTTAAAAAATGATAGTTTCATCCTAGAGTTTCGTTTTGAAATCTTCAACTCCATTACCGACAGTCTCTCCCTCTCGAAGCATCCTCTCATTCCAGTGGTCTCTCTCCTCCCATTTGGATGTCCGATTGATATTGGAGGAGCGGTAGAAGACGAAGAACTTCATCGGAGAAGACGAAGACGAAGACGAAGCTATCGTCTTTGTCTGGGAAGACGATTGTCTTCCCAGAAGAAGACCTCTGAGAAGACGACAACTTTGTCTTTGTTTGGGTTCGTCTTCCCCAACGAAGCTCTTCGTTTTTCACTGCTCCTTCGATGCCGATCAGACGTCCAAATAGGAGGAGAAAGGCCACCAGAGGGAGATGATGCTTCGAGAGGGAGAGACCGCAGGCAATGGAGCCAGAGATGACACTTGAAATTTCAAAACAAAACCCTAGGGTGAAATTGTCATTTTTTAAAACTTAGGCTGCGGAAAACTTTTAGTTTTTAAAGTTTAAGGAAGCAACAAGAGATTATATTTTAGTTTATTTTTAATATTATAGAGAAAATAACGATTTTACTCTTACTACCATTAATTTTAACTGCTCATTGATAGATATTTGAGATTATCAAAGTTAAAGGAGGGAAACTTGAGAATGCAACATACCTTGGGTGGGAAATAGTCCTTTGGCCTTGTTAAAAAAGTCAAAGATGAAATCGTTATTTTATCAATAATTTTAAAAAATATAAAATTAATTATCTTTTCACCTTATAATTTTAAAAATTAACAATTTCATCCTTATTTAAAGTTTTTTTACTTTTAAAAATAATATTTTTCCCCCCAAATCCTAGGGATTATTTTTCAGATATTCTTTGACCACCATCTTTGGCAACCAACGACAACACTTCAACCCATTATCTTGTCTACCACCAGATCTTCACACTTCGACATAAGAAAAGGTGACAAAGACATGTCTTCATTGATTCCAAACGAATCAAAGAAGACGCGTCGATTCGTTTAAGTCAACAAAATCTTCATCAATTCCAAAAGAATCAACAGAGTCGATGAAGATGGGTCTTCATCGACTCTTCTGGAATCAACAAAGATACGTCTTCGGTGGGTCATCTGGAAGCTTCGGAGGTAGCTAGTGAGATAGTAGATTGAAACCCTTTCTCCGGTGGTTGGAGAGTCTTTGGAAAAAAACTTTAGATTTTGGAGGAATGTTATTTTTAAAAGTTATAAACTTTTAGATAGGGATGAATTTGTTAGTTTTTAAAATTGTTAGGGAAAAACATAATAAATTTTATATTTTTTTAATATTATTAATGAAATAACGATTTTACCTTTATCTCTTTTAACAGTAGTTACTCTATGGGTGAAACTTTTAGTTTTTCAAACCTTGCAGTATGACTTTGAAAATCCACTAAAACTTGGGGGGGGGGGGGGGGGGGGGGGGGGAGGAAGCCCTTTGGCCTTTAAAAAAATCATCATAATCATAGTATAAATAAATTATTAAAACTTATTTATACATATATTTTCATTCGATTTAAAGATTCTAAACAGATAATGAGATTAAAAGTTAAAAAAAAAAAAAAAACCAGTTAAGGTATTGGTAAAACTGATTTTTTTAGTTTGAGTTTGATAACATTCGTAAATCCATTAACGCAACCTAACCAATGTTAAAAACCTAATTTCAACAAACATTTTCGCATCTTTTTTTTCATTGTTCACAGTTAACATTAAACCCTACCTCGCCTCTCTTCACAGTTCACATTGTCAAGGTACAACTTTTGTAACGAATTTTCAATTGGAAAATCTAACTCTAGCTCTGCCTCTTGATTTCTTCTCCATTCCTTTAGGCGATCGAATGGCAGACTAAGACTTTGGTGGAGTCTAAGCTAGAACGACCTTATGGAAATTTGGTTAGATAGTGATTAACTGAAAATTAAAAAAAAAAAGGAAGTTAAATTCAAAAAGGGTCAAATTTTTAAGATAATATAGAATTGCAAAGGCAAAATTTATTAAGGCATTTTCTTTTAGAATTAATTGCCACAACCCCACCAATCTTTGATGCAATTCAATATCACTCCCATTATCATAAAAATTTCTGAAATCACCCTTATATTGTAAATTTTAGAAACCTAGGCTGATTTCATTAAATCGAGATTCTAGTGGGATCTAAATAAGTTATTATGAATTCTTCTATGGTCCACCAAGCATTACATGTTAGGAAGAGTGATTTGAAGACACTTTTCCACTTAATGGATAAATCATAATTTTTATCAATAAGTCAAGCTCGGGGGGGAATTATTTCAAGTGCAACCATCTCCTTCAACAATTTCTGCAACATTTTCATATCTACCAGTACAAATCCAGATGAAGCCAAAGTAGAGAGTCAGTTTATACAGATCCACCTACACTGATTAGGGCTATGAATACACTAATTGTCAAATATTGCCTACGATTGTCGTTACTCTAATATGAATCAATGTTTAAGGCTTAATTAGTCATTTTAGTTTGGTCGGAATCTTGTTTAAAGCTTTAATTAGTTTTAAACGCCTTGTCAATGTTTAAAGCACGCAAGGGAATGCACCATACCACCACAATACAATTGATTGAATATATATTATATTGTAGCCAGGTAATGAATTACACCACATACAATCCCATCACAGTTTTGTTTGATTGATATTGTTTTAATATTTATTTAATCTATTTTTAATTCAACCATCAATCAAGCCATCGCCACCGTGATTGGGTTGATACACAACCCAGAATAGACTGATTGCTACAACACCAAAGGATTCTATGCCAGGTCTTTTTACCCTTCCAAATACCACGAGCTAGCAAATGTCACTTCCCTACTTGGGAAGAGGATTCTGCCGAATCATCTACATTCGAATAGTATTATTAATAGAAGATTATTTATAGAAGTATCATCCCTCATAGAAGGCGGATCTACCAAAAGGAGAAATACAAATGACTGGGCAATTTTAGATAAGAAGGTACTTTAACCAGTACATCCCGGTAATTATTAGTAGAACATTTAGTCCAGGGGTACACAAAATAATAGTCTGTAATCTCTTTAGTATTACATCGTACCACACCACCAAATAAAAAACATTCTTTAAACAGCAGCCATCTTTACCATTTACTCCTCGCTCACTCTCTGAGAATCAAAACAGTCCACCTCGGTGTCACCTTTAAAAGCTTGGCCTCACATTGAGACGAGATGCTATCTTCTGACCCAGTGACTTGTCCGCCTGTAATCATATAATAATTTAATATCAAGTAAGAAGAAAATGTATTGCCATTTATAAGCCGATATTTGAAAGGCATGGTAGTCTAACCTGACTCCAGTATGAAATCCATATGCTGCGGATCTCATGAGTGACACGTTTATCAGATAAAGCATCAACCCATCGGCAGATGAATCGTTCTTGCCTAAAAATAATTAGGATGGAAAAAAAAGTTCAAATTATACCAGTGTACTAGTTACAAAACTACTTCGAAGTTTTAAAAACATGGCAAACACATGGATTTTACCTGTCTGGATCCCAGGAACGGTATCTCTCTCCAGGTTGTTTGAAGTTGTTTTCCTTGGGGATTATGCACTGCAGTACCATAAAATTCAGCAAAATCAGCTTTTAAAGGTAAAATTTCATGTTTATCCACCAATCAGACCCTTCAATCAACAACTCTATAAAGTTCAATGAACAGTCCAATCTCATGAGAATGCCACTGAACAACCATGAACCTAACAAAGGTGAACACATCAGAAAGAATCTAATTAAAAAAGGCTTCACCTTCTCACGACTTCCAGTGCAGATATTAGAAGGAATGGGATATCTCTCAGCATGACGAACAGGATCATACCTTGAAGGGAAATAATCAACCTAAAATGAACCATCATAAAGCACCTGGTTAGAACAAAATACAAAACTCAAGCATTAAGCAAGCACAACAATCCAAGGGCAGTAATCAGCCGTTAATTTTAATACTTTTTTCTCCAAAACTAAGTACCTCTTCATCCCTGTGCATGAAATTCATGAAACCGTCATAGTGATTGTTGTGATGAGCACACTTAGGTGAATTAACTGGAAGCTGGAGATAATTTGGTCCCAGACGGTGCCTTTGAGTATCAGAATATGAGAAGATCCTAGTTTGGAGCAACTTATCATTTGAATAGTAGACACCAGGAACCACAATACCAGGGCAAAATGCAAGCTGTTCATTTTCAGCAAAGAAGTTATCAATGTTCTTATTCAAGACCAAACGGCCAACGGGCTGCAGGGGAATGATATCCTCAGGCCATGTCTTGGTTACATCAAGTGGATCAAAGTCAAATTTGTCCTCATGATCGGGATCAATAATCTGAATGAAGAGCTTCCACTCAGGATAGTTTCCAGCAGCAATAGAGTCATAAAGATCTTGAGTAGCATGGCTGTGATTAGCTCCTCCAACCTTGATTGCTTCATCCTCCAATAGACACTTGACTCCACAAGTGGGCTTCCAATGAAACTTCACCAAGTGTGCTTTTCCAGCCTTATTGATCAAAGTGTAAGTGTTAACACCTGCACCTTCCATGTGCCTATAATCTTGAGGTACACCCACATCATCAAAAAGGAATGTGAACATGTGCAAGCTTTCTGGGTGGTGGGAGAAGAAGTCAAGTATCCTCCAATTTTCTTGGATGTGTGACTTTGGGTTTGGTTTAAGAGAATGGACCATGTCTGGGAATTTTATTCCATCACGAATGAAAAACACAGGGAAGTTGTTTCCCACAAGATCAAAATTACCCTGAATTCAAAAGGAAAAAGGTTCAAAGTAAGACCATCTGAATTCACAAGGGAAAAAAAAAAATATCAAATGATGAGAATAATGACTGTATAAAAGCTTCAGAATTCTGGTTACAAAGTAAGGCTAAATCATCTTGTTTTCCAGAATTCTCATTTTTGTATTGAAAGATTTTGACAGCAGTTTGTAATACTTTAGGTACATGTACCCCTAAACACAGATATTTATTGGCCAATGCATCATTGTCTCTAAGATCCCCAGTGAGGGAGCAAATGCCAACAATCGAATATATATTAGTGAAAAAGAGACTCTCACCTCTCTGGTGTAAAACTTCACTGCAAATCCTCTTGGATCCCTCAGGGTTTCAGGGCTGCCACGCTCATGGATAACAGTGGAGAACCGAACAATGACAGGTGTCTGAACCCCAGGACTTCGAAGAAAATCAGCACAAGTGAGGTGAGAAAGATCATGGGTAACCTCAAAGAAACCCTTAGCACTGGCTCCCCTGGCATGGACAACACGTTCTGGAATCCTTTCCCTGTCAAAGTTGGCAAGTTTCTCCACCAGATGGTAATCCTCAAGGAGGATTGGGCCTGTCAAATTGAAGCAACTCAAATCTCTGAACTATAAATTTTTAGAAATATGCAAAAAAAATGCAAACAACTTTAAAATCATAGATATAAATACAACATATTTCTTTGCCTGGTAGTTTACAGCACTTCTAAATGACTCCAGTACAACATCCCTAAAGATAACCCCAGCTAAAAATTACATTTTAATAAATATTTTCAGAAAAAAAATTATCACTCTATATTAAAAAAGACTTCATCAAATCATTTTTTAGACTGACAACAGATAACATAACCTACTACATGCAACATTGGGAATACACAGTGATTACTTTCAATTACAACTTACAGCATAAAATATCAAAGATGATAATGATGAGGACTATTTTAATAGGAGGCTGAATAGTGAATACCTCTAGGTCCAACGGTCAATGAAGAGTTGTTGTTCCAGACAGGAGCACCATAATTAGTAGTAAAGTAGGTGGAATTGTGAGCGCTTGAAGGCACGTGCTGTATTATCATTAAGAAAAACACAGCAAAGAAAGAAAGTTAAAAATTAGAACATCATAAGGGCATAAAAGTAATGGAAAAACAAGTAATCGAATGACTTTATCTTCAATTTCTTAGGAATTAATCAAACTACAATACAAAAGACAACGATTTTGCCTTGTTAATCCCTTCATATCTTTGTCCTAAATTTCATCTCAGAATTAACGAACTAAAAAAACCCTAAAAGAATTAATAATGAATTAAATAAACTATAATAAATAACAGCACAATTTGATTTTTTTAAAAAATAATCTAGATTTTAAAGAGATAAAAAAATAAAAGACATCGATCAACTAATTGATTCAAAATTACAATTAATTGGAAGGAAGCCAGTGGAACGATCAGTATGCAACCGAAACGAGCAATCAAAACGACAACGATTTCGACTTTTTGAACTGTTAATATCTTCCTCCTAAATTTCATCTCAGAAATAATGGACTAAAAAGACCCTAAAAAAGAATCAAGAAATTGAAAATGAAGCAAGTGGAACAATAGTCTGAAACCGAGGCAAGCAATCAATTGATTGATCAGATTCAATAATAACAAGATTAAGCTATAAGAAGTAATACCCTGTAGGGATCCATAGCAGCGCGCGATCGGAAGAATGAACAAAGAAAAATGACGCAATGAAAGTTCACTGTGTGGCAATCAAAGCTCGATGTCCAATTCAATATTATTTATAAGCGCTTGTGGCTCGCGCTTCTATTTTTGCCAGCCTCAGAAGTCATGCAAGGCCTTAGCCGTTATCTTCGTGAACAAACAGTCAATACTTAAGACAAAAAATCTCGATATGTTCATCTCATTTACTCGCCAATCTCCCACGAATAAATAAATAAATAAATAAATAAATATATATATATATATATATATATATATATATATATAAAATAATGAGAATTAATAATTTGGATAAGTGCATTAACCGGTACCAAACAAATTTAGGTTAATTTTTTTTGTTCCAAAAGATTTATTCTATCCTACGGTTTGGTGCAGACACAAAATTTTATATGTGAGATTTTGAAAACTCAATTTATTATTTAATTTTTATTAAAATTTTTAATTAATATTAAGAATAATTATTAATATTAAAAAATATAAAAATTTATATCATTTCTTTAGTTTAAAAAACTAACCATTTTTTATAAAATTAAGTTTAAAAAGTTTTTATTTTTCTCCTAAGGTTTGGAAAAATAATTTGACAAATTTCTATCCAATGATAGCTACTCTCTCTCCTTCTAACGTTCTTTCTTAATGAATGAATCCAAATAAAAATTTTGTTTGAATAACACCTTCATATAGGCAATATCGTCAGGAGAAAATTTGTCAAAGAAAGAGAGAGAGTAGTCACCATTTACTAAAAATTCATCAGACAGGTTTCTAATCTATAAAGGAAAAATTGTAACTTTTTAAAACTTAATATTAGAGGAAAATTATTAATTTTTTTAAATCAAAGAAGAAATGATATAAACTTTTAAAGTTTAGAGGTTAAATAAAAATTATTTTACTTTTAATATTAACAAAAAAATTTTAATAAAAGTTGAATAACAGTTGAGTGTTTAAATTTTTAAAATTTCGTAAATGAAAGTTTATATTTACATCAAATCTTCAGTGAGGATAAATTTTTTGAATTTTTTTTCCATACAAATTATAATTTGAATCATATTTAAGTAATCGATTTGTTAATTAAATTATATTCTATTGGATCTTTTATAAACTGAACATAATCCAATAATATTTTTTTTATCTAATGTTTTTTAATAATTTTTTAAATAATTTAATAATCAGACTAAATAAATTTAAATTTTGAGATTTTTATGTGAGTTTGAAGTGACAGTGAAATAATTAATTGTTTGAATGTAACCAAACCTCAAGAAAATTGTCCGCCCCTATAAATTCGTAATAATCTAAAATTGTGTTTTGAAATTCTTATTACGTAAGGCAAATTCTCGTGAACCGAGATAAGAAATCTCGCCCGATATTTGGAAGTTGATAAAAGGAGGACCCATCCGAGATATGATTTTTCAAATATTATATAAATATTTACGGTGAGAAATAATAAGAAAATAAATAAGGACGCCACAGACCGGCGGTTCCTTATCCTGGGTTTTGGTGTTTTCTACGCAGGAATTGGTAACCACTAATGGAGATTAGTGACGTGGACCAATTATGACGATGCCACGTATGCTAAATGCATTGAAACGTGTGCAGCTAAACCCAGAAAAGTGGCAAGGAGATAAAGTTGAAGTGCAGTTTTGGATTATTTCGTGAGGTCAGTGTCATAAGATTAGTATGGACGTGAGCTCAGCTTAGCCACACGCCTACTTTGTTTGGCCCCCATGATTTTATATTTGAGAATATATATAATTTTCAAGAAAAATATTCTAAATGATATTTTTCATGGAAATATCAAAATTCAAGTTCAAAAACTTTCTTCACAAAAATCTCATGGGAGCAGTGTTGGACACAGTCCATCTCGAGTTAGGGTTTGGTATGATTTATATAATCTAAATTCTAAAATAACGATAGCAATCAAATATTTTAAAATAAGTTTTTAGTTTATCTTTTCTCATGTAGAGAGAGAATTATTTAATAAAATTATAATAAAAATATAGATAATTAAAATATATTTTATAGAATATACAGATAAATATATTTCTAATTTGTTACTTTTTTGATATGTTCACTTTCCTATCAATCTCTTATACTTTTAAATATTAAATTATTATTTATAAATTTTGCATTATTATAAACATATCTTAATATTTAATAAAAAATTATAATATTTTTCTAATAGGGATGATAAGAGTAATGGGAGGAGGATTTTCTAACGAGGACGGAAAATGTAAGAGGAGAGAAATTTTTCTGTAGGGAGAAGACGGAGATTTTTTATTATTTTTGTATCAGGAACGATGGTTGAGACAGAGACGAAAAAATATTTTACTCGCTAAGATGAAGATAAGGACAAGAATTATGGTATTTGTCCTCTACTTAGCTCATCGCCTTCCCTACTTTCAAACTTGGAAATAACTTAAATTTAAACTAATTCCAAGTCAAGTTTGCACTCAAATGTTCATGAAACCGAACCCTAATACTTGGCTCAATACAAGTTTTCTCAAGGTTTACCAATTGTCATGTTAATAAATCCTAGGGAGACATACCCAAGAACACATCACCAAGACCTCCCACTCAAATACAAGGTTTATTAGAACAAATTAATGTGTGCATTCAAGTCATTTGTTAGAGTGTGAAAATGAATCTGTATCTTTTCACTTCATACTTAAGATTTTACACATTAACTATTTAATGTATTAGTGGGTCAAACAAAGTTGAATTTGAAGAAGAAAATACTTTATAAAACTATACAAGTATGAGATGAAAACAAAAGAATTTCTCTAAATTATTTTCGCACATTAGGTCACTAAAGAAAGATATGATTTGGGGTTGATTTAAACTAAACTGTTTTAAGCTAAACGTTCACTAAAAATGGTATTATTTATTTTTTTGTTTTATTATTTATTCGGCTAATAACCCTATGATGTGTTGTTTACTGATTTAAGTAAACTCAAACTGAATATTATAAGTCAATCTTAAATTAACTATTATTTAGATTAGACTCAACTAAAATCTGCCTATGACTGACAGTGTTATCCTAATGCTTCCACAGTAATTATTTTAATGGAACAGTAAAATCCTTTAAAGAACGGATTCAAAGGCAAAAATTTGTACATGCACCAGTTCTGAACCAAAAGATTAAAAGCAATTGGGCAATAGAAAGCTTACCTTGGAACATGCTTCAAACAAATCCAATGGTCCATTTCTACCAAGTCACTGAAGCTCCCAAACCATCACCTGAAGCCACAGCAGGGACAGTACTCGGATGACCCGGATCTCCATGATCAGTGCCAGCAGCTGTGGCAGCATCAGCATCCGTTTATATACATGACAAAAACCATACAAACTGAAATAAGGTTGCTCTATAAAACCCTTAAGTAATTGAAGTCAATAGATTGAAAAGCATAATTGCAACATCGATTACCTGTATTGAAAAGCATGATCACTTTCTCAATAACATGCAGCTGGCTGTAACTTGCTACTGTTCAGCTCAAAATCATCCCACATCGACAAATTAATTTTTAAATTCAAATTCAGTTAAAAAGATATTTTACATTTAGTCTAAATCAGTTCAAACTCAAATATTTAGGTTATTTAAACTTACTTTGTTTTACGAAAATGAGTTCAACCTTTATCCGAATACAAATTTGAACTCAATTTACTAAGATTGATTCTAGCTCTAGTTGTTATTTCATATGATTTATTTCTCATCATATAATAAGACATATACACAATAAATAATCGACATGAATAGTAACTTAAAATATGGAACGGCTTTTATTGGATGGAACAGCTGGTGAAAGAGTCACAAAACAGACAAATTTATTCCATATTAGTACAATACAGCACCGCAGACGTAGGACTATCTGACATTGTTTATACAGAAGAGCGAACACCCCATATGCTTTTAGTCCTTGGCGATTCTCCGCAAGTTGAAAACATATATCAGTTGTAGAGTCACCTGGCTTAAATGGATGGCCTTACATTGAGACGTGAAGCAAGCTTCTGACCCAGAGATCTGTCAGCCTGTACTAAAACCAGAATACAACGTCAATTAAGAACAGTATGACTAATTCATTTCAACTTAGTGGAAGGAAAGAGAACTAGCCTGAGTCCAGTATGAGATCCATATGCTGCGGATTTCATAGGTAATACGGGGGTCAGATAAAGCATTTATCCACCTGGTGATGAATCGCTCTTGCCTGAAAGCAGTCAGATTACAAATGCAGAAAAATATGAGTGTTACGTTTTCACCATATTTTTTTATTGAAAAGATCAAGGCAAGCACAAGTTTACCGGTCTGGAGCCCACGATCTGTATCTATCTCCAGGTTGTTTGAAGTTGTTCTCCTTCTCAATGACACACTGCAGTAACCACGCATTCACCAAGCATCCATTCAGTCAACAGTTTCATAGAATCCATGTTAAAATCAAAATTCTGAAACTTCAATGTCAAGAATATATAGAAGTCAAGTGTGTATATATACCTTCTCACGCTTTCCAACAACGATGTCTGATGGAATGGGGAATCTCTCAGCATGACGAACAGGATCATACCTTGAAGGGAAGTAATCAACCTGAAACGAAGGCATACATAGCATCTTTTTAGAACTTGAGTCTCGTGCCAATATTTACATAAAGGTAGAAATCCAGTTGTAACTAAGTACCTCCTCATCCCTGTGCATGAAATTCATAAAACCATCATAATGATTGTTGCGATGAGGGCACTTGGGAGCATTGACCGGAAGCATCAGGTAGTTTGGCCCCAGACGGTGTCTCTGGGTATCACCATAGGCGAAGATTCGAGTCTGAAGCATCTTATCATTGGTGAAGTAGATGCCAGGAACCACAAGACCAGGATTAAACGCCAGCATCTCATTTTCTGTGAAGAAATTATCAATGTTCTTGTTCAACACCAAGCGGCCAACAGGCTGCAGGGGGATGATGTCCTCTGGCCACCACTTGGTAACATCAAGAGGGTCAAAGTCTAATTGGTCCTCATGCGCAGGATCAATAGTTTGGATAAAGAGTTTCCACTCAGGAAAGTTTCCAGCTGCAATTGAATCATTGAGATCCTTGGTAGCGTGGCTATGGTTAGATCCTCCAACCTGGATTGCCTCTTCATCAGTCAAACACTTAACTCCACAAGTGGGTTTCCAGTGAAATTTCACATACAGAGATTTTCCATTCTTGTTGACCAGAGTAAATGTTTGAACTCCAAAACCTTCCATATGCCTGTAATTAGTTGGGATGCCCACATCATCAAAGAACCAGGAAAAGGTGGACAAGCTCTCAGGAAGGTAAGAGCAGAAATCCAGGATCCTCCAATACTCCTGAATATGAGTCTTCGGGTTTGGTTTAAAAGCATGGATCACATCTGGGAACTTAATTGCATCACGGGTGAAGAAAACAGGGAAATTATTTCCCACAAGATCAAAATTACCCTAAATTATTCACCAGAAAACCGTAGTCAGATAAGTGTCTATCAATATAATTTTTTTGAGCAAACTATCAGAAAGATCCTCACCTCTCTGGTGTAAAACTTGACTGCAAATCCTCGAGGGTCCCTCAGGGTTTCAGGACTGCCACGTTCATGAATAACAGTGGAGAACCGAACAATTACAGGCGTCTGTACACCGGGTGCTCGAAGAAAATCAGCACATGTAAGGTCAGAAATATCATGGGTGACCTCGAAGAAACCCTTGGCACTGGCTCCCCTGGCATGGACTATACGTTCTGGAATCCTCTCCCTTGTAAAGTGCGCAAGTTTCTCAATCAGATGATAATCCTCAAGGAGAACGGGACCTCGAGATCCAATGGTCAAGGAGTTGTTGTCGTTCCAGATCGGAGCTCCGGCATTAGTGGTCATGAAGGGGGCATTGAAAGCGCTTGATGGCAAGTGCTGCACATCACCATACAAACAAATTAGAACAAGCTTAGAGCACTATAACAATTACTGGTATTATTTTTCTCTGGAACTCATTTTCTCAGCAACCAAACAGAAGTATTACCGGCTGAAATAATTTGACAGCCAAGAGGAAAAACTTTGCATGAGTAGCAACATGAGTGCGTAAGCGGATAATCTAGCTAATTAAGAACGTTCGTACATTTTGGAAGCCTGTTCTTGCTCAGGTCAATTTTGGAAAAATCTGTTGTCGGTTAATTGTCGGCCGTTTCATTAAGATGATCGAACTGGATTTACGAGGGAAAAAGAAAGGTGTTGGCATACTGAAAAATCACAGAGAAATATTTTTTCATATTTATTGTTTTCTACTTTGTTTTGACTTTATTCTTAGTAAGGGTGTATTTGATCTAAGTTTAACTTTAACTAGATTAAATATAAATTCATAATATTTGATTTAGGTTAATATATAGTATCATAAAAAGGTTGTTCATAAGATAAATTGTGTCACCGCTAAAATAAACTATTACTAAATAGATAAACAAGCTAATTATTTTGTTCGAACTGAAATAACTCAAATTCGGTCCTCCCCTGAATATGATCTCTCGCTTTAACCTAAGACTCCCCCTAACCTTACATAATTCAGTCTCTTCTAAAAATAAAAAGTAATATAATGAAAACTGATAAATCAAATTAGATGTAGAGTTGAATTCGATTTACGTCGCTCGAATAAAACCCAATAGCTTGGATCAAACACAACACGTGTGTGTGTGTGTGTGTGTGTGTGTGTGTATATATATATATATATATATATATATATATATAACACTTGTAAAACAGTCGTTTTCAAGTATTAAAATCAAATAAATTCGAATAATAGTATTTGTTTGTTTGCAAAAACGATCGATTGATTATTTCGTCAACTCCTGTAATTTGGCCTTCTTTTTTTCAGAATAAACGAGTTTCGAATGCTGGTGTATGCCCGTGATCATATGCCTTGTTTCTGAGATCGATACATTCAGCACCATTAATTCTCTCAATCAATCGAGAAACGATTTGATCAGAAAACTTGAACAGATCATTAGAGCACATTTAGATCAGTATTATCAACATAAAACAATAAAGGAAACGTAATCTGTGTAAAGAAAAAGTATAAAGGGCTCTAACAGTATCGAGATCAGACAAAGCTGCACGAAACTGAATCAGAGACACAAATAATTCAATATATAACAAGTCAAAATGATCAGATCAGAAATCAAGAATGGCAAAAAAGTTAAAAGGGTGAAAAGAAGAATACTTTGTAGGGATCCATGGCGAGAGAGCTGGTGAAGTGAAGCTGAAGAGAGAGCTTTTTTCAAAGTAAGAAGGTGGTGTGTGTGAGTGGAGAGTGTATGAAGTAAGGCCATATTTATAAAGGGATCGTGGCTGGCGCTTGTAGTATTTGCCGATTTAATCGTCGTTCATTACAGAATACAGCGAGGATAGTCAATTATTAGGACCAGACACGTAGCAAATGTTTTGTCGTTTTCATGCAGCTTGCCACTATCTATGAAGTCTGTTGCATTAATCCATCTACCTTCCCTTGAATTAGGATTCCTTTAATCAAGGGTTTAACTTAATAATTGAACTCTTTTCTCATAAAAAAAAAAACTCAATTCGAGTCGTTGTAATTTTCTGAAATATTATTTCTTTTGTAAGTATATATATATACCATAATTTGGTTGATGAAATTTTGTGGAAGACTTGAAATCTTTAGCTTTGCCCATTATTATGTTCTATAAACGATTAATGAAATACTATAATGCATGAAAACTTTTTAATCTTGCAGCACAGAACAGCACAAAAAGTGAGGGGAAATTGAAATTTTTATCCTCTTTTTTTACCGTATATATAAATATATCACTCATCTTAAAACTTAAACAAAAATATCATAACAGTATTTTATTTCTCTAAAATATCCTCATTGATATAATTTATGTAGAAAGAAAGAATACTATCTCTCTCTTTTTTCTCAGTCTTTCAGTAAAAGAGAGACAAAAATTGTTAAATTTGTTTAGAGAATTAATATTTGTTATAAAGATTTTACAATAAAATCATTCATATTCAGGTCAATATGTTATGTGTTTTCTTTATAAACAATTAAAAATCAAATAATGTATAGTAGATTCATATTCATGACTTTATGTAAAATTTAATTTTGTTACGATTTCATATTATTAGATTATTTAATACTGTTATTTCATGTTGTTTTTATTATTTAAAGTTGTTATAATATTATATTAATGGTTATAAAATATAAAATTTTAAATATAAAAAATTTTCAGATGAAGAACGGGTTAGCATCATCAACCCCTTGACGTTAATGCCAACCCTTGGCGACAACGCCACGCCAACCCCCCTTCTGGATTTATTTTTTTTAGTTTTCTTCCATGCAATAGACCTATACATATAAGTTAAAATATTGCAATAAATTTTCTTCTAGCAGAGTACTGCATGAAAGATTCTTCCAACAGTGGGGCTCATATAAGTTAAAATATTGCAAATAACTTTATTTTACTTCATGAAAGAGAACTCAAAAAAAATAAATCCAGAAAGAGGGTTGGCGTGGCGTTTCCACCAAGGGTTGGCGATGCCAACCCGTTCTCCATCTTAAAACTTTTCATATTAAAATTTTGTATTTTATAACCATTAATACAATATTATAATAACTTTAAACAATAAAAACAATATGAAATAACGGTATTAAATAATATAAAAATATGAAATAATATAAAGTCAAGAATATGAATCTACCATACATTATTTGATTTTTAATTTTTTATAAAAAAACACATAACATACAAATTTCATTGTTTAATTACGTATCTTCTTTGTTGAAGATTTTTTTTCCATGCTATAGTGATTCCTTCCTTACTGGAAGGCTGAGGGAAAAAAGATAGATAATATTATCTCTTTCTGCATGAGTTATATCAATGGGAGTATTTTTAAAAAATGTAATACTGTTGTGGTATTTTTGTTTAAGCTTTAGAATGAGTGGTATAAATATATACACGGTAAAAAAAAAAGATAAAAATTTCAATTTAGGATACACATCTTTTTGAAAAATAGCTAACACAGTAAAATAATCAGTGTTTTGAAAAACAAACCAGATCAATTAATTTAATTGATTGAACGGAAATTGGTTCTAAGTCTAATTTGATTAATATTATAAAATAGTTTACTTATTAACTCGATCAAAATGATGAATTAGATAAATTGATTAAAATTGATAGAATCATATGTGACCAAAATTTAAGGTATTTTTAGAAATTTTAATTATTCTTGAATAATTTGATTATTTTATATTATACTGAATGAATTTTTAAAGATTTAAAAAAAAAACATAAGTCTAAAAAAAATATAAAAGAAAAAAAATGTATCTTATATCTATTGAAATGTCTTTTATAGATAGTGATTTATAGAATTATGTTTTTTTTCTGTATCATAAGATTGAGACTATTTTTTCCTCAAATTATTTTATTAAAATCAATTGAATAATTGTCACTCCTTAAAAATGATATATTCTAATCTTTATAAGTTTGAATATCTTGATTAATTTTTTTTATAAATTTTTAAGTAAAATTTGTTGGTTAATATGATATTATTTAAAAAATTCATTATAATTTAATAATAAGTTGAACCAAATAATTTCTAATTGAATTGATCAAACCGTAAATTAATAAGATAGCTAATTCGATCATCAATCAAATTTTAAAAACATTAAAAAAATCAAATATCATTTTGTCATCTTAAAAACTTATCACAACCCAAAAACATTTTCAAATATACTATTAACACGTCAGTCACTTCTCTAAATAAATATATCAAAGTCGCCCTTATTAAAAGTATGTTGTTTTTTCAAGTTTTTTTTTTAATTTTGAAAATCTCAAATATTTATCTGTGATTAGTTAAAATTAACGGTTCTAAGAGTAAAATCATTATTTTATCTGTAATATTAAAAATAAACTAAAATATAATACACTTTTTCTCTTCTAAACTTTAAAAACTGAAAATTTCCTCTCTAACCCAAATTTTAAAAAATGATAGTTCCCTATTACAGTTTAGTTTCCAAATCTTCGGCACCATCTCCATTGTCATTGTAACTGGCATCTCTCTTCCAAAGTTTTCTCCTCTTCCAGTGGTGCTCTCCACTTAGTTGAATACCTGATCGATGTCCAATAAAACTTAAGAAACGACGGGAGATGAAAACGAAGATTCTGTTTTCATCTAGGAAGACAATCATCTTCCTAGATAACTTATTCAAGGAAGACGATCATCTTCCCAAACGAATATGGGACCCTCGTCTTCGTTTGGGAAGATGAAGAGTTTCGTCTTCTTGACAAAACTCTATCTCTTATCATCTTCTAAGTTTCATTAGACGTTGATCAGACATCTAACTGAGTGAAAAAAGACCATCGAAGAGAGACAAAGCTTCGAGAGAAAGAGACTATCAATAATAGTATCAGAAATCTAGAAACTAAATATAAAAATAGAAATGTTATTTTTTAAAATTTAGATTAGTAAGAAACTCTTAGTTTTTATATTTTGATGTGAGAAGAGATAAAATTTTAAAGACTTAAAATTTTATTAATTTTAACTATTTATAAGTAAATAAATAAAATTTTTAAAATTAAAAAATAAAAACTTGATATTAAAAGATATTTTTAATAAAAAATAGTTCAATAGCATATATCTATACATAGATACAAATCAATCAAATTATTCATACTCCTGATACATCTAGAGTAGTTGAAATTTAGAGTGAAGATAAAGATAAGTGTGATGTAAAATCTGGGAAACGGACAAAGTTTTGAACGAGCAATACAAGTACGCATCATCAAATAAAATATCGCACCATGAATTGACATACTAGATACGATCACATGAAATCAAAATGATTCCACACTTGTGGAATCCCCCGTGATCATGGATTTCAAACCCAATCTAACTCGTTCAACCGATTGACCATCATAGACAATTCAACTATTCGATGATATCATAATTATGGAGATTTAAACACAATGTTTCGCCAATACACATGGTATTATTTGTATAGTTCGCCTCAATTTTAAATTATATTTTATTTAATGATTAAATAAACAAATTTATATTAAAATTTGTTTTAAATATAAATTTAAATAATAATTCGATTTAGTCATTAATTAATCAGTTTGATCATCATCAATGAATGATTCTCTTTATTTATCTATGAATAGGTTACAATGAAGAAAATTCTTATAACAAATATTTTACTTGCAACTTTAGGTTAAGGATGGGTACGCGTTAAGTTTGATTTGAATAAAAAATAAGATAATTTAAATTTTATTTAAGTTTATTAAAATTAAAATTAACTTGAACTTGATTTGGTTTATAAATTTACAATTTAGCCTAAATTTATAATTTATTTATAAAATAATATTATTTTATCTAATAACAAATTAAATAATATTGTTTGGATATAAACTTAATGGAATCAAGCTATTGTCCTGCTCTTATTCTCGGAGCCAAACACACACTGTCAGGATTAAATCGGTATCTAGAATAATTTGAAGAATAAACTGCAAATCCAAAAGATAATACAAAATAATTTTAAATTGATAATGTATTATTTGTTTATTATGAAAAATCCAAAAATAATTGAGAGAGGAAAGTATGCTGATGACACAGAAACGATGCCGCTTGTGAAGAAAAAGTCTTGAATTTGAAGCGTTGGGTGGGGCCCCTGGCTGACAACGGTCCCTTCCCACTACCCGCGCCGACGCTGATTTAGAGTTTTGCCAGAGGCAAGTGGGGATTTGATTCTAATCCAATCAAGTGTAGGGTCAATACAAGTTCAAACAAATTATAATATTTAATTCATATTTAAATTTATTTAAATTAATATACATAATTAATAGAGTTTTTTAATGAAATAAATAATATTATTAATAATAAAAATAAATTTAAATTAAGTTATTAAAGTAAAATTTTAATTTAATATCGGATCCACTCTCACAAGAGGGAGAATGTGAAGCCTTAGCTACTTCTATTCTAAAAAAAACCAATTAATTTGAAAGATTTAATTTAAAATTTAAAAATAATTTTATATTAAATTTAATTTAATCCAATTCATATTTAAATTAATTTAAACAAAATTTATTCTATCTTGCTTGGAGTAACTCCAACCGAACTCAATCCTTGAAAATTTGATGACAGGCTAGAGACTGAGTGTAATAAATGCCTCATTGTTTCCGACGTGACAAGATAAGACCAGGCTGTCCATAAGCTTACCACCACAAGTTTATTTTCAGGCCCACCGCTAACTTGGATTGTTTACACTAATTTCTATAACATGACTTCACAAGTGGGGTGGCTCCACCACTCATCTGCCGCTTTGTTTCCGTCTCAATTGCCATATATTATATCTTAAAATCCGTAATCATGGGAGTTACGTATAAATTATTTTCTGCAAATTATTATATTTAAATCAAAGTTGGTAAAATCACAAGTTTTCAACCATTGAATTTTCAAAGGCATAATAAGATGGGTAAAATCACAAGTTTTCAATCAAAGATGGTAAAAAGTCTCGTATCCGATTGTATAGGGCTTTCGACTTTTGGTTGAGTTAGGATTCAATTCAATCGATATTGAATCTAAACAAAATCAAGTTTAAAATTAACTTATATTCAAAAGAGCTAAATAAAAATCCGTTTGATAGTAAAAAAATAAAATTTATATTTAACTTAAAAATAATTTAATTTTATATTTAATTTAAATTTAACTTATTTATATAAATATATTTAATTATTACTTTAAATTCGTTATCCTATCCAATCCAATCCAAATCCAATTGGATACGAAAGTATTGGTATTATACTATTATTCAAATCTCGTGTTTGAAAATATGATGGTTGAACATGTGCGCCGTGGCTACAAAACAATAACTTATTGGAAATGGAACGTCTGTATCCCATCAAATAAAGATTGAAACAATATTTTAGTGAAGGCTTAGGTAAGTTGTCATTTTCGATCTCTCCATCCTGCACTATTCTGCCACTGCAACTGGACCAGCCACCCACGTTACTTTCCTTTTTCAGTGGGTATTAAATCATGTCAAGTTTCAATCATGCATTATTTGATACAATTGTAAGTTATCTAGGCTAAATATCTTAACAACTTTTATGTGCTTCTAATACTCGATCAAACCGATAAAAACATGGACACCAAAAGTTATAGGTTGAATCAATAATATTATTAATAGAATAAATAATATTATTAATAAAATAAAAAAAATAATATTATTAGATAAATAAATAAAATTAATAAAATTTTAATTTTTTTTTTATATTTGAAAAGATATTAAAGAAAAAAGAGATTCTGATTATACAATGACATGTCAACTAATAAATAAATATCATATCAAACTTGTTTGTTAAGACGTGAAGATATCTACAATCTCTTCAATGTTAGATAATAAAATTCTTCTATCTTGAGAAGACTTTTACAATTTCAGTAACTGCAACAAAAATATAATCATTCATTATAATAAAAGAATATATAATTATAACAACACTCAACAACTCATATAATTTTGTCATTTAATTAATGGTGGGAAGATTTAAAGAAAACGTCATTATCATAGATGTAGACTATTAATTTTCTAATTTAATTATGTTAAAAATCTTGTTATCTCTTGATCTTTTCAGTTTATCCTGATCATCTTGCACTAAATTCAATCGTCGTAGATATTTTTCTCTTTCAGAAATCGCTTTCAATATTGTTGCAGATAAGTACAAGTAAACTTCATGCAGACATTGGCTTTTCAACCAAGCAAATGCGTATGAAAAATGTTATGCGAGTCGTAGACGCTCTCTTCCAAGGATATGGAAAGAAATGAGGTCAAACCTGGTGGGCGGTGATGACTCATGACTCTAATGCTGGTGGTGAGTGGATTTTTTGAGCTTTTTCTGGTTTCAGAATGAAAAGAAGATAAACTTCTGTAAGTCTCGTTTTCATCTGATATTATTTACTACAAAATTTACACTTTCCGATTCCTGTCTTCTCCATCTTCATCATCCTCATATCATATTTATTCTTTCACCTGCAACTGAAGGGTTAGGAGGTCCAAATTTTAGCCCACTAATTATCACGGTTATCAAACCTGGATTTAACCAGCAAGCTCAATCTGCACCAATGACCAGCCAAGTACGTATCAAGTTTCAATTTAATATGCGGTATTAGACCTGCAGTTGAATTGGGTGAGGCACGCCGAATTGTGATTCAACGGCCAGGTTATCTAATCAAAAATTGAAACCCAAACCAACTGATTCAACTATGTTAGTAACAGAACACTCTTATAAATATTTTAGCAAATCCTTGGTGAGCACAAAAGTAGAGAACAAAGAAGAATGAAACTCTATTATTTATTCCTTTCATATTATTGCATATATAGCCATACAAAGTAAGACCCATCAGACAAATAACTAACAATATCAATAGTTGTTGAAGATTAGGAAACTATTATCAAACTACTATTAGCAAAATCAATAGTTGCATGAAAAGAGAAAACCACTAACGGATTAATTTTGACTCATTCAACAAAATAAGTAAACACAATCATTCTCTCCCTTAAATTGAAAGCTATCACATTCAGTTTGAGAGAAAACATAAAATAGCAATCCCTCTCTCAAATTGGATTCTCCAAGTTGTACAAACCAAGGAGCCTTTGAAGTTTCACAAATTTTCCAACTTGAGGGGCTTTGTTAGTATATCAACAACTTGATTTTTGCTCCTATAGTAAACAAGATCAATTGTTCCACCTTCCATAAGATCACATAAGAAATGATATCTCACATCTATATGTTTGTTTCTCCTATGTAAAATTAGATTTTTTGAGAGTTTGATTATTGAATCGTTGTCACAATAAACTTGAGTAGCTCCCTATTGCTTGAATTGAAGCCTTTCAAGAACTTTCCTCAACCAAATAGCTTGGCATGCACATGAAGTAGCACCCACAAACTCAGTTTTAGTAGTAGATAAAGTAACAATGCACTGTTTCTTTGATGACCATGTAATAGCACTCGAACCTATCATAAAAACATACCCAAAAGTGTTTTTTTATTATTCATATATCCAGCATAATCACTGTCAAGGAATCCAAGCAAATCTGATTTGTCTTCTTTCTTATAAAAACAACCCAAAATTAGAAGTACCTTTCAAATATCCAAGGATTCTCTTGGCTGCTAACAAATGCAATTTCTTTGGATATTCCATAAACTTGCTGATGAGACTGACAACATGCATAATATCTGGTCGAGTTGCTATTAAATACATTAGACTTCCTACAAGTTGTTTGTAAAGTGTGCTATAAACCTTCCTCCCTCCAGGATATTTCACAAGCTTAAAGCTCCTGTCAATAAGAGTCGTAACAAAATTGTAGTTCTGTATTTCAAACTTGTCTAACACTTCTTCCATATATTTCTTTTGACAAAGAAAAGTTTCAACAACATATTGCACTACCTCAATACCTAAAAAATAATGCAACACTCCAAGATCACTCATGTCAAATTCAAGCATTATAGACTGTTTGAACTTTTTCAGCATGTCATAATCATTTCCAGTATAAATTAAATCATCCATATATAAGCACATTATAAGCATTTTACCTCTAACTTCAATTTTTATGTAAATAGAGTGCTTAAAAAGACACCTTTGAAACCCTTTCTTCAAAATATAAGCATTTATACGACTATACCAAGCTCTAGTTGCTTGTTTTACTCCACATAAAGCTTTTTTCATTTTATATACTTCATGTTCTCTACCAACTTTCACATAACCAGGGGGTTGGTCAATAAATACCTGCTCTTGTAAGTCTCATAAGAAAGTTGATTTCACATCCAATTGAAGAATTGGCATGAGTTTTGCAATGCCAAAGAAATCACCAATATGATTGTGCCTTGCCTTGCAATTGGAGCAAAAACTTTCGTGTAATTCCACACTATATTCTTGCTTGTACCCTTTATCAATAAGACGTGCCTTGTATTTGTCAACTTCTCTATTTCCTTTCAGCTTAGTCTTGTAAATCCACTTAACACCAATTGCCTTCTGCGCCTTTGGAAGTTCTGTCAACTCCCAAGTGTTATTCTTTTCAATGGCATCAATTTCTTCATCCATGGCTTTTTGCCATTTTGGTTTTTTAACAACAACATCAAATGTTGTACGATCAAAGCCTGCAAAAAGAGCAAAGTGAGTGTAATATCCCCCTCTAGAAGTACTATCCACTAAAGAAAAAATGTTATGAATTAATATTCAGAGCGTTTATATATTTTTTTTAAAACTACTTTAACATGAATGTATCACTAAAAGTGTTTAGAAATTATTTTCAAAACTGAATATCTGAAAGTGAACCAAAAGATGTATATATTCATGTGAAAACTCATCTAAAAGCATCTGAAAACGTGGAGTAATCACATACAAGTGTAACATCATCTCAAAAAGTCAAAAATCAACAAGAACATGCGACTATATGCATGTAATATAAATCAGAGATAACCTGCTTCAACCGGATCTACCTACGCTGACCTGACCCTATCTCGCAGCTACTTTAATCACATGTACCTGCAATTATGAAAAAAAATGAAGTGAGTGATGAAAACACTCAGTAAGGGGAAAAAATCAAATAAACTATTTTCTTTCCTGTTTTGTCTTATTCTCGGAACTCAACCTCACATCATAACCTCTATAAGAGATTGAAGGGGTAATCTAGTTCATTCTTTACTATTTGGGTCATACTTTGTCCTATTTGGTGTCTATTTGATACTTTCTAGAAGCTAACTATAGAGATTTGACACTTTTCTAAGCTCGAGCTCTCTTTCTTTCTTTCACTACACTATTTCTGAATCTGAATTAAACTTTACTGTGAGTAGACCCTACTAGGGGTTTATGTCCTACTACGGACGTGTCCTACTGCGGATGTGCTCTACTGCAGGCGGTGTAGTGTAAAATGCCCCCTCATAGTTTATAGCATGCATGCGGGTCTTATATCTTACTAATTTTGCTTCCATTTAAATTTATTCATAACTAACCAGACATTATTTTTGGGATGACCCATAAATCTTGAGCCCCAAATTCCTTTTCTTGCTTTTTCTTTTCTTTTTCCTTTCCTTTTTCTCCTCCTTTTCTTTCTTTCTTTCTTGCCTAAAACTACGAAATATTGTTCACAAAACAGTTATTAGGCAGGGCAACCTTCTTTTTCATGTAATTTAATAGCCCAAACGGTTTCTAATTCATACAAGTTATATATCGTTGGAAAAAGGATTCAAAGATCTTTCCAACAAACTATAATAGCACTCATGAATCCTTAGATAAGACAGTCAAAACGTAAGATGAAATCAGTGGCAAAACTACTTCTTCTGTTATTTGATAAAACAGTCCTTTTGGTTTATACAGTATTTAATAGTCCAAATGATCTCTAATTCATACAAGTTATATATCATTGGAAAGAGGATTCAAAGAGCTTTCCAACAAGATATAATAGCACTCATAATTCATCAGATAAGACAACCAAAACATGGGATAAACTCGGTGGTAAAAACTGTAAATATTATGCAACTTTCTGCCATGAACAAAATAACACACATAGACATCCCAAATGGTAAAACAATATTCCTCAACTTCAAAATCATCATTTATAACATAGATCCAAGGAACAAAAAGCCTAAAACATGCAACATATCAAAGATGATTCCCCTTACCTTGTTTCAAGCCAAATCTTTGCAAGTTGGCTTCCTTCTCTTTGTTTTACTTCTTTTATCACCAAAATCACCTTAAATCAATACCAAAACATACTAATATATTCATATAACATATATCCAATATATATATAAACATAGGAAAAGGAAAAAGAAAGAGATATATAAACAAAAAGAAGTTGGCTTCCTTGTCTTTGTTTTACTTCTTTTGGTTACCAAGCTCCAAAAGTGCTTACTCTTCTTTTCCTTCCTTATCTATCTTCCAAAACCCTTCCAAATCACTTACTTTCCTTAAAAAATACAATAAAGAAAGGAAAAAACTGCCTTCTCTGGAAGAGACAGGAAAATGATGAAAAAAGCAAAAGTTAAAGTTTCTTTTATTTCTTTTATTGACTTTTCTCTCCAAACATATATATTGACTTTTCTTTCTTTATTTATATAAACACACACATACATTTTACTATATATATCTATATTTAAAATTGGAAATATTTTCAAACATGGTCAAAAGACGTAATTACCCTTGAAACATACCCGAGGGTATTACAACTCTTTCCCCCTCATAAGAATTTCGTCCTCGAAATTTATAAAAACAGTTCTGGATACTTCTCTTTCATGGTCTGCTCTATTTCCCAGGTGGCCTCCTCTACTTTTTGGTTTCTCCATAAGACTTTTACTAGAGGAATCGGTCTGTTCCTTAGTTGTTTAATTCTTCTGTCAAGTATCTGAATCGATTTTTCTTCATAACTAAGGTCTTCTGATAACTTAATATCTTCTGTATTCACAACTTGAGAATGATCACCAAGACATTTTCTTAACGATGAGACATGAAATACATCATGAATTTGGTCTATACTCGCTAGTAAGGCCAATCTGTAAGCCACTTTACCAACTCTTTCAATTATCTCATATGGACCAATAAATCTGGGAGCTAGCTTTCCTTTCTTTTTGAATCTCATCAAATGCTTGAATGAAGCAACCTTTACAAAGACAAATTCACCTATATTGAATTCCAAGTCTCGGCGTTGATGGTCTGTATAACTTTTCTATTGATCCTGGGCCTGTTTTATTCTTTGTCTGATCTGTTGGACATCATCAATCATTTTCTAGGTCAATTCAGGCCTAAGAGAGCTGGATAACACATCTCTCTCTCCTATCTCATCCCAGTGAAAAGGAGAACAACACCTCCTACCATATAATGCCTCATAAGGTGTCATCTGAATAGTCGTGTAGTAGCTATTATTATAAGCAAACTCCACCAAGGGTAACATTTCTACCCATGTAGTTTTATGATTTAGACAACAAGCTCTCAACATGTCTTCCAAAATCTGATTAACCCTCTCCGTCTGACCATCCGTCTGAGGATGATATGTTGTACTAAATGTCAAATTAGTACCTAAGGATCTTTGGAGACTTTTCCAAAAAACTCTTGTATCACGATCAGATACTATCGTCTTGGGTACACCATGTAATTTAATAATCTCCCTAACATATAATCTCCCTAGTTGATCTGTGGTAGTAGTATCTTTGATGGGCTGAAAATGAGCTAACTTGGTCAATCTATCCACAATCACCCAGATAACATTACATCCATTCTGAACTCTAGGGAGTCCACTAATGAAGTCCATAGAGATATGCTTCCATTTCCATTCTGGAATAGGCAGAGGCTGAAGTAACCCTGCAGGTCTCTGGTGTTCGACCTTAATTTGCTGACATGTGAGACATCTAGTAACAAACTCACCTATATCCTTTTTCATGTCTAACCACCAAAAAAGTCTTTTTAAATCATGATACATCTTTACACCCCTAGGGTAGGCAGTGTAAAGAGAACTATAAGCTTTTGTAAGAATTTTCTGTCTTAATTCAATTATCTGGGGAACATATACTCGATCTCTGAATTTGAGAATTCCATTTGATACTTGAAAATTTGTCTCAAAACCCTTTTGAACCTTCTAAATTTTCTGTTAACACCATTCATCTTGTGTTTGAGCCTCTCGAATCTCATTTATGATAGTAGGTTGCATCTCTAATCTAGCGAGGGCTCCAATTACAAGCTCAATTTGTTCTTGGGCCATATCTCTCTGAATTTCTCTTTGGATCGTCAATTGTGATATCATCACATTTCTACTGAGGGCATCTGCAACCACATTAGTCTTACCTGGATGGTATTTAATATCACAGTCATAGTCTTTTACTAACTCAACCCATTGTCTCTGTCTCATATTTAACTCTTTCTGAGTGAAGAAATATCTGAGACGTTTATGGTCAGTATAAATATTACATCTTACCCTATATAAATAGTGTCTCTAGATTTTCAAAGCAAAAATCACCGCTGTTAAGTCTAAATTATGTGTAGGGTATCGAGTTTCAAATTCTTTCAACTGTCTTGAGGCATATGCTATCACCTTGCCTCGTTGCATCAATACTGCTCCTAAACCACCGTGTGAGGCATCAGTCTATAAATCATACTCAAGTCCCTCATCTGGAAGTGCTAACACCAGAGATGTAGTCAATCTTCTTTTCAATTCTTGGAAGCTTGTCTCACAAGCATCTGACTACTGAAATGACATTGCTATAAATTTATAGCATGCTATAAAAAGAAAGAAAAGTCAATATATATGTTTGGAGAGAAAAGTCAATAAAAGAAATAAAAGAAACTTTACCTTTTGCTTTTTCCATCATTTTCCCGTCTCTTCCAGAGAAGGCAGTTTCTTCCTTTCTTTGCTGTATTTTTGAAGGAAAGTAAGTGATTTGGAAGGGTTTTGGAAGATAGATAATGAAGGAAAAGAAGAGTAAACACTTTTGGAGCTTGGTAACCAAAAGATCTCTTTCTTTTTCCTTTTCCTATGTTTATATATATATATTGGATGTATGTTATATGAATATATTAGTATGTTTTGGTGTTGATTTAAGGTGATTTTAGTGATAAAAGAAGTAAAACAAAGAGAAGGAAGTCAACTTGCAAAGATTTGACTTCAAACAAGGTAAGGGGAATCATCTTTGATCTGTTGCATGTTTTAGGTTGTTGGTTCCTTGGATCTATGTTATAAATGATGATTTTGAAGTTGAGGAATGTTGTTTTACCATTTGGGATGTCTATGTGTGTTATTTTGTTCATGACAGA
The DNA here is from genome assembly GCF_011075055.1 of Mangifera indica. NCBI lineage: Eukaryota > Viridiplantae > Streptophyta > Magnoliopsida > Sapindales > Anacardiaceae > Mangifera > Mangifera indica. The sequence goes on along the minus strand of NC_058147.1, from coordinate 723,526 downwards.
AAGTTGCATAATATTTATAGTTTTTGCCACCAAGTTCGTCCTATGTTTTGCCTACCTTATCTAATGAATTATGAGTGCTATTATATCTTGTTGAAAAACTTGTTGAATCCTCTTTCCAATGATATATAGCTTGTATGAATTAGAGATCATTTGGACTGTTAAATATTGTATGAACCAAAATGACTGTTTTATTAAATAAACAGAGGAGGCAGTTTTGCCACTGATTTCATCTCACATTTTGACTGTCTTATCTAAGGATTTATGAGTGCTATTATATCTTGTTGGAAATCTCTTTGAATTCTCTTTTCAGTGATACATAGCTTGTATGAATTGGAGATCATTTGGATTGTTAAATATTGCATGAACCATAAGGACTATTTTACCAAATAAACAGAGAAGGCAGTTTTTGCCACTGATTTTATCTCAAGTTTTGACTGCCTTATCTATTGAATTATGAGTGTTATTATAGCTTGTTGGAAAGATCTTTGAATCCTTTTTCCAATGATATATAGTTTGTATGAATTAGAAATTGTTTGGGCTGTTAAATTGCATGAAAAAGAAGGCTGCCCTGCCAAATGACTATTTTGTGAACAATATTTCGTAGTTTTGGGCAGGAAAGAAAGAAAGAAAAGGAGGAGAAAAAGGAAAGGAAGAAGAAAAGAAAGAATAAAGAAGAAAAGAAAAATAAAGAAAAGCAAGAAAAGGAATTTGGGGCTCAAGATTTAGGAATCATCCCAAAAGTAATATTTGATAAGTGATGAATAAATTTAAATGAAAGTAAAATTAGTAAGATATAAGACCCTCATGCATGCTATAAACTATGAGGGAACATACCCGAGGGTATTACAATGAGTGTGCAAATCCTCAAATTCTTCAATTTCATAATCAAACATTTATGCTGCCCTTCTTTTGATACAATGAGGATGAGATCTAGCTTTAATTTTAGTTTTTGTTTCTGTTGAAGCCTGCATGGTTGCTAGAGTTGGCTCACTCTCTCTGTGTTGCTATTTTTCCTTCTCTACATTGTCAAGATCTGTTGGAATTTGTTGTTTACCACTCTTTTCCATCCATGGCCAGGTGCTTTCTTCATAAAAAAACAACATCACAATTAACAATAATTTTCTTAGTGGTAGGATTACACAGTTTATAAGCGTTGGATTGATTACTAACACCAAGAAAAATGCATGTTTCATCTTTGTCACCTAATTTGCTTCGTTGTTGGTCTAGTACATGAGTATATGCAATTTATCCAAAAATCCTGAAGTGGTCAATAATAGGTTTATGACTACTCCAAGCTTCTTCCGACGTCATGTTCTATATTGCAAATGTTAGACTTCTGTTCGGAATATGAATGTTCTATTTGACTGCTTCAGGCCAGAATTCTTTAGGAATACCACTCATTGATAAAAGACTTCGTACCATATTCAAGATAGTGCGATTTTTCCTCTCACTTATGTCATTTTGTTGAGGCATGTAAGCTATGGTCAACTGCTTTTGAATGTCATGGTTCTCACAAAAAGCCATAAATTCTTATAAGTTGTATTCTCTACCATGGTCAGTATGAAGAACTTTGATAAAACTCCTAGTTGTTTTTTCAACTTGCACCTTGTATTTCTTAAAAGCTAATAATTCTTTAGATTTATGTTGCAAGAAGTAAAACTCAAGTTTTGTAACTATAATCATCAATAAAGGTAATGAAATACCTGTTACCTTCATTAGATGTCAGATTTATTGGTCCACACAATTCAAAATGTACTAGCTCTAGCACCTTCTGAGCTCTCTAAGACTTTCCTTTTGGAAAACTATCACGATGTCGCTTGTTGACAACATAATCCTTATAAACTTCTGAATGAGCATCAAATTTTAGAAGACCCACGACCATTTCTTTTTGTTGGATGGTTCTCAACCTGCCAAAGTTAAGATATCCATACCGGAAATGCCAAAGCCAAGTTGTATCTTTCATGAGTGTGGAAAAACAACAATAATTGTGTTTTGAAGCTGTAAAGGGAACATCCTGCTTGTTGTCATATTGACTTTTGTAATCAGGCCATCTTTGAATCCCGAACTAGACAAACACCATCGTTAATCATAATCTCATATCTTTTTTCTTGAATCTGACCCACACTAAGCAAGTTCATTTTCAACTTTTTTCCCTTTATAGAAATAGTAGAATTATCTCCAAACTTTACTGTGGTGCGGAAAGATTCATCCAATTATGAGAAAATGAATCTATCTTCACACATATGATTGTTACAACCTATATCCAGGTTCTATGTATTCTTGTGGGTATCCTCTTAAATATGGCAGACTATTAACAAGGAGACTTCTTATTCCTTTTTTTTTTCTACAAAGTTAAACCTCTTACCACAATCTCTGTTTAGATTAGTACGACATTTTGAACGATAGTGACCATACCTATGACATATGTAACATTCCACATTAGACTTGTCTATTAACTTTGAGTGCTAGCCATCACGTTCTCTTCGTCTTACTTAAAATTGATTCTTTTGGTGTTATTGATGTTTGTTCCCACGATTTGTGCCTCCTTTCCCTCGACCTCGTCCTCGATCGGCTCATTTAGATGTAGAGCTATTTTCTAATACGACCTTTAATGCTTATTCCTTTGTCTCATGCTGGTTAAGTTTTTGCTCATGAACCAATAAAGAACTTTGCAATTCATCAATTGAAAGCTAGTCAATAACATTAGATTCTTCAATGGAACAAACAACAAAAATTAAATTTTGGTGTCATAAACCAAAGAATTTTCTCTACTATGATCACACTCTCTATCTTGTCACCATGGATCGTATATTGTTAACAATTGTCATAGTTGTTGATAAATAATCTGAAACTGATTCCCCTATTTTCATTCGAAGCATTTCAAACTCTGAGCAAAGTGTTTGAAGTTGTTACCTTTTAGCCCTTGTCGAACCTTGGTACTTTTTCTTTATGGAATCCCAAATATGCTTGGAGGTGTCTTTGGAAAGAATAGTTTCCAAGATTGAGCTATCAATGGCTTGGAAAAGATAATTTTTTGCCTTGAGATCTCTCAGTCGCTGCACATCTAACTCTATCTTTTGTGCATTCGTCAATTTCGTGTCGCCTGCTGGTTCCATAATCCTATCTGAGACAACTTGCCAATACTATTTGGATCTTAAAAAATTCTCCATTAACATGCTTCAATAGTCATAGTGACCATCGAAGCGTGGAATAGCTAGTTGCAAAAAGTTGTCGATGCCCATCCTTCACTACTGTTGTTGAGTGAACTAAGAATAGTTACTGCTAACACTCTCTCTTCTAGAACCACACACAACTTTTGGTTCTAATACCAAATGTTGGTAACAGAACACTCTCATAAATATTTTAACAAATACTTGGTGAGCATAAAAACAGAGAACAAAGAAGAATGAAACTCTATTGTTTATTCCTTTCATACTACTACATATATATAGAGCCAAACAAAGGAAGACCCACTAGACAAATAGCTAACAACATTAATAGTTGTTGAACGTTAGAGAACTATTAACAAACCACTACTGGCAAAATAAATAGTTGTTTGAAAATAGGAAACCACTAATGACTGATTTTGACTCATTCAACAAAATAAATAAACACTATCAAATTGATCCAATTGGGATTCAAATAAAAACCTAGTTAAGACCGAGCCAAATTTCATTCAAGTATATATTTGTTTATTTGTTAAAAAAATTATTTTAACTGAATTGAATATCAAAAGAAAATTAAAAGTTTTGCAATTACCGGAAGTCAAATGAAAAATTTTGGCAAAATATACACCAAATCGCCAGACATGTTTGATTATAGTGTTCTAATTTTTATATCATCAGTGTTGATACCTTGATATACCGCTTAAAACACCTAAACCAGCCTCTTAATTGGGTTAACATCCGATTTAGATTTGAAAACATTACCGATTATGGGCATTTAAATGTGGAGAATGGGACGAGGTATCAACCTTGGAAATAGCAGAATTCCATTTATTTGGTTTAATTTTTCATAAAACTAGCAGTGAGAGCTTATATATCACTAATATGAACCAAAATAAAAATTGAATTACAATAACGAATTTCCCTGGAACTTAAAACAAAAAAGATTTGAAGAATCGATCAAACAAAACAGTAAATTGATGCAAGTTATAATTGTTTAAACCTGCTTATAACTTGTAAAAGAGCATTTGCCTTCCTCTGAGCTCTGCCTGTTCCACTCCTTGTCACCTCAGTCAAATGCTCATGCACGCCATACTGAAGAGCCGCTAGAATAAAAGATGAATTTGAGCCCACCTCAAGAAGAATAGCAGCTGCGCATTCCTTGTTCTTTTGGGTCCCGTCCTTGATGAATTCTACAAGAGTTTCAATGAACGTAAACTGTCCAATCCTCAGACGCCCTTGTGGGTGCAATGCAAGAAGTGTAAAGATAGAGAGTGCTTCCTCAACCATGTGCAGGTTTCTATCCTCCAGTAAGTTGAGTAAAGGTGACACAATGCCAGCTTCAATGGCCATAGCCCTGTTTACTTGGTTGAGAGATGAGTTAAAGAGTGCAGTAATGGCATCTTTCTTACCCTAATTGTCCCATTTGTTAACAGATCTATTAATGGCGGAATGCCATTTGATGATCCTATGGTTAGCTTGTTCTCATCAAACATCGATAAGCTAAATAAAGCCGCTGCTGAGTTCTCTCTTGCCTCTACACTTCCATTTTTCAGAACTTCTACGATGGCAGGAATGGCTCCTTCCTGAGCTATTAGTCTCTTGTTGGTCTCACCAATTGATAAATTCAACAAAGCCGTACTGCATGCTCTTGAATTTTGGAATCTGGGTAGGACAGAAGATGAACCAGTGGTGAAATTCCTCCACTGTTGGCTATTAAAATTCTGTTATCTGGGCTCTCCTTTGAGGGTAAGCGTATCTTCTTTACAGTCGCTCTTTGCACTTCAAGGTCACTGGAAGATAGCTTTCCAACTAGAGCTGAGATTTCTTCTTTGAGCTCAGCACTAGAGCATTCTGACAATGCTGCATTGTCTTTCTTTGGAAGCTTAAAATTGTTCTTCTCACACCACTGCATGATCAGCTTCTTGAGGTCATAAATTGGTGCCAGCGACAGGTGAGCCGGAGTTTGTCTGGTTTATGGGCACGTTCGATGATTGGAATCGAACCACTTCTGTATGCTTTCTCTTTCCTATGTCTTCAATGCAATCAACAAGGATAAACATGAGCAAATATGATAATCCAGTAACATATATATACTAAGACGGTAGAATCACAATTCAAAGTATACCCATAACATACCACCACCCTTCACAGCCTAAACACGAGCTAGCCCTACACAAATTGCAATGTCAACATCACTACTCATTTGACATAATTGCAATAGGGAGATGTGGTATTGAGCATAATACTATAGGTATAAATATTAGAAAAACCATACATTAAAGATAGTTTTTAAGATTGGAGAATCTAAAAATATATAAATCCATCACAAAAATATCAGGTGAATAACCTAACCTAACCCAAACAACTCTTAACTTGAGTTTGACTCAAATGAAGAATGAGATTGCTTGAGTTTGGCAAATCATAGCTTGAGTTTGATCTGGTCTCTAAGTTCAAAGCCAAAGGTTGGCTCAGATTCATGACTCGAATATGCAATTCATTGATAAAACAATATTATTTTATCTAATAATAAGTAAAACGATATTATTTTGATATGACAAATTCAAACAAAATCAAATCATCATCATACTTGTAAGTCGGATTGAGCCGATTGAACACCATTTAACTTGAATTTGACTCAATTTTAGAAATGTATTAACCCCCCTAGCTCGAGCTCAACACAAATTCGACTTAAATAAATTTGACTAGAATCAAGTCTGTTTTTTGAGGTCAAACCAGCTCATTTCGAATCCAATCATACTGAAGTTTATACTTTCTAACATAAAATTCAAGTCACAAAATTCAAGTCACATATCTTGTATTTTGTATCCTAACCCACTATGAACTGAAATTTAAATGTAATCCATGAATTTCAGGGATGAATACCTATCCACTCGCAACATAATTGGGTCGATCATGATCTTTAGTGTGATTGGGCGGAGAAATTCATGAGGGATGACTAATGAGAGGCAGTTTTCCAGCATTTTTGGCACAGCGGGTTCATCAAGAACATCAGTGATTTCCACACCAGCAGCCTGTTTGAATTTATTTAGAAGGTCTATAATTTGGTTGATGCTCTCTAAATGTTAGCCTGCTCTTCCTTTGATAAGATTCCTCACAGCTATAGTCTCGTTCTTCAGGTCATCAACACTCCGTAAGTCAAGCCTTTTTCCCAGTCTCTCTATTATAGCACTGTCAGCATTTCGCTCATCCTCTTTAGAGAATACCACCATCATATCCATTGCAAGCTCCATGTCTTGTGTGTCTGTTCTCCTCTTTGCCCGCTTAAATTGCAGGCAGATAAGCTCAACCTGTATGGGGATCAATATCAATCACCCATCAATAGTTTAAAAGAAGAAATAGTTTCTCTATTTATACTCATGTTTTCATCTGGATTGGATATTGACCCAGTGAGGTGTTGATAGAGGACTGGATATTGACCCAGTGAAGTGTTGATGGAGGACTGGATATTGACCCAGTGAAGTGTTGATGGAGGACTGGATATTGAACCGGTGAAGTGTTGATGGTTGACTGATAATCAATCATGTATGCTTAATCATAAATACAAAATCCGAATTACATTTACATAAAAATGAATTTTCTTTAATGTCAATTGAGAAAGTGGAGTATGGGTTCCCACAAATGCAGAATTTTAAAAACATAAACGAAAGAGTGTTTGTGTTGCAATTTTTATGTTGGCATAAGTATAAGGGTTTGATCGGGATAAACTACTAGTCAAATCGTGAATTAGTCAGTTTCACAGTTTAACCTGGTTGAAAATCTAAACCGAATTTTATAACTTAACTGAACTGGCTCCCGATTCTTGACAAATTGATCAAATCAGTAGGTCCCGTTTTTACAACAGTTGTTGTTTATACCTGTTCTGTCACTTCATCTGAAATTCGAAGTTCATCCAAAGCCAGACCTTCCAAAGCTTGGCTTAATTTGTCAAATACAGCATGAAATTTGATATTAATCGCCTCCAATTCTGAAGCCTGAACCACAAACAAATTGATCAGAAAACAAAGAATCCCATATCATAAATTATATATAGACATTAAAAAAAATTGTCTGACCAGATAAATCTTGCTTCCTTCGTTGCACATCTTCAACAATTTATTCGCCATAAGAAGTCCCTTCTTCAAATTGACTAAACAAGCCATAGCCGCCTCAGGAATCGGCGAATCAAGGTCTTTGATCTCCTCTATCAATGGCAACAAAAGCTTCAAACGCCTAACAAGTCCATGACGTTCTTTTCTTTGTGTTCTTCGATGGTCTCCAAACTGAGCAACAGATTCAATAATACTCAAGATCTCTTTGTGTTCTGTTCCTCCACAACCTCCCCTACTTCTCCTTCTCCCTCTCGCTCACTGTCCATTTTCATCTGCATGGGGTTTATCTTATTATAACTTTTGTAGGGTTTCAAGGGAAAGGATGACAATATCATTATGATTCTCGCGATGGAATTTGATGTGGAAATGAAGAGAAACGTGAAGAAGAGATGGAAGAAACCCTAGCCTCCTGACGAACGTGATTTTCGAGTCAGTCAGTACGTACGTACATTTTATTTTGCGCCACTTTGCTTCTTATCTTAGAAAGTCTGCTACATTCCCAAGGACGTCCATGCATTTGCTGATTTGCCTTCCTCTCAAACTAAACCGCTCACAAATGCTGACACCTGTCACTTTTTCAATTGACATCTTTCCTATTAGCCCTATAACAATGTGACACCTGTCCTCCTAAAAATGCTAGCCTTCTTAATGGTTTCAAAGTTCTGCTCTCTAAGTAATTAATATAAATATTAATTTGATTTGTATTAATGATGTTGTCCCGATTTGTGATTTGAGTTATTTTTAATTTAAAATAAAATAATATTAAATCAAACTTTTAAATTTTTTTTGTGATCAAACTTCTAAATTTTTCTATTAAATAAATTAAATATTCACCAATTTTTTTATTCAAAGCATCAAACTAATTATTTTGATTTCAAGGCAAAACAAAACAAAAATCGTAATTGTATTTACTTTCACTAGGGAATAATGAAGTTTGATCCTTTAAATATATTAATTTGAAAGTTAAATAATTTCAATAAAAAAATTTAAAAATCTAATCCCTTTAATTAAAAAAAACAGAGTTCAACATTTTAATAGTAATAATTTGGTACCTACAAGTGTCATTACCCTTAGTTTTACTCATAAATGAGAATATGGTCAAACAGATTCTGTAGTATTGTACTGATTCTCCATGCCTTAATCTCTCACATGAAGCATAACTTAATCAAGATTAAGTATAAATAAAACCCAATTTGAGATTGATTTAAATCTTGAGTCCATTTGAAACTAGCTTTAAAACGATAAGTTGAAGCTCAATTGCAATTTGAAAACAATTTAAATTTGGATTTGATTTGAGTGATTTATATCAACTCAAACTTGAATATTCAAATAAACTCATATTCAACTAGTTTATTAAAACAAATCTAATTATTGACTTAAACTTCATTTATTCAATTTGAATTTAAATACCTCGTAATAAATTAAACTTTACTTTTAGATGAGAGCATTTTTTTAAGAGAAATGTCACATCGATACAAATTTTATTATCTTACATGACAAACGAAAGAGGGACGTTAGATAAATTTTTTAAAGCACGAGGAATTATTGTGTACTCAAGAAGAATTAATGTGTGTGTTAAAAAAGAAAAAACAAAATATTTTAACCAAGGGCTTTGATGAACAAGTCGGACAAAATAACCTAAATATCTGAAAGCACATAATAAGTAATTGTTAAACGTAGACAAGAGAACATGACTTTTTATCTGTACAATTCTACCATCACAATTAACTAGTCATAAATTAAAAAAAATATAACAGGACAATATTTGTAATATGAATCAACTCAAACTCAAATGTTCAAATCAACTTAAATTCAGCATATTTATAAATTTTTTATTGTCAATAAGTCTAATTATTGACTCAAACTTAGTTAATTTAATTTGAATTTAAAACTTGAAATGAATCAAACTCTTTTCTTAGATGGATGCCACATTAATAAAATTTTTATTCTCTTACATGGCAGAGGAAAGAGGGATGTTGGAGAAATTTTTTAAAGCATGGGGAATTATTGTGTATTCAAGAAGAATTAAGAAGTGTGATAGAAAAGGAAAACCAAAAAATTTTAACCAAGGGCTTTGATGAACGTCTGCCGAAAAAATACCCTAAATATTTCGAAAGCATAACATGATTTTTTTATCAAAACGATTGGATGATCATGATTAACCAGCCATTAGTTTTGAAAAGCATAGCAGGACAATGTTTGTGATATGAGTCAACTATATCTCAAATATTTAAATCAAGTCAAATTGATCTTGTTTACTAAAACAAGTCTAAAAATTGACTCAAACTCAATTAATTCAATTTGAATAACTAGGAATAAATGAAACTCTACTCTTAGAGGAGAGCATTTTTCCTCTAGAGGAATGTCATATCAATAAAAATTTTACTCTCTAACGTGATAGAGAAAAGAGGGACGTTGGAGAATTTTTTTAAAGCATGGGAGATTATTGTGTACTCGACAAATTATGAAGTGTGTTAAAAAGATAAACCAATGCATTTTGACCAAGGGATTTGATGAATGTGTCTTAAAAAAAAAAAAAACTAAATATTTGAAAACACATAATAAATAACGGTTAAGCGTACACAAAAGAACACAATTTTTAATTAGAATGATTTAAAGGTCACAGTTAACTAGTCATTAGCATATATATATATATATATATATATATATATATATATATATATATATAGAGTAAGACAGTGTTTGTGATTTGAGTCAACTCAAATTTAAATATTCAAATCAACTTAGATTTGACTCATTTATTAAAACAAGTCTAATTATTGACTCAAATTCAATTTATTCAATTTGAATTCGAATAGTTTGGAATGAATCAAACTCTACTTTTAGAGGAGAACACTTTCCTTTTAGAGAAATGTCACATCAAAAAATTTTAAGTAATGTTATATGTACACTTTTTTAATATACAACTAAATATATACATGATGTGTTATCATATAATTAGGTTTTATTTTATCTTTAATTTAAAATCACCTAACATTTAATAATACATTATTTATATAAATATTTGTATTTTTAAAAGTGTGTATATATAGTTTTACTGTAAAATTTTTATTCTCTCACATGACAGAGGGGTGTTGGGAAAATTTTTTAAAACATGAGGGATTATTGTGTTCTCCAGAAGATTTAAGAAGTCTGTAAAAACAAAAACCAAAACATTTTTAACGAAGGGCTTTGATGAATGTGTCAGTGTCACAATAAATGAGTTAAATATTTGAAAGCACATGCTATGTAATACACAAGAGAAGACGGCTTTTTATCAGAATGATCCGACGGTTAAGGTGAACTAGCCGTTAGTTTTAAAAAAAATATAACAGGCAATGTTTGTGCGGACAAATCCGCTCTTTCCGTCTCAATTTCGCTACTCTCTTTGTATTTTTTTTTTTTTTGGTATAATAAACGCAGAAACCTAAAGAAATCCCAGAACTCAAAGATTCAGAGAGTGATATTACTCTATAGTGCTGAGTCTTATGGAGTTCTTTTGAGTAATCTCTCTTTTTGTTTCAACGCCTGGACTGGAGGCGACGCTCTCACTTGGAATTTGAATTTGATTGATCGAAATCCATAAAAGAAACTTTGAGGGATTCTGGATTCGTGGGTCAGTGATGGGTTTTTGATTTTATGAAGTGGTTTTTGTTTTTTTGTTTTTTTGTTGATCTTTTGTTCTTGATTGAGTCTTTTTTTCTTTTTAATTTCCAGTATTTTGTATTAAGAAAAAAGCTTTTTGATTTTGTTTTTTAAAAATCTTTAAATTTTGATTGTATTTTTTGAAGTTTGGTTTACATTTCTGTGATTCTATGTGTTTGTTGGTGGGTAGATTTTGATTCTTTATAGCTCTTCTTTGTATATAGATAAACAAAAATGGCTGGATCAGAGGAGAACAACCCAGGTGTGGTTGGAGCAACAAATCTTCAAGGTACAATTAAAATTTTGTTCACAAATCTCTTGTTGAATGTGTAGATTTGAAGAATGGTATTTTGGGTTTAGATTTTGAATTTGACTGATAAATCCAAATGAGTTTTGATTATGAGTCAAAGGGGGTTTACACGCTGGAGGAGGAAAGCTTGTGGCAGCAACTGGACACAATCGGCGGGCATTAAGCATAATCAATCGGAATATAATTGGAGCTCAACCTTATCATTGTGCAGTCCATAAAAGAGCCTTGTCCGAGTAATTTTCTTTAAACCATAATGATTGATTTAGCTACTCACTACAGTGTTCTTCTTTTAAATTTTTTTTCCTTTACCTTTTTTTTAACTGCAACTAGACGGAGATAAAAGATTTATGGGATATCTTTATTTGTCTTGTTTCTGATTAGTGTATAAGTTAAACTCAAATAAGCCAAAGGACTACTAGGTAGTTGCACACTGTAGGATGGTTTGGTTTCTTGTTACTCTTCGCTTCTATGTCCTTTTAAAGTTTATGCTTCATTTCTTTGTGTCTACAACCCGATAATCAAAAAGAGATTTATGTTTTGTCAGGGGTTGTCTTACATTTCCCATTTCTGATTTTCATTTTTCTATTTTTTTGATGTAGAAGAAATGTAATCTGTGATAAGAACCACCCACCTATTCCTCCACCTATTCCTGTGAATCGACCGATTACTAGGTCAGTAGTTTGTCTTTCTCTTCCTTTTTGAGCATGTTTGTATTTGGATTCAAAATGTAATTTCTTTTTTGGCTTTTCTGAATGATTCTTGCTGTTTGTTTAGGAAGTTTGCTGCTCAGATGGCTAACAAACAGCAACTTAAACCTGAGTCCAAGGTAGCATTTTTGTCAGCTATGAATTGAATTTCTTGTTCATTTTGCAAAAACAAGAGATTGGTGACAAGATAAAAGAGATTGATCGTTGTTACCTTTGCAGGAAGCTAAGAGGCCAGTCCTACCAGCCCCAACTTCAATGGAGTCAGAGGATTGTATAATCCTTGATGTGGAAGATGAATTGGCTGTGCCGATGTTTGTGCAACACACAGAAACAATGCTGGATGAGTTTGACAGCATGGTATATGGACACTCTTTACTGTAAATATTGTCCAGTTTGTTATTGAACCTGTATCAACAAATTCATGGTCGGGCATCCTTGATGTTTTTCTTCTGCAGGAGGAGGTTGAAATGGAAGATGTGTCTGAAGAGCCTGTTGCAGACATAGACAGTACAGACAAAAAGGACCCACTTGCTGTAGTTGAGTATATTGATGACTTGTATAACTTCTACAGGAAAGCAGAGGTGATTCAGGATCCCTTTTTTCTCTAATTCTCTTATTAGTATCAACTGTAAGACAAAGGCCTTATTCACATTGTTGTTTACTTGGCTATTTATATTGTTGAAGAAGTCAGTTGAGGTGTGAGTTTCTTGAAATGCTTAAACATTAGAAGTTTTTTTTTAGGATTAGAAAAATTGAGGTTTTTCTTGTTTACCAAAATCTATGATGCTGGTAGATGTACTTGTTGATACTATGATCTGATGGACGAAATACCTTACTGTTAAGGGTTGATTTACCAAGACTAATGTGCCAATGCTTGCCTGCAGAGTACTAGCTGTGTCCCACCAAACTACATGACACAGCAATTCGATGTAAATGAGAGGATGAGAGGTATTCTCATTGACTGGCTGATTGAGGTACATGAAATGTTGCCCAATTGACTTCTTTCTATGTTGCCTAGTGATGAAACATCAGGGGTGGCATTCTAGTGTATACATCACTGACAATTTCAATTAAAAATTTCAGGTGCACTATAAGTTTGAACTGATGGATGAGACTTTATATCTCACTGTTAATCTCATTGATAGATTCTTAGCAATTCAACCAGTAGTTAGGAAGAAGCTTCAGCTGGTTGGGGTGACAGCCATGCTTCTTGCATGCAAATACGAAGAAGTATCAGTTCCTGTTGTAGAGGATCTCATCCTGATATCTGATAAGGCTTACAGCAGAAAAGAAGTGCTTGACATGGTATAATTCAATTGTATGAATTTGCATTTCATATATCAAATAGAACAGAGTTGCAATATGATACATTTTTATGCGTGCAGGAGAAGTTGATACTTAATACTCTGCAGTTCAATGTATCTGTACCCACTCCTTATGTGTTTATGAGGAGGTTTCTCAAAGCTTCTCAGTCTGATAAGAAGGTTTGTTATAAAAGTACATGTATAAATGTCATCTAGATTTCACAAATCATACCAGATAGGTTCTGATAGCCAGATTTCATTGTGCACTTGAAAGCAGCTTGAGCTTCTGTCATTCTTCTTGATCGAGCTTTGCCTGGTTGAATATGAAATGCTCAAGTTTCCGCCTTCTATGTTAGCTGCTGCTGCAATTTACACAGCTCAGTGCACTCTAACTGGCTCCAATCAATGGAGTAAGACAAGCGAGTGGCATACCAATTACACGGAAGAGCATCTTTTGTAAGTATCTACTTTTTCCTTCTTATCATGGCAGTATCATTTTATGTAAAATGGTGCAGCTGCAGCTTGGCTTCCACTGATTTCTGGTGTGTTAAGGAACTGATCATGGAAATTTCTTGGGTGGGTTTTGGCAGTGAATGCTCAAGACTGATGGTTAGTTTCCATCAAAAGTCAGGAACGGGGAAACTTACTGGCGTTCACCGGAAGTATAGTACCTCCAAGTTTGGTTATGCAGCAAAAACTCATCAGCCTGCTAACTTTCTCCTGGAGACCAGATTTGGTGTTCATTAAATTCTTCAATTGAGCAACTTAGGTTGCCCCCCATACGGTGTTCTCTTCATTGGATTGCGTCTGAGATGAGTTGTTTGAAAATGTTAGGACGTTTTTCTAGTTGAAAATAATAGATTTTTAAGTTTTTTATTCAACTTGTGCCAACGGAGGCTTATGTAATTTCATCTTTTAATTTGAACTGTAATAAGTGGTGTTTGATGTATTTGAATGAATGTACTCGATCTATCTGTGAGAGCACATTTGCCAACAGCCAATTTCAGTACTAACTTCTTGTTGAAAATTCAGGAATAACAACGAAAATGTATGTATACTTATTAATCTTTTTCCGTTTACATATATTTTTATCCATCTTTTTTTCTTTTTAAATTAGATATTGAAATAGACGAATAAAGGTGGATTTAAATCTAATTGAATTTGAATATAAACTAATTCAAGCTCAAATCAAATCCAAAATAGTCAATTCAAGATTGAGATCGACTCTTTTGATTTATAAAAAATGAGTTAGCCAAAAAATTTGTTGGAGAATGAGGGTCGAATTTGCCAATGACTCAATTGAGTTAGGCTAACTTAACTTGATCCTAAGCTGAGGCTACCTATTCAAACTTGAACACCCTTAGAGATGAATAGGGGTGGATTTGAACTCAACCAAATAAAAAAAAAAAAAAAAAAGTCAGTTTGAGTTTGGATCGAATCTACAATGGTCAATTAAAGATTGAGCTCGACTTGCTCAATTGGCAATGAGTTTGTCAAAAATCTGTCAAAGAAGAATTGTTGAAAAATATTAATCTATCAATGGCTCAATTGAGTTAAAGTTGGCTCGATTCGATTTTGAACTGAGGCTACCCTTGCTCAAACTAGAACACCCCTAGAGATGAAAATTGTACTTCCAAAAAGGTATAGACCGGCATTCCTGCCCTTAATATTTGAAGAAATACATCAATGAGGAAGTTGCACAGAAAAAGACGGAATACTGATACAGAAAAAGACATTAAAACACCTGTTATATTTTGTGTCTCAGTCATTGTGCAACACAAAAATTTAGCTAATTGTTAATCCTTCTGAGGGTGTTTACATATGAATAACTGGAAAATGATACAAAAAGCTTCCGAAACCTGCAAATTCGAAGATAAATTAAAGTCGGCAATCAGAAAACAAAGCACTTTAAATACAAGCCTGAAAATAGAAGAGAAAAATGCGTACCAAACCCATTGGCTACGGTGTTCTGACATTGCCAGAAAGCTTTTACCAGGATGCTCATTTAGTAAGCACTGAAACTTTCCTCTGGGATAATGCATTGCAGATGACAAGATGGACAGCCAGATGTCAAGAGGTCCACTATACTTGCGAAATATGTTAGTGCTAATCTGAACAGGTAGTTCACAAAGTATTTCAGCAATTCAAGCATAAGATTGGCAGAGTAGGATAAAAAATTTGTAAAACCAGAAACAAGAAGTAAATGCAGTGAAAAGAACTTACAAGTTCCCATGCCTCAGTATTGCCACGGGAAGTTTCAGTCAAGAAGTTGCTGCATTCAATGCAAAATACATAAAACAATTGTCAATTTTCTAAAAATAGAGCAAAGCAGCCAACCGTTCACCAAATCTCCAATTCACTCATATGATAGTCTGATTAATTTATGTATTTAATGTATGTTGTGGGTTCTATATTAAATGCAGATCTAATGGAAGAAAATACATTTTATCCTAGTAATCTACGAACCAATCAACCAGTTGAGAAGTTACAAGAAAATAAATCAATTCGACATTGATTAAAGAAGCTTAAACTTACCATATACCATGATGAACATCGCGGTGATTACAGTGGCCCGAAACACCGTAGTTATCAAAAGTGATTATCTAGAATAACATGATACGATGAAAATGATGCACTATTAAAAAAAAAAAAGGAAGAAAAAGCTGTTTAGGTTTCTAAAACAGAAGGGACACTCAGTTCATGTTTTTGGGTCTGGCCGTTACATGAACAACCAAAGCTTTCACATAGATCATAAGGGAGTACAAGTGCATATCTTTCTACAAAATGCCAATCAAACAAAGCGGGAAAGAAAAAGTCCAATGAGACTAACTTGACAAAAGATCTCACCAAGTCAATTGCATGAGTAATAACTTCCTCTTCAACAATCTTGGCTAGCAAGTTATGATTCCACACTTTGCCAAAACCATCCTAATAAAAATGCCAGATGAGCCAAATCTTTGGCATGAATATTTATTTAACTACTAGCAGAAGTTATAGTTCTTAGAGAGGCATGGCATTACCTGGAAATCTACCTGATCAAGGATCTTCACATGTTCTGGTGGAACCTGTTTAAATGGATTGAACATTAAGTAATTATAAACCAACATTTAGGATAGAATCAGCTAGTGATGCATTGAGTGAACACAATTGTCCAAGTGTGAAAAATTCTTGGTCCCAACCCTATTACTCATGCTCGAAGAATAGGCTGTAACCCAAAAAAGAAGATAAATGCAATGATAACACTACTACTCAAGCAGAATTAAGCTGCTGGAAAAAAAAAAATGCTAATCTTCTAACTTGTTTTGGTGCCAAGGCACGTCACCTTGAAAACTGCACAAGCCCGATACAGTTCATCTTTTCTGATGTTCCCCATCCCATCTGCATTACCTACTTAAAACAAACAACATGGTAAGTAAATGTATTATAATGAAACATTATATTGACGACATTACAGAATGTTACATGATTCAAAGAATTACTCAACCATACACAAAGAGAAAGAAACAAATATAAAACTTATATTTTTCACACACTAACACCCATAAATATACAATGCTCGGATACACAGAGATGGCAAGAAGTCCTTAATGGAGAACAACCCACAAAGAAGCTAGCTGCATCACAAAAAGAAAGACCTTCGTAGAAATAGAGTGGCTTGAAGCTCGGAAATACAACACAAGTCCTATATTTCTTTTGTCAATGAACTTCTGATATGTAAATGAATAATGAAGCAGATGTAACTCAATTGATCAATCAATCACAATGAATTACCTGTTGACATACATAATATGAACACATTATGTGCCCTTGAAGTCATGTAATTGATTGTTGGGGAGAAAAACCTGCAAAAATACCACTTCTTCATAAGAAATGGTCTTACAAAATATTCACAAAAGAGCTTGTTCAATGAACTTACATAGATTCATCATCTGGGTGGGCAATAACAAGCAATACATTTCTCTTGTCACCTGATTTTAATATGTAAACGGCTTACTCGAATCAACAAAAACAAAAAACAAAACCCACAAAAAGAAAGCTACAAGTCAACTTACCTGTCCTCGAAAATACAGAATTGGATTGTGAACGTGACGAATTCAGAATTTTGTACAGTGAAGCCACCCAGGTCACACCTACTGATACGATTATTGACAACCAAGCCATCTGGAGCACTGCAGAAGATTATTAAACAAATTTTCAAAGTTCATGAAGTGGAAGAAATATTTGTCAGTAACATTTCATCGAACTTCTTAGGTGAAGCAAGCAAATTGATCTAGCAAGCTATAATCAATTTTAATATGTAACAAATAATTATCCTTCTAATCAGAAAATTAAGAGACAAAGAATTTGAAGGAGATCAGTTACAACTTACAAGCTTCCGATCTAAAGCAACACTGTTGTGAAAAATAAAGCTTGGTCGCGCCGAGCCAGGTCCAAATGTAGTTAGGAGGGCAAAACGCAATACAAATAAATGGCCCAAGCTCATGAACTTCTTAGTAAGTTTGGGCCCAAGCTCATGAACTTCTTGGTCAGTGGGGAAATTTAGAAATTAAAATAATTAACACGGTTCAACTTTATTGACAATAAGACCCTCAGAAAAACAGTTTAAAAAAAGCCAAACAACTATTTCCCAACCAAGATATGCTGTAATGGCAAGTTTCCATCTTTTAACTATGGAAACACCAAACACCCACCCATGACTAGTTAAATTTAACAAAACTCTAACGGTGGTAAGGGTAAAATCATCATTTTCTCTATAATATTAAAAATAAACTAAAATAGAATTTACTTTTACCCCCTTAAACTTTAAAAACTAAAATTTTTCTCCAGCCTAAGTTTTAAAAAAATCACAGTTTTACCCTAGGGTTTCGTTTTGAAATCTCCGACGATATCTCCGGCTCCATTGCCAACGACCTCTCCCTCCCGAAGCATCCTCTTCTTCTGATGATCTCTTTCTGTCCATTTGGATGTCCGATCGACGTCGAAGAAGTAGTGGAAGACGAAGTTCTTCATCTTCCCAGAACGAAGACGAGACGACTCGTCGTCGTCTGGGAAGATGAGTCGTCTTCATCTGGGAAGACGATTTCTCTTCCCAGACGACGTATCTCTGTGCCGGATGGGTTGGGGTGGAGTTGAGGGGGGCCGTCGGTGGAAGAGAAACCGTCGGGAGGGTAAGACAGTCGGTGATAGCGTCGGAGAAAGTGAAAGGGTTTGGAAATAAACCCTAGGGAGGGAAATGCGATCTTTTCAAACTTAGCTTAGAGAAAAAATATTAGTTTTAAAACTTTTAGGGGAGAAAATGAGATTAAATTTACTACCGTTAGAGTTTTGTTAAATTTAACCTATCATGGGTGGTATTTGGTGTTTTTATAATTAAATGGTGGAAACTTGTCTTTACAGCATACCTTGGATGGGAAATAGTCGTTTGGCCTTAAAAAAAAAAAAAAGACAAAGAAAGAAAGAATCGGTATGAAAAAAAAGAAAAGTTATCCACAATTTTTCAAAAGACTCAATTGAGTCAAGTTAGAGGAATCCCTCTTCGAACTTAAATCATTTGATTTGAATTCAAATTGACTCATATTATATTCATCTTTAGTTTGAGTTTTCAAAATTTTAAGGTATAAATGTAACCAATGATTTTAATCCCGAATCAAAAATGTCAATCTAATCGGAAAATAGTTTTTGTTTAAATACCTTAATCTTTGAGACGTAATCATCATTTTAAATCTCAAACCAAATCTAAATAGGAGGTTAATTTAGTCAAACTATTATATCAAACGATAACATTTATTATTAAAATTTGAGGATGAAAAAACTTTAATCCGGGATCCAAATCTGAGGAGACAATGAACATTAGAGCTATAAATATTTATTTATATCAAAATAAATATATTTAATATATCTATTTTAAAATTTTAATGGAACCGTAGAGAGATCATTTAACCGGGTCAAGTCCTTATCAGGGTAAAAAATATAGATGTAACCCGGATCCCGAATTTCGGTAACTTATTTAACATGAGAATATGAGATGTCCCAAAATGAACACTTCTGGAATAGCAAAACAAGTAATCGATCCCGAGGTTGCCTCCGAGGCGAAGATAAAAAATCTGGTTGATCTTACCTTCACTTGCATCCCACTTGACATGGCTACTGGCCACGTTCAATTTTCACTCATTGAAATTTAATTTTGGCCATAAATTTAACACCGAAAAAATCCCACATCAACATCACGTCCATACTGGCAATCCAATCCATTCCATTCTCCAATTTGCCCACCTAACAGGACAAAGAGAAAAAAACCACCTCAAATTAACATCTTCTTTTCTTGATTTGAATGTATCAGTCCTGGTTTCGTTTCGTATTTGATTAGCCTACGAAATCGGTCCCATGAATAGTTTTTGTAAGGTAAGTTAGGAAATACCCGCCATTAAATTTTGAAGCTGATATTTTGCGGTTTCTTTCGAATTCCCTTTCATTTATTTGTCTCTCGTCTAGATTTTTGTGGGCCTCTGTTAGAGTTGTCGTTTGAGATATTTGTACTCCTGCCAGTGATGGCAGCAGCGTTTTGAGTTTGTAATTGGGTTCAGAACTTTTCTCGACTCTAGCTACTCGCGCTTCTACCAATTTCTCAGATAGTGATGTTTGAACTGTTATTGGTTTATTTAATCTGATGATTTGCTGCGGGTCAGCTTCTAACGGTTATGGTTATCGTGGCTATAAAGCACAGGCTTCCTGTTCTTCTGTGTTTTTATAAGTAACTGTATTTCGTTTTTATGTAAATGATCTGTACAAGTTTTTGAACCATTAGTTTTTCCAAAGTGTTTTTTTTTTGGGGGTTTTTTGTTTTCTCCCTGATAGACAACTAAGACAAGGTGGGGTTTTTGCTCTGTCATACTAAATATATTTTATAGTTTTGTAGTTGAAAATGTCGATACTGTCTGGTAACT
This sequence comes from Mangifera indica, assembly GCF_011075055.1. Taxonomy (NCBI): domain Eukaryota; kingdom Viridiplantae; phylum Streptophyta; class Magnoliopsida; order Sapindales; family Anacardiaceae; genus Mangifera; species Mangifera indica. Next base: position 703,340 of record NC_058147.1, on the reverse strand, counting down.
AAAGGGTATTGATTTTTTTTTTCCTGAATCTGTTTTTGTAAGGCGAGATGATGGAGAAGAAAGAGAAAAAATTTCTAACAGTAGCTCCTTTTGAGTGTGCTTGGAGAAAAGATTTGAAGTTTAAGGAAGCTGGGCGGGGTTGTGTGGCTTTTGAAGCTTTTGCTCACAATGATGTCACAGTTGTTTTTAGGGAGAATGTGGGAAGCCAGCACTATCATTATAAGAGAGATAATAGTCCTCATTATACTGTGATTCTTGGTAGTCATGGGAATCGTAGGTTGAAAATTGAGGTGGATGGGAAAACTGTGGTTGATGTGGCTGGTATTGGTCTGTGTTGTTCTTCAGCTTTTCAGAGCTACTGGATTAGTATCTATGATGGTTTGATTAGTGTTGGTAAGGGAAGATACCCCTTTTGTAATCTTGTGTTTCAGTGGCTGGATTCAAATCCAAATTTTAGCATCCAATATATTGGGTTAAGTAGCTGGGACAGACATGTTGGATATAGGAATGTCAATGTATTGCCGCTAACACATAACCACATGTTGCTGTGGAAACAAGTAGATTGTGGTGACTATGAAAGTGAGGATAATAGTGACAAGGAAGTGAAAGGTGAGCGCACAGACTATGAAAATTGGGGTCTGGAAAATTTTCTTGAGAGTTGGGAGTTATCCGATGTGTTCTTCATTGTCGGTACAGAGGAAAAACCTGTTCCAGCACACAAGGTTATTTTGCAAGCATCTGGCAATTTTCCTTTGGAGGATGAAGATGTTATTCAGTTGCAAGGTGTAGGATACCCAATTCTCCATGCACTTCTCCAGCATATCTACACAGGCCAGACCCAGGTATCTTTTATTTTAGTTCTTTCTCTAAGCAATCTTATGCATTCTTGCAATTATTCTCTTTTGATAGTTTCAGCCTGCAAATTATATCTCTTATAGTTTTTAAAGATGGATCTATTCCCTTCATCTGCAAAGTATTCTCTTTTAAAGCAATCTTATTCATCTAGCATCTATCCCCTTCTCTCTTTTCATTTTAACTTTGGTCATTTTGGCTTAACTTGGATCCTTTTAGGTAAACGTTAAGGTATTCATTTCAGGCTTTTATAATACCATTTGATTTCAATATGATTTTTAATTGATGTAGATTTCAGAGCCACAACTTGGTTCATTGTTGGCTTTGAGCTCACAGTTTCAAGTGATGCCATTGGTGAAGCAGTGCGAAGAAACTATAGAACGGTTCAAACTGAATAAAAAATTGTTTGATTCTGGAAAGAATGTGGAGTTATCATATCCGTGCTCTTGGTCACATTGTTGTGCAGTCTTCCCCTTTGGTCTTCCCATCAGTGCACAGAGGCTTCAGCAGTTGCATTCAATTGGCAAGTACAGTGACATAAACATATGCATTGAGGGTCATGGTCTTGTTGCCCAGCCTCATAAAATTGTTCTCAGCTTATGGAGTGTTCCATTTGCCAAAGTAAGCCCATGCTATGTTGCTTCCTCTTTGTGTATCTCCCTTGTGTTCCTGTGGAGTAAAATTACACAGCTTTGTATAAATGGTTCTGCTTTTAGGTTGTGTATTTTTTTTTTCCCTTTTTATCAATTTACAAGAAATAATTTTAAAGGAGTCGATTACTTTGGCAGATGTTCACAAATGGAATGAGTGAGAGCAGTTCCTCCGAAGTTCATTTGAAGGATGTGTCATTAGAAGCATTCAAGATTATGCTTGAATTTATGTACAGCGGCAAACTCAATATGGAAGATACAACGGATTTTGGTAGCTTGTTACTCCAGCTTCTGTTATTGGCTGACCAATTTGGAGTCACCCTCCTTCATCAGGAATGCTGCAAATTGCTTTTAGAATGCCTCTCGGAGGTAGCTAAGCATTCCTTATTGTGCTAAATGACATAATTTAATGCTTTTTTTTTTTTGGATAAATCTTATTCCAGTCACTTTTTCTAAATGCTTTTTGTATGACTAGAACTAAATGAACGGAGAAGTGACTTGCAGTCTTGGACTTCTGAAAACAAAAAGAAGAGATCCCTTCTGTGATAATTAAATTATGAAATATTAATATCTTTCATGTACATATTACATGCAGGGATGGAGTTCTTCTAGTGGATGAAGGTCATACAACATCAGTTTTTCTATTATGCACAAGTTTAGTGGACAAGGAAGCAGACAAATTTGGCAAAGTAATTCTGCTGTAGCTTTTAAAGCTGACTATTGAACTTTGTTGCAGGACTCAGTATGTCCAATTCTGCAAGCAGTTTCATCCATCCCATCGTGCAAACTTATTGAAGAAACGTGTGAAAGGAAATTCTCAATGCACTTCGATTATTGCACAACTGCAAGCATTGACTTTGTCTTGTTAGATGAGGCAGCTTTTAGCAGTATTATTCAGGTGGGTTTTTACTTTCAAAAAAATTACTTGGGATTGGTACTTGGCTATAGAATTAAGATTGCTGCATTTAAAGACATAATCCTTTCAAAAAACCATCAGGTCAATTGCAACAACATTTTCATTGCAACTATGACGCTGCAATGAAAATGTTGTTCTTTGATTTACTGAAGAAAATGCTCAATCTCCTAAGCCACAGTCTAAAACCCTTATGAATTAGATTTAAAGTACCTTTTTTTCGAAGAGCTCTCCAAGTAGTAGTAATAACCAATGGAAATTGGTTTGTTGAAATTATTTCTCAAAATATATATACATATATTTTTTGTTTTGCAGCAAAAAGATCTTACAGTGACATCTGAAGAAAGATTTCTTAATTCAATTCTAATGTGGTGCATGAAAGCAAAGGAATTAAGTCAGTGGGAGATGGTGGATGACCTAATGACAAAATTAACTCCTGAACAGCTTTTTGAGGAAAGACTTCCATCAGTGAATGAGTTGTTGCCTTTTGTGAGATTTCCATTACTGCCATATGGCTTGCTTAAGAAGGTATGTAAAGCCTGGATGAAAATTTGTGCAAGTCTTCTTAGAATATGACTCTGAGCTTAGCCTGACTTGCAGTTCTTTTGTATTATTCTTGCACTTACAGTTGGATAGTAGCAATCTTGGAAGCCACATTGCTGTTTTTGATAATCTTGTAAGTTGAGCATTTCTTTTGTGGGATGTTCATTTATTTTTCTAGTAAACATTTATCAGTTTATTAATTTTTCCTTTATGTTAATGTTTCAGGTGAAGGAGGCAATCAGATTTATTGAATCTGGATCAGCAGAGCTGGGAAATAACCAAAAGCAAGTATCGAATACTGTAGTCCTCCATTAATGAGTCCTGATCATGCATCGTGTTGAGCAAAATTAGGAAACTGCAATGAGATTCTAAACTTTTTTTGTTGATTTAGAGTGAAAGTCCTGCTTTCTTAATCTTATTTCGTATCAGAAAAATACTGGGATAATTTTGATGTTCTTGTTTAAACATTTCATCGATACTCACTTTCTTCTATGATGATAAGAGGTAGCAAAATGGACAAAATGCTTCAGAGGGATCATATCAATGGCTTAAGCCTGCTTGTTGTATCATCTTCCAGAGGAAGTGTTTCTTTGGATACAAATGAATTTCTCAGTGACTTTTGTATTTATTGAATCTGAATTCACAATTCTTTCATTGGGGATGCATTTTAAAAATAAGCTGTGAAATGAATATTATCCTACAGACACATTCAAAGAAGAGTGACTAAGATATCTATACTTTTGCAGTGTAAGATTTCAACACAGACGATCTAGTTTCAAGGAGCTCCTGTACATATGTGACGGGGACAGCAATGGAGTTCTGTACTTTGCAGGCACATCATATGGGGATCATCAATGGGTGAATCCTGTCCTTGCTAAGGTGAAGTCCCTGGTTCTTTTCTTCTCTGCTTTTTATCATGAATTTTATCTCTCTCTGTAGGTCATTGTATTCATACAGAGCCCCTGATGTGCTTAAACTGCATGATTCAGAGAATTACCATTACAGCTAGTAGTCCCATTTCAAGATTCACTGATCCCAAGGTTTTGGCTTCGAGAGCTTACCAGGTGTGACATACGATGAATCAAACCATTGCAGTCTGCAGTAATCCTTTTCACTATGAGCATTGTTAACAGTTATTGAATAATATTTATCCATGTTAGGGAACATCTTTTGCTGGGTCACGGATGGAAGATGGACATAATTCTGCCTGGTGGATGGTTGACCTTGGCCAAGATCATCAGGTTCCCTTTCTGTCTAAGCCTTGCTTTATACCTCATAAGACGTTGCTACAGTTTGATAAGTTTTTGTTTTCTTGGGTGAAATCACAAATATTTAATATGTGGACTAGGGGTGGATCCAATTCAAACTGATTTGGATCAAATTCATGACTTGGTTTAAACAAATCAACTTGGAGTTAGAGCTTTGGTAATTCAATTTGAGATCGGATTATTTGTCCAATTGGTGATGTTCACCTCTTCGATGATATTGTTTACACCATCGACAACCCTCCATTGACATTATTTACTAGTTCAAACTCAACCTTGAATTGGACATTATACCTTCAATTTGAGCTCGAACTGACCTTGGTTCAATTCGACTTAGATCAAATTATCTCTAATGTAGACTAATGGAAGTGTGTGATTGATGCAGCTGATGTGCAACTACTACACCTTGAGAATGGATGGGTCAAGGGCTTATATTCGGTCTTGGAATTTTCAGGTAAAGATGATCTTCAGCGGTTTCGAATTTGATATGGAATTATAGCTAGTGAAGGCTGAACTGAATTATATTATGTTACCTGCATTGCATTTCCAGGGTTCCATGGATGGAAGGGTTTGGACGAACTTGAGAGTTCATGAGAATGACCAAACAATGTGCAAGCCTGGTCAGTTTGCATCGTGGCCAATAATTAGACCCAATGCCTTGCTTCCCTTCAGATTCTTTAGGGTTGTTCTTACAGGTCCCACGTGCGATGCTTCTAACCCCTGGAATTTCTGCATTTGCTTCCTGGAACTCTATGGCTACTTGCATTAATTAGGCGTTATGATTATGTGTGCCTTCTGTTTCATGTAATAAGTTTCCTGGCATTCAGCAGCAACCCTAGCTGCACCCTACACAGTCTGGTTGATGAAGAAGACTAAAACTTGTGAATAAGAGTCAAGTGTTCTTTAAAAATTGGAACAGAATTATAATCTAACCCAGTGATTCAGTCTAAAATATCATCAATTATGAATTTGGGGATGCAACTGAGTTGAGGTAAGCCGAGTATTGTTTGACTCAAGCTCAACTTGATAGAATTCACTTAAGACTCGAGAGTTCAATTCGAAAAATTAATTTAAATCTCCTAATTTATATATTTGTCAATTATCTCTTATATTTAAAGTCATAGGATAAGATTTTAAAGGTTTATTTTAAAGATTTATTGTTTTATATGATGAGCTATGGGCTTGGAAGCTTACTGATCGAGCCATACCAAATTTGAGTTTGGTTGTCAAGTCATGAGTAAATCACGAGTAATTCTGTTTGTTCACAACTTTGGTTGTAATAGGCACACTCCAAAGCTTACAAATGGTTAATGCCATGTGAGAAACATACTACCTGTTTATTTACTTTGCCGTAATAGGTATGTTTATATTAAACTTGCATTAAATAATTTATGATTCTGAAATTTTAAGTCTTGGCATAAATCTTTACATATACAAAGCCTAATACCAGGAAAGTGATAGAATTATGTTAATTTTTTTAAGACATTGACTAGCACCGCTAGCAAAACGTCAAAAATGCTCTATCATATTGCTATTAAATTGGGCCAATGGTTAGCTAAAGATCAGATTAAGTTCAAATCGACTAGTTCAGAACTCGGTTTGAATTGCTCAACACTAAGAAATAATCTTATCTTGAGCCAAACACTGATCCTAGCCCCATTTAGCTCAGATTGCCTCCACCCCTGATTGATGTGCCCCATCAAACAAAAGGCTTATGATTATAAGATGGGCATCACGATTTTATGATTTGGCATACATCAGTGGCAAACACTTGGAACGAGGCTCCACGTCCTAAACGACTAAATCAAGTACAGGCGTTGAAATAAAGCAGCATCAACAAATCAAGCCATAGTTCATCTATCATATCACACAAAAGCTAATGGATCAGCTGAGACCATATCACCATGCTTGGCTGTAATAAAAAATGTCACATTAACAATAGACTGTCTAAAATCCAAACACATAAAAGATCAAATTAGTAATATTCAATAGATTACAAAAACTGAGCTTGTGATTGTCCGGTAACATAATCTCTTTTCCCACCCCCCTTATAAGCTGGAAAAGCAGAATCATTTTTCATCAAATTTCCTAAACTCAACCATTACTCAGATGACCTACAGTAGTTGACAATAATGCTCCAGAGAGAAGGTGATGACCTACAGTTTTCCAAGAGAGGATTACCTTCGAACAGGTGGTACAACACCCCTACCAGGTGCTGCTCCACGGCCAGCTGCTGCAGCCTGTACACCAAATACAGAGGTCAGTCATGACCAGCGGCAAATATCGGTTAAGCACAACAAGCACCAAAGATCTCTCTAAGCTCATTAATTTGATAGTCTGGCTTGGTACTATAAATAAAAAGTTGAACTTTGTCACCACTTTCGATTATAGAAACACGTATGCCTACAGTATCCAATATTCTCATCCATGGATATTAATGCATTTGGAATGTTGAGTTTCGATCAAATTTTGCACCCTTACAACAATTTTTTTTGTTAACGAGCCCAAAATTCGAGTATGCATATACATATATCATATAAATATACAGAATTTATAATTAAAAAAACTACTTACTTTAGCCCGCATTGCCACAGCCCTGCCCCTACCAACTCCAATCGATGAGCTCTTACCCTTCAAGATTTTAGAAACAATTTAAGTCAAAAATCATGATACAAGAATGTGACTCAGGAGAACTAACTTAGTTGTATGGATACCTTGATTCTAGCATCTAGACGCTTGAACATTGGAGCATTCTTTAACATGTCCGGTATGACCATAAACCTGTAAAAATTTTGTATTGTTTTCAAGATAATTTAGTCAATATGATATTCAGTGACCAAATATCTCAAGTGAAAACACATTTTATAGTATACAGCACCTGACTTTGCTGCCCCGAATGAAAACATGCTCAAGCTGTGAAACCTTCCCATCCTGTTGAAGAAGAACTGAATTCAGCAACTGATGGGGATTAAATGAAAATAAACTTATTGCACAAGTAAACAGAAAAAACATAAGACCGAAGATATATTCAAATCTTTCAAAAGTCTACTCCATGTATTCAGAAAAGGCAAACAAATAATAAGTGAAGGGAAAGTAATCATCATAGCACGAATAATAAAATTATGAGTGCACCATAAAAGCACATAAGAGATACATCCCGTGCACCATAAAAGCACATAAGAGATACATCCAACTCATGTAAGAACAAAAGTCATTAACCAAGAAAAAGAAAAGGCACAAGATGGTTGGAGGTTTTTGCTTGATTTAATACTCTTTGTATAGTAAATGACCTCTCTCAAGTCTATACAAAAAGCTAGACCTACTTTTTGTGCTTAGCTTGCTTTTTTTTTTTTTTTTTTTTGGGTATCTTCGATAGTTAAAACAAACTTTTTTATCCCAAAAAAAAAAAGAAGAAAAAAAAACACAAGATAACCAATTATTCATTTTCAGGCTATTGTTACTCTCATCACTCGATTCCTAGAAACCCCAAGCTACAAAAATATTACTCTTTTTGTACATTCTGAAACCACAGAAGTATTTTCTCTCTAACAGATGACTACATTCTGATACCAAAACCAAAAAATTGTTAAATAGAAAATGTACAAAGCTGGCACCTACACATAAAAATCCATGGTCTTACCACCAGCGAGGAATGCTGTATAGCACAAAAAGCAAGGAATTATTAAAATCAGTTTAAATTCTGGATCACTTATTCCAAACAATTTCATCATAATTTTTTATTATTCAAAACTCCATTCATTCTCTCAAAACAGAAACAAGGCTTCTGTAATGTTATAGATCTCCCTTCGTAAAATTCCATCCCTCCTTTACAGTAATGGTAGGCTATAGCGGCCTCGGTAGCAAGCCAAAATAGTCCAGCACGCTATTCTCTCTATACACACATCAGGTCATATCCTCAAATAATTAAAAACCTAAAATTCAAAACTCACATTTCCCATAAACCTATAATTCTAGGGTTTAACAGCGATCAACTCGGAGCAAAGAGATAAAATCAACCTCCTCAGATCCATAGGAAAAAAAGTAAGCCAAAAATCGCCTTCAACCATACTACATAAATTCAAAAAGAATATCACAAAAAATTATGACAAAGTAGTTACATATTACCTTAGCAGTGTAGGTGATGTTCTCGAGCTGACAATTCCAGTTATCTTCACACTCAACCATACTTCCTCTGTAGAGCTCCCCGCTCTTGAGCTCCACTGTGACCACATGGCCTGATGCCTCGTGTAATAGCTTCACTGGTATCCCCAAGCTCCTACTCATGGCTTCTCTTTCTCTTTATCTCCTCCTTGAAGGTCTCTGTACTAAACCCTAATCAGAGTCGCTCTACCGCGGGCCGTGCTCTGCACTGGACTGGACAGGCTCGAAAATGTGATTTAAAGTGGCATCGCGTGAATGTTTCGGGGCACCTTTGTAATATTTGAATCATGCAGGGCAGTTTAGATATTACACTGTTTATTGAAGCTTTGAATCTTTGACGTGTCATAATTTTAAGCCCTTTTGCAGAGTATACAGAAACCAACAACTAGGGGATCTAAAATCAAATTAGATTTTTTTTGCCAGATCACCATTTTTCACCATAACTTTGATGAAAATAATTTTCACAATATAAGTTTGAAAAGTTTATTTATTCACCCATCAACTATTTCCGCTGATAAAAATTGTTCCGTGAAAGAGTAAAAAATTTATTGTACTCAAAACGCTTTAATTTCTTCCAAACCCTCTCCCCTTTCTCAATTTGAACATTTTGAATGAGTTCCAAATCTCCATAATCACTTTCAATTAGTAGTCAATCTAATTTTGGAGGCCTTTGATCTCAATCAATATCACATATTATTAATTTAAATGACTCCTTAATCTTCGTTATTTTATTTTTACAAAACATTATATCTTTTCTTTTTCCTCTTAATTTTTAACACTCAACAACCTCACAAGAAGCCCAAACTCAACCTCCAAAATGCTCACAATGAATTCTCTCTCCTTGCAACGCCATTCATTACTACTAACTTCTTTGATCATGAAAAATTCCTCTTTTGTAATCTCAAAATCCAACAATGTCAATCATTTGTCAAACAAGCCCTTAACCAATAATTAATCTACTCTTCAATCTTATCACCATCATTATTGATTTCATCTTTAGATATTGAATTCGTTGTAAAGACGATTATAATTTTAACATTGATCATAAGGGTAGAGGTAAAAAACTAATACATGTGACTATTATGGTGATGGCAATGTGGGATAAACAAGTGGAATTAACAAGATTTAAATATGTGTATAAGCTATTTTGTGATGGTCCTAGATATTCATAATAACACAAATAATCATTTAAAAGTAGATTGCCAAGTCTAATTCAGTTATTAAGAGTGAAAATCTTCACAAAATTTGAGATGAGAGCATATGTTGTTTTATGGAGTGTCAGCAAACAATGATTTGGAAGCAAAATAACTTGTCAGCTTTTTCACTTAATAAATTTAAGGCCAAACAACTAGTTCCCACCTAAATTATGTTGAAATCTCAAAGTTTCCCCTATTAACTATAGAAATACCGTTTATCCACCCATATTCGGTTAAAATTAACTGTGAAAAGGGTAAAATTGTTATTTTCTCTATAATATTAAAAATAAACTCAAATATAATCTATTTTTATCCCCCTAAACTTTAACAATTAAAATTTTCCTCCAACCTAAGTTTTAAAAAATGACAGTTTCACCCTAGGGTTTGTTTTGAAATCTTTGGTGACATCTTCAGCTCTATTGTCGACGACCTCTCCCTCTCGAAAAATCTTCTCCTTTCGGCGATCTCTTTCTTCCTATTTAGATATCCGATTGACGCCGAAGAAGCCTTGGGAGACGAAGACTATAACTTTGTCTTCGTCGATGTCGATCAGGCGTCTAAATGGAAGGAAAGAGATCGCCGAAAAGAGAGGATGCTTCGAGAGGGAGAGGTCATCGACAATGGAGCCGGAGATGTCGTCAGAGATTTCAAAACAAAATCCTAGGGTGAAACTGTAATTTTTTTAAACTTAGACTGGGAAAAACTTTTAGTTTTTAAAGTTTAAGGGGGTAAAAAAAAATAAATTTTTTAGGCATTAGGGTTCTATTAAATTTAACTGGTCATAGATGGGTAAACGGTATTTCCATAATTAATGAAAAAAACTTTAAGAATTCAGCATAGTTTAGGTGAAAAATAGACCTTTGGCCCTAAATTTAATAGATGAAAATGGATGATAAATTGATCTATCTAAATTTCAAACTTAAAAGATGAGAAAGTTATTTCATCAAAGTTTGGGTGGGACATAGTAATTCAGCTTTTTTTTAAAATAATTCGAAATTTCGTCGATCATTGAGTAGGCACGTGGAATTATGTTTTGCTTCTGCTGCTCGTCATCTTTCAAAGCAATCAAATCACCACCTATAAAAGGCCAAACGATTTTCCCGCCCAAAGTATGTTGAAAACCTGTTTTCACCCAATAACTTTGAAAATCTCGTTTATCCACTTATATAAATCTATTAATTTTAACGTAAAATTATTATTTTATATATAATATTAAAAATAAACTAAAATTTTATCTAATTTTTACTATTTAAATTTAAAAAATTAATATTTTTTTCTCAAAACTAAATTTAAAAGAATCACATTTCTCTCTTTAGAGTTTAATTTCAATATTTAATTACTCTCTTTGGCGTTATTATCAGTTGTCTCTCCCTCCTGATAGTTTTTCTTCCTCTAATGATTTGTCTCAACGAGACCTCATCCCTCCAATGTAGTACCATATCATACAAGAAGACAAATCATCTTCTCAGATAATGTCACACGACGTCAGAGGAATTAGAGTCTTGATAAGATAAATCGTTAAAGAAAGGAGAATCATCAAGAAAAAAAACAGTCAACAATGACACTGAAAAGAGTAATTGGATATTGAAACTAAACCATAGGAGGAGAAATATGATTTTTTAAAATTTGATTTAAAGGAGAAAATTATTAGTTTTTAAAATTAGGAAAGAAAAATGAGATAAAATTTTAAAAGATTAGAATTTCATTAACTTTAATTGTTTATGGGTAGATAAATAAAATTTCAAAATTAAAGGGTCGAAATGAGACAAAGCATACTTTCGGTGGGAATAAGTGCTTTGGCCTCTATAATGGAAAAACTTGATTTGAAAATGATTTAGACCGTGGGTCCATTGCAGAGATCCAACGGTTTATATTTTATGATGGGGAGCGTCGCGATGTTCTCGTGTCTTCTTACACTTGCTTTACTCAGCTTAAGAAGGCTTCGTTCTCAGATGAACCAGATAAGCTGAATCGGAGGAGAAGGATGTTGAATTCTTCGGGTCTAGTTTTCTCGCCTTCTGTTGCTGCGTCTTTTTCACTCTCGTCAAGTAAACTTTACACAAGGACGACAAGGGTAAACAATCGACTTCATTTTCGTATTTTTAGTTTTTCTTCTTACGTATTGTGATTGTTAAGTGATTGAGCCATTACAGCATTTGAATGAGATCATTGTCATTTCTGATATCGTTAGTCCAACTTTGTTTTCCAAAACGATGAGTACTGAAATTGGTCAGCCGAAATAAGTGTTATTTTATTTTTTTTACAATGTTTAGGAGTTTGATGCTTATTTGTCTTGGACCTAGTATTTCCTGATTTATTAAAACCTAGATTTATTAGATATTTAGAAACGGCGAAAGCGATCATATACTTGAAGATGGTATTTATTGATGGTTTATGATGAACTGCTTGATCTTTACAACAGACTGCAAGAAACAACAAGCTTGCCAATCAACTACTAAACAAAGGAACGTGTGGGTCACAAAAATTGCTTATGCATCGCTTACTCTCAACAAGAATTCTGGTGCACCGTCGGGTATGTTTTTACATTTCTGACATGAAGGAGCATCATAGAAAGATGTTAATATATATGGGATTTCTATTCGGCTGAAGATGTTTGTGAGTAAATTTTTCATCACCACATTTCAAATATATATATAGAAGTTGATTTATATGGTGTTTTTCCCCCCTTAAATTATTTAGTCATTAAGCCATTAGCCCTCTTGGGTGGATTGATTTCTGATTGAATATTGTACTAGATTGGTAGATGCTGGTTGTGCATGTGAAGGAGCCAGGGTCCTAATTGAATTCACTTAAATAAGTTTCTCTGTGGTGGATTATTGGGAAGTTCCTAGCAATACAAATACAAGAATTCTTACTTACTGTCTCTTATACTTGGTATATTCTGGTTATTATTCAGTGTTACTAGGTGTTTTTCTTCTTTTTATTCTTTTTATTCTATACATCACCAGCTGGAGCACAATTCTCCTATCTCCGCCATTTTGACAGATGACCCCTCGACATTGACAAGTGTGGGGGATGATATAGAAAATATTGGTATCTTGCGCATTGATCCAGGGTTAGAACCATTTGAAGATCACTTTAAATACAGAGTGAGGAAGTATGTAGATCAGAAAAACCTTTTTGAAAAATATGAAGGAGGTCTTGAGGAATATGCAAAAGGTAATATTTTTTATCATCATGCTACCTCCTTTCTTTCCTCTCTGACTGATTCCTTGAGAATAGTGTGGTACTTCAACAATGTAATTTGTAAAATTTAAACTGTTGAAGTCTATGGAAACAGGAGCTAAAACATATTTAACTTATACTTTACACATAAGAGTCTACTTGAGATAACATGCTTTAAATTGATTGATATGCCATTTTCTCCTATAATCAAATTTGTTACATAAAATTACATCTAATTTTCAAAACACTTCACATTGCTCTGGTGATTTGATCTTGGGTGTACTTAAATGTTTGATGCCCTCTTATTGCTTTTTATTTGGCTATTAGTTCTTTAAATATTAATACTGAACTATTTTATTTTTAGGTTATTTGAAATTCGGATTTAACAGGGAAGAAGGTGGCATTGTGTACCGTGAGTGGGCCCCGGCAGCCCAGTAAGTTTTTTTATATTAATCAAAGTTTAGGAGTTACCCTGTCTATTCTCATTTTTGGTCAAACCATATGTTAGTCGTATGATTAGGATTTATATGAGCCAGGGAAGCACAAGTTATTGGGGACTTCAATCAATGGGATGGTTCCAACCACAAGATGGAAAAGGATCAATTTGGTGTTTGGAGTATCAAAATTCCTGATTCTGGTGGAACTCCAGCTATTCCTCATGGTTCACGAGTCAAATTCCGATTCAAGCACAGTAATAGAGTTTGGGTTGATCGAATTCCTGCATGGATTAAATATGCTATTGTAGACCCTACAAGATTTGCAGCCCCGTATGATGGTGTGTACTGGGATCCACCAGCTTCAGAAAGGTGTTGATTTTTCTTATTCAACCTGTCTTGGTCCTTTGATTACAGCAAGCTGCTTTTATCAAAACTGTACAAAAAGAATCGAAAGATTATATGAGAGCAATTGTTTTTTTCAAAATGCTTAATTGCATAGTTTCAGTGCAAGAAGTAGAATATGTTGCATAATTTTTTATGTAGGTTCTTCTGTAGTATAGTAAGACATCTCAACATTAGGAACTTGGTACCATCTCTTCATTTAGTTTAATGAGAGCTAAGGGTCTCTGCTCTCTGAAATTAAAGTTATACAGAAGCAGTGTTTATTGACCCATTCTTTCATCCATAGTGCAGGTATGAGTTTAAGTACCCTCGGCCCCCTAAGCCTATGGCCCCAAGGATCTATGAAGCTCATGTTGGAATGAGCAGCTCTGAACCCCGTGTGAATTCATATAGAGAATTTGCTGATAATGTTCTGCCTCATATTCATGCAAATAACTATAACACGGTCCAACTAATGGCTGTGATGGAGCATTCTTACTATGCATCATTTGGTTATCATGTAACAAACTTTTTTGCTGTAAGTAGCAGATCTGGAACTCCTGATGACCTTAAGTATTTAATTGACAAAGCTCATAGCTTAGGTCTGCGGGTCTTGATGGATGTTGTTCACAGCCATGCAAGTAACAACATCACTGATGGACTTAATGGCTTTGATGTCGGCCAAAGCTCACAAGAATCGTATTTCCACACTGGCAGTCGAGGCTACCAGGCCTTGTGGGATAGTAGGCTCTTCAACTATGCAAATTGGGAAGTACTTCGCTTCCTTTTGTCCAACTTGAGGTGGTGGCTCGAGGAGTACAAATTTGATGGATTCCGATTTGATGGGGTAACTTCAATGTTGTATCATCATCATGGGATTAATATGGCTTTTACTGGGAATTATAATGAGTACTTCAGTGAGGCAACAGATGTTGATGCTGTTGTTTATATGATGCTGGCAAATAGTCTGGTTCACAATATCTTTCCAGATGCAACTGTAATTGCTGAAGATGTTTCTGGTATGCCTGGACTTTGTTTGCCTGTCTCTGAGGGAGGTATTGGTTTTGACTACCGTCTGGCAATGGCCATACCTGACCAGTGGATTGATTATCTGAAGAACAAGAAGGATGAAGAATGGTCGATGAAGGAAATATCATGGAATTTGACAAATAGGAGATACACTGAGAAGTGTGTATCTTATGCTGAAAGTCATGACCAGGTATGAAGTATTTTTTGTTTTATTCACATGTTTTAACAGGTAATACATTTACAGTATTCATTATAGTAAATCTCCTATGTCAAATCAGATATAAGATCTTTGCCTTTCTTTTACCCCTTATTTTCTGTCCAGCTCTTACTGAAATACATTTCTTATGGTTCACCCTATTTTTGCAGGCCATTGTAGGTGACAAAACTATTGCATTTCTTTTGATGGATAAAGAGATGTATTCTGGTATGTCTAGTTTAACAGAGGCCTCTCCAACTGTTGAGCGAGGAATAGCTCTTCATAAGGTTTGTTGTTTGCCTAATCATAAGGGCTCCTTTCTTATTATAATTTCTTTTGTAGCTCAACTGGTTGTTACTCTCTACCATGACTATAAATTGTTTTTCCGAAGATGTATAATATGGTCTCACTATTCATATTCTGCCCTATCTCACTGACAAAATTTAAGATAATTGCTTAGGATGCTTATGCATGTTTTGCATCCATAGTATGGCTGATTGCTGAATTTATAGAGTTTGGTTTAATCCCAAATGTTTTATTCTATCTCTCAGCATTATCTTTTCCTTTGGCAGATGATACATTTCTTAACTATGGCATTAGGAGGAGAGGGCTACCTTAATTTTATGGGGAATGAGGTAAGTGCACCTGGCCAAAAGCCAACCAGTTAGATTATTGCAGCCATTGTCTGTAGAACTAGGTCTATTCTTGATATATAATAGTTGCTTACATTAAGATTTTTATATGGATAGCCACAAAGTAAAAGTTTTCAAAAAAGAAGAAAAGTTTTGGCTCACACAGGATCATTGATTCATTTTCCTTAATAATTGATGCATACATATATTACTAATGCTTTCTGAATTAATTGTCACATAAGCTTTCTTTTGTTAGTATGTTAATACACCATGGATTTCCTCTCTTGTAGAGCCAAGCTAAACTCTTAACTGCAATGAACTTTTGATATGAATCTTAGGAGAACCACACCTCAAAAGCTAACTATTGAGATGGGAGAAGACCATATAAATCCCACACTAATTGTCTATACTTTCCAATGTGGGATCCAAGTCTCATATCTTGCACTTGGGATTCTAACAATTTCCCACTGCCATAATAATGTAAAGCCATATGCTGAAGAGGCAAATGTGTGTATCTGTTTAGATTTTTGATATTTAAGCTATTTTATCTTGTAGTTTGGCCATCCTGAGTGGATTGACTTCCCAAGAGAAGGCAATGGATGGAGTTATGAGAAATGCAGACGGCAATGGAACTTGGTGGATACTGATCACTTACGATACAAGGTTTGATTCACTAATTAAGTTGAAGCTTTCTCATCTCTCTTCATGCTTTTGATATAGTCTATAAGTTATATGTTCAGCATCTTTTCATGTCACTCCCAGCAAGATACGAACTGCTTTTTAAGAAAGAAATGTGTAAAGAAAAAACCTGCCACTCTTCATGTTGGTCTATTTGTGCCATGCTACCTGTATGGGACACAATTTTTTCACTCTATAATGCAATACACGCCTCTTTAATGTAATTTTAAAACATTATGTTTGTTATATTCCAATTTTTACTAGGTTGCTACTGTTTTCTTTGGAGGAACAAATATTGAAGTGCTCTTTTTATATTTTTGCTGGAAATTGTTCAGTTCATGAATGAATTTGACAGAGCTATGAACATGCTTGATGATAAATTCCCATTCCTTGCATCATCAAAACAAATTGTGAGCAGCACAAATGAAGAAGACAAGGTATTATACAGTGGTTACATTTCAGTAGTGTTGATTCTCAGTTCTATTACGAGAAGTTCAAAACTTCAAATTGAGGCACACACTATGATATAAATTTTAAGGATAGTCTTGAGCAGCAATCCAGAGTTTATACAAAGACGCTAATTAATTGTTTCATTATACAGGTTATAGTCTTTGAGCGAGGAGATCTGGTCTTTGTGTTCAATTTTCACCCAGAAAATACATATGAAGGGTATTCATATTTTATGTGATGCCAGAGGGTTGTGTGTGAATCTCGGTTATTTTTATTTTGTGTGCTAGAGTTTAAAACAGTTTGGATGAGGCTTGGATTATGGTCATAGCAGTATTATTATTATTATTTTTTTACTTTCTTTCATTCTGGTAACTTGTATCCTTAAACATGCAGGTATAAAGTTGGGTGTGACTTGCCAGGGAAGTATAGAGTTGCACTGGATAGTGATGCTTGGGAATTTGGTGGGCATGGAAGGGTAAGGAACCTTTGCAAAACCATGTGCTAGCTTCCTGTTACTGTTGGAGTAAAATAGACAATAAGAGATACTTCTAGAAGGGAGAAAAATTGTTAGATTTCTGGTTTAAGTATGTTAGTAACTTGATATTTCTTCATGTGAAATAATTTCACTTATACAGGCGCCTGAGTACTCAAGCATTGCATTCCTCGCTTATTAATGGGGATAGAATCATCTTGATTTGAATGCTTGTATCTGATGTTTCTGTTTTCTGAATTGATTAAATTTTTGGCAGGTGGGCCATGATGTAGACCATTTTACATCTCCGGAAGGGATACCAGGTGTGCCTGAGACAAATTTCAACAACCGTCCTAACTCATTCAGAGTACTCTCGCCAGCTCGAACTTGTGTGGTATTGTCTCCCCTCCAAAGTTCTTTCTGGTTTTAATACCCATCATTATGCATATCAATATAATATGTTAAACACCAAATATTTAGAAATCGAACTTTGCGTAAGATTGGTTTGATTGATATGTTAAGTTAGACACTCTAGGCCATCTAAGAAAAACATGTGAAAAGAACTTATCAAAGCCTGTTCCTATGGTCTGTTGCCTCTGGTTTGCCATAACAAAGATAAAGGGCTTCAATTTGTTATAAATTATTTTTAGGTTTACTATCGAGTGGAAGGAAAAGAAGAGCACAACAATAGTTCATCGGCCAGTGGTGAATCGGTCAGCGGCAAGGCAACATTAATAGCAGATGCTGTTGCTGATCAGGAAAACCTTAAAGCATTACCAATCATGGAAGATGATGGTGAATCCGTTGGTGCCAACAAGAATGATAGATCCCAAAGTGGAATCAAAGGGACACATGAGGTCTGAATCCCCTGTTATTGTACAAATACTAATCACGGGATTTACTCGACTGCTGTAAATGCTGGTGTTTCCATAAGATGTCATAGGTAAGACTGAATTTCATGTGCTTTATGCTGGAAAATTTTGTGGCACTCCTACTAAATCTCGTGTACTGTATGTATCTGCTTATGTGATTAGCAATAAGAGCTTTGCAAGTAAATGCTGCCCTTCATGAAACATCATTGATATATTACTCCGACATGGTTGAGTAATAACAAAATTATGTAGACTTGTAACCGACACTAAATTTGGTACATGTTTTACTATGTAATTTAAAATTAAAGATAATGTGCAATAATCTATTTCGATATTAGAAAAAGAAAATGTTAAAATAGATTATTAGGTCAGTAAAAATAGTTTATTATATATAAAAAAAAATAAATCATAAGAGTGGATTAGGTTTGG